>NC_091293.1:59448718-59483718 GCF_038502225.1 Cherax quadricarinatus
CGACACACACACACACACTCACACACACACACACACACACACACACACACACACACACACACACACACACACACACACACACACACACACACACACACACACACACACACACATGGGCGATTTCAGCCACAGGGAGATCGACAGGGAAAATCTGGAGCCACACGGGGGTCCGAAAACATTGAAAGCCAACTTATGCAACATGTGGGAATCTTTATTGAGGAAACATTTCGCCACACAGTGGCTTCATCAGTCCAGTACAGATCAGAAGGGTGTACAGAGAGGAGGAGTTTGAGGTAATCAATCCCTCAGCCTGGAGTCGATGTGTTCAGTCCATCAATCTTGTAGATTCCCATATGCTGCATAAGTGTCTCAATCTTCAACTTGTCGTTTTTTTAAAACATTTATCACATTGAGAGCCAAGTTCATGGATGTGGTACTGGAAAACCTCTTGCATTAACATGTTCAGGACATTACCAGAGAGAGAGGGGAGGATGAACCAGCAAGACTGGACCTCTTGTTCACCCTGAGCAGTTCAGACAGTGAGGACATCACATATGAGAGATCCCTTGGAGCTAGTGACCACGTGGTTCTGTGCTTTGAATACATAGTTGAGCTACAAGTGGAGAGGGTAACAGGAGTTGAATGCGAAAAACCAAACTATACAAGAGGGGACTACACAGGTATGAGGAACTTCTTGCAGGAGGTTCAGTGGGACTGAGAATTGGTAGGAAAGTCAGTAAACGAAATGATAGAATACGTAACAACAAAATGCAAGGAGGCAGAGGAAAAGTTTGTTCCCAAGTGCAATAGAAATAATGGTAAGACCAAATCGAGCCCCTGGTTTACCCGAAGGTGTAGGGACGCAAAAACTAAGTGCAATAGAGAATGGAAAAAGTGCATAAGTAAAAGAACCCATGAAAATAAGGAGATTAGTGGAAGAGCCAGAAACGAGTATGCACAGATTAGAAGGGAGGCCCAGCGGCAGTATGAAAACAACATAGCATCGACAGTCAAGTCTGACCCGAAACTGTTGCTTAGCCACATTAGGAGAAAGACAACAGTCAAAGACAAGGTGATCAGGCTGAGAAAAGAAGGTGGAGAACTCACAAGAAATGATCACGAGGTATGTGAGGAGCTAAACACGAGATTCAAGGAAGTATTTACAGTAGAGATAGGAAGAGCTCTGGGGGGACAGCACAGAGGGGAACACCAACAGAAAATATACCAACAAGTGTTGGATGACATACACACAACTGAAGAGGAAGCGCAGAAGCTGCTAAGTGACCTTGATACCTCAAAGGTGATGGGACCGAACAACATCTCCCCGTAAGTCCTTAGAGAAGGAGCAGAGATGCTGTGTGTGCCACTAACCACAATCTTAAGCACATCCCTCGAAACTGGGCAACTACCTGAGGTATGGAAGAAAGGAGACGGAAACGAGGCCCTAAACTACAGACCAGTGTCACTGACGTGTATAGTATGCAAAGTCATGGAGAATATTATCAGGAGGAGAGTAATGGATCACCTGGAACGGAACAAGATTATAAATGACAACCAGCGTGGATTCATGGAAGGCAAATCCTGTGTCACAAACCTTCTGGAGTTTTATGACAAAGTAACATAAGTAAGACACGAGAGAGAGAGGGGTGAGTTGATTACATTTTCCTGGACTGCAGGAAGGCCTTCGACACAGTTCCTCAAAGAGATTAGTGCAGAAGCTAGAGGATCACGCGCATATAACAGGAAAGCCACTGCAATGGATCATAGAATACCTGGCGCGGTGGCAACAACAAGTCATGGTACGTGATGAGGTATCACGAGCGCAGTCCCACAGGGGTCAGTCCAAGAACCAGTGCTATTTTTAGTATATGTTAATGACATGATGGAAGGGATAGACTCAGAAGTGTCCCTGTTCGCAGATGATGTAAAGTTAATGAGGGGAATCATATCAGATGAGGATCAGACAGGGCTACAAAGATACCTGGACAGCCTGAACAAGTGGTCCAGCAACTGGCTTCTCGAATTTAACCCCGCCAAATGCAAAGTCATGAAGATTGGGGAAGGGCAAAGAAGACCGCAGACAGAGTATAGGCTAGGTGGCCAAAGACTGCAAACCTCACTGAAGGAGAGAGATCTTGGTGTGACCATAACACTGAGCACGTCTCCGGAAGTACACAACAACCAGATAAGTGCTGCAGCACATGAGTGCCTGGCAAACCTGAGATTAGCGTTCCGATACCTTAGTAAGGAATCGTTCAAGACATTGTACACCGTGTCCGTCAGGCCCATATTGGAGTATGCAGCACTGGTTTGGAACCCACACCTGCTTAAGCACATCAAGAAATTAGAGAAAGTGCAAAGATTTGCATCATGGTTAGTTCCGGAGCTCAGGGGAATGCCCTACGAAGAAAGGTTGAGGGAAATCGGAGCTGACGAAACTAGAAGACAGGAGGATCAGGGAAGACATGATAACGACATACGAAATACTGCGGGGAATAGATAAGGTGGACAGAGACAGGATCTTCCAGAGAGGGGGGGGGGGCACAGAAACAACGAGTCACAATTGGAAGTTGACGACCCAGACGAGTCAAAGGGATGTTAGGAAGTATTTCTTCAGTCATAGAGAAGTCAGGAAGCGGAATAGCCTAGCAAGTGAGGTAGTGGAGGCAGGAACCATGCAAAGCTTTAAGATGAGGCATGATAAAGCTCATGGAGCAGGGAGAGAGAGGACCTAGTAGCACTCAGTGAAGAGGCGGGGCCAGAAGCTGAGTCTCGACCCCTGCAACCACTATTAGGTGAGTACACACACACACACGCACACACACCCACACATACACACACACACACAAACACACACACACACACACACACACACACACACACACACACACACACACACACACACACACATACCTACACACACATACACACACATACGCATACACACACGTACACATACATACACACATACGCACATGCATATATACACACATACACATACACGCACACACATCAACCAAATAACCGCTGCAGCATACGGGCGCCTTGCAAACCTGAGAATAGCGTTCCGATACCTTAATAAGGAATCGTTCAAGACACTGTACACTGTGTATGTTAGGCCCATACTGGAGTATGCAGCACCAGTCTGTAACCCACACCTGGTCAAGCACGTCAAGAAGTTAGAGAAAGTACAAAGGTTTGCAACAAGGCTAGTCCCAGAGCTCAGGGGAATGTCGTACGAGGAAAGGTTGAGGGAAATCGGACTGACGACACTGGAGGACAGAAGGGTCAGGGGAGACATGATAACGACATACAAGATACTGCGGGGAATAGACAAGGTGGACAGAGATAGGATGTTCCAGAGAGGGGACACAGGGACAAGGGGTCACAACTGGAAGCTGAAGACTCAGACGAGTCACAGGGACGTTAGGAAGTATTTCTTCAGTCATAGAGTTGTCAGGAAGTGGAATAGCCTAGCAAGTGAAGTAGTGGAGGCAGGAACTATACATAGTTTTAAGAAGAGGTATGATACACCTCAGGAAGCAGAGAGAGAGAGAGGACCTAGTAGCGATCAGTGAAGAGGCGGGGCCAGGAGCTGAGTCTCGACCCCTGCAACCACAATTAGGTGAGTACAATTAGGTGAGTACACACACATACACACACACACATACACACACATACATATATATACACATACATACACGCAGGAATTATTCACAGTGGAGACAGGAAGGACTCTGGGAAGACAGGACAGAGGGGTACACCAACAAGGAATATACCAACAAGTGCTGGATGACATACACACAACTGAGGACGAGCTGAAAAAGCTGCTAAGTGACCTTGATACGTCAAAGGCAATGGCACCGGACAACATCTCCCCGTGGGTCCTCAGGGAGGGAGCAGATATACTGTAAGTGCCATTAACCACAGTCTTCAACACATCCGTTGAAACTGGGCAACTACCTGAGGTATGGAAGACCGCAAATGTAGTTCCGATTTTTTAAAAAACGGAGACAGAAAAGAGGCACTAAATTACAGACCAGTGTCATTGACGTGTATAGTATGCAAAGTCATGGAGAAGATTATCAGGAGAAGAGTGGTAGAGCACCTGGAACGGAACAAGATTATAAACGACAACCAGCACTGATTCATGAAAAGAAAATCCTGTGTCACAAACTTTCTGGAGTTTTATGACAAAGTTACAGAAGTAAGACACGAGAGAGAGGGGTAGATTGATTGCATTTTCTTGGACTGCAAGAAGGCCTTCGACACAGTTCCTCACAAGCGAGTAGTGCAGAAACTAGAGGATCAGGCGCGTGTAACAGGAAGGGCACTGCAATGGATCAGAGAATACCTGACAGGGAGGCAACAATGAGTCATGGTACAGGATGAGGTATCACAGTGGGCACCTGTGACGAGCGGAGTCCCACAGGGGTCGGTCCTAGGACCAGTACTATTTTTGGTATAAGTGAATGACATATTGGAAGGGATAGACTCAGAGGTGTCCCTGTTCACAGATGATGTGAAGTTAATGAGGAGAATTAAATCAGATGAGGATCAGGCAAGACATCAAAGAGACCTAGACAGGCTGGACACGTGGTCCAGCAACTGGCTTCTTGGATTCTTGAATTATCTGGAGGCACACATCAACCAGATAACTGCTTTGTAGATGAATGGTTCAGAGAACCGACATGTTGATAAATTAGACACATGTGCAACTCTTGCGTATCTTTATTGCGGAAACGTTTCGCTACACAGTGGCTTCATCAGTCCATACAAAGGAGAATCTTGAAGATTCTCCTTTGTATGGACTGATGAAGCCACTGTGTAGCGAAACGTTTCCGCAATAAAGATACCCAAGAGTTTGCACATGTGTCTAATTTATCAACAGATAACTGCTGCAGCATACGGGCGCCTGGCAAACCTGAGAATAGCGTTCCGATACCTTAGTGAGGAATCGTTCAAGACACTGTACACTGTGTACATCAGGCCCATACTGGAGTATACAGCACCAGTTTAAAACCCACACCTGGTCAAGCACGTCAAGAAATTAGAGACAGTGCAAAGGTTTGCAACAAGGCTAGTTCCGGAGCTCAGGGGTATGTCCTACGACGAAAGGTTAATGGACATCGGACTGACGACACTGGAGGACAGGAGGGTCAGGGGAGACATGATAACGACATACAAAATACTGTGTGGAATAGATAAGGTAGACAGAGGCAGGTTGTTCCAGAGAGGGGACACAGAAACAAGGGGTCACAATTGGAAGCCGAAGACCCAGACGAGTCAGAGGGATGTTAGGAAGTATTTCTTTAGTCATAGAGTCGTCAGGAAGTGGAATAGCCTAGCAAGTGATGTAGTGGAGGCAGGAACCATACATAACTTTAAGACGAGGTATGACCAAGCTCAGAAAGCAGATAGGGAGAGGACCTAGTAGCGATCAGTGAAGAGGCGGGGCCAGGAGCTGAGTCTCGACCCCTGCAACCACAATTAGGTGAGTACAATTAGGTGAGTACACACACATACACACACACACACATACACACACACACACTCACACATACACACATACACACACATACAGACACACATACAAACACATACATACATACATACATAAATACATACATATATACATGCATACATACATACATACATGCATACATGTCAGCATAGTTGCTGATCCCCTGTATATGTATATGTTATCTGAGTATCATAGTACCATCCATATGTTTTACATAGTTGACCCCTTGCTAGGCTCAGTGGCTGGTTTGTGTGACGTCATGTGATGCCGCATGTGAGCGCTGCATTCCTGGCCTCGTCCCTCACTCCGTGCTTAGGTCTACAAACAGGCAACACAGGCAGTCTGGGCTCCCCTCTCACACTCTGCTAATATGTGTTACCATCCAACAAGTGTGTTTAACTCCAACCATCACATCTCCACGAACCCTCCCTACAAATGGTGCCAGCGGTGAGCGCGTAAATTTGATATTTATGCAGATGTATGGAGATAACTTCTGTCAGCCAACGACGGACATTGTGTCGACCACGTGCTAGCCTAGCAGCCAGCTACACCGAGCAAGCGTCCACCAGCCTGTTTGCTTCTTGCTTCCTGGACAGTCTTTGTCTTAGTGTTTTATTTGCTTATTTGCATTACTTCCGAGGGGTTGACCCGGGTTTGCAAATTAATCCAAGCTGCCATACCAGTCTGTAGGGGAGAGTCTAGCCCTACACCATCCAGTCTGTCCTAAGTACCAGCCTTGCCTGCTAGCCAGCTTTCCACCCCTGCTGTGCTCATTGTTACAAGTTCTCAAGCCAATCTGTGTGACGGGTTAAGCCACCCAGCCAGCCTACTAACCCAGGTGACTAACCCAGTACTCAAGCAAGCCATGTGAGTTTCAGCTTTCATCGTCACTTTGTGCTTCCAGTTCTAAGCTATTCTGTGTGCTTTACGATCCCTATGGTGTTGTGGGATATTGTGGGTTTTTAAGCCAGCCTGGCTTAGAGTATTTTCGTGCCTAGTGTGGGTGTCCCCAGAGCACGTGAGTTATGCCACTTATCCCATAGGCCCAGCCACCACACAGTGTCCCAGCGCACTGCCTCAACCACCCACAACCTTCCACAACCACCACTGTTTTTATTTTTGTACCCTTATATCGGGTCCTAGCACTTTATTTTACGGACAACATAGAGGGTCAAGAGGCAAGATTGTTCCTTCGTCCCTGTACGCCAATGTAAAAGCCTCCTGTGTGCGTTTATCGTGGATTTAAGCACAAATTCTTCGAGACATCAACGTGTTGAGAGTAGTGGAGAGTCGCCGCCGGCCCACGAGACTCCACCACCACCACCACCATCCTGCCTTTGCCTTTTCACCATCAACATTTATAGACATTTGCGAGTACTGAAAGTTTTTTTTTTTGTTCTCAGTGATTTCTTAGTGGCATTTCTTTTTCAGTGATTTCTTAGTGACATTCAGTGACTCTTGATTAGACTGTGTTCATTATATCCTGTTTGCAATAATTTTTTCTTTCTTCAGTGTTTAAATTTTTGTGCTTTATTTTTATGTCTGTTGTGTTGTGTTCATTTTTTTATATACTTGAAGTAAGTACTTTAACATTTTTCCTTGTTATATGCACTATATAAGCAGTATAAACTTGTGTTTACACTTCATAAATTATCGTGTGTTCACAGTACTGTGTTCCTTGCCCAGTAAGTTATGAAGTAAAGTAATTCAGTAACTGTTATCTTATATTCTGCATCACAACTCAGTATTGTCTCAGTTAATTTTTTTTTCTCCCAGCATTTGTGTGTTCTTGCTGATTTTTTTTATTCATTCATTTCCATTTTACTGTGTGTTGAACATACTTTTGTGCTAATTCTTTTTATTTAGCCAGCGTCTAATTTGTTCTATCTCCACAGACAATAGTGTCATTATTTTGTTTGAAGCAAGAGAATTATTTTCCAATTTTTGTCAACGCAAGACCTTATTGCAAGAAAATTATCATAGTATTGTGCATATATTGATGTGTTGTGTTCCTGCCTTATTGTGAGTGTTAACCTTTCTCTGTTTTGTGTTTTATGCCCTCTATTATTTTTCATATTTCATTGAACAAATTCACTCTTAGTGCAATTTTTAACTTCTCGTTTTTTAAAGTAAATCATTCTTTTGCTTTTTCAGTAAATGTTGCTTAAGCTGCAATTAAGAGTTAAAGTGTTCAGTCAGTTCATTCCTTGATAATTATTTTTATTGATTGTGTAAATTGCATTTTCTTGTGTCTGCAATTTTTTTTATTATTATTGCAGTATTGACTCATTCTGCAATAACTCTTGTGCAAATACTGTGCTGCTATTAAATTTTTTCTTTCAAAAATTTTTTATGTAGTGTTGTGTTGTGCAGTACTTTTTTTAATTAGTAATTGTTATTTGCATTAGTACTACAGTTTATTTCAGTGCAATATTCTGTGATTTCAGTTTTACATTTCTTGTTCTGTGCATAATATTTTATTCTTTGTATGTCACCTTATTTTATTTATTTTTTTTTTAGAGAATTGCTGTCCCAGTCCATTTTAATTCTGTACAAGATTTATTGAGTCTATTTTATCGTTTTTGGTTGATTTATCATTCATTGTTGAATTTCCTTATTGAATTGAGAGTAAAGACAACTCACTGTGCCATTAATTCAAATTAAAGTAAATTTGAATAAATTTCATTTGAGTAAAGTACAATCTCTCTTAATTATTAAAGTGTTGCTTATCCATTTGAGTGTTTTATGTGAGTTTTCCTTGCTCTACAGTGTGACTTCTTATTTTTCTTTACTTATGCAGAATAGTTAAGCATTTTCTTCCCATTTAAGCTTATTGTGTCATATATTCTGTCTGTTATTCTTGCTTTTATGTCCTTAAGTAAGTTCCCTGAAAAGATGTCCCAATCACTTTTGGATGCTCACTCAGTGTATCATGCCAGTCAAAGTATATGTGAATCAGTTGACAGTCCCAGTATCCCCTTACTGACTAAAAGACAATACTTAGCTCTTAGACAATGTGTTTGTTCTCACAGCTTGTATCTGAGATTTGTGAAGTTCCGATTAAGTTCCTATAGATCCGTGAATTACTTATTAACGTAGCCGAGCGGTCAGGCACTAGTAAGACTGTCACTCCTGTCTGGAATCCAGCCACAATATCGTGCACACAGGATAGTGTAGAGTTACCTTGGGTTTCAGAGGAACCTCAGACAACCCTGGGTGCTGAGACTATCCCTGCGATGTCGACTTGTTCAAGTAGTCGTTCCTTCCAGGGGACGCTTTGTGAAGAACATTACTTGTAATGAGTTATGTCATCTCTTGCTGATGTCGCAAGCCGTTGCAGAAAGATGTTTCTGTGGCTAGTGTACTCACTTGAGTGTTGTTGTTCCTTGTGTTCCAGATGGTGATACTATCCTCGTTGACAGCAATCTGTGCAGTGTACAAAGTTATTTTTCGAGTAACGTTTGTAAGTGTAGTTTCTTTATATCACCACCTACTAGCACTATCACCACCTACCAGCACTATCACCACCTACCAGCACTATCATTACCTACTAGCACTACCACCACCTACCAGCAATATCACCACCTAATAGAACTATCACCAGCTACTAGCACTATCACCACCTACCAACACTATCATCACCAACCAGCACTATCACCACTTACCAACACTATCATCACCTACCAGCACTATCACCACCTACCAGCACTATCACCACCTACCAGCACTATCATTACCTACTAGCACTATCACTACCTACCAGCAATATCACCACCTAATAGAACTATCACCAGCTACTAGCACTATCACCACCTACCAACACTATCATCACCAACCAGCACTATCACCACTTACCAACACTATCATCACCTACCAGCACTATCACCACCTACCAGCACTATCACCACCTACCAGCACTATCACCACCTACCAACACTATCACCACCTACCAGCACTATCACCACCTACCAGCACTATCACCACCTACCAGCACTATCACCACCTACCAGCACTATCACCACCTACCAGCACTATCACCCCCTACCAGCACTATCACCACCTACCAACACTATCACCACCTACCAGTACTATCACCCCCTACCAGCACTATCAGCCCCTACCAGCACTATCACCACCTACCAGCAGTATCACCACCTACCAGCACTATCACCACCTACCAGCACTATTACCACCTACCAGCGCTATCACCACCTACCAACACTATCACCACCTACCAGCAGTATCACCACCTACCAGCACTATCACCACCTACCAGCACTATCACCCCCTACCAGCACTATCACCACCTACCAACACTATCACCACCTACCAGTACTATCACCCCCTACCAGCACTATCACCCCCTACCAGCACTATCACCACCTACCAGCAGTATCACCACCTACCAGCACTATCACCACCTACCAGCACTATTACCACCTACCAGCGCTATCACCACCTACCAACACTATCACCACCTACCAGCAGTATCACCCCCTACCAGCACTATCACCACCTACCAGCACTATCACCCCCTACCAGCACTATCACCACCTACCAGCACTATCACCACCTACCAGCACTATCACCCCCCTACGAGCACTATCACCACCTACCAGCACTATCACCACCTACCAGCACTATCACCACCTACCAGCACTATCACCCCCTACCAGCACTATCACCACCTACCAGCACTATCACCACCTACCAGCACTATCACCCCCTACCAGCACTATCACCACCTACCAGCACTTTCACCACCTAATAGAACTATCACCACCTACCAGCACTATCACCCCCTACCAGCACTATCACCACCTACCAGCACTATCACCACCTACCAGCACTATCACCACCTACCAGCACTATCACCACCTACCAGCACTATCACCACCTACCAGCACTATCACCCCCCTACCAGCACTATCACCACCTACCAGCACTATCACCACCTACCAGCACTATCACCACCTACCAGCACTATCACCACCTACCAGCACTATCACCACCTAAGAGCACTATCACCACCTACCAGCACTATCACCACCTACCAGCACTATCACCACCTACCAGCACTATCACCACCTACCAGCACTATCACCACCTACCAGCACTATCACCCCCCTACCAGCACTATCACCACCTACCAGCACTATCACCACCTACCAGCACTATCACCACCTACCAGCACTATCACCCCCTACCAGCACTATCACCACCTACCAGCACTATCACCACCTACCAGCACTATCACCACCTACCAGCACTATCACCACCTACCAGCACTATCACCATCTACCAACACTATCACCACCTACCAGCACTATCACCACCTACCAGCACTATCACCACCTACCAGCACTATCACCACCTACCAGCACTATCACCCCCCTACCAGCACTATCACCACCTACCAGCACTATCACCACCTATCAGCACTATCACCACCTACCAGCACTATCACCACCTACCAGCACTATCACCACCTACCAGCACTATCACCACCTACCAGCACTATCACCCCCTACCAGCACTATCACCACCTACCAGCACTTTCACCACCTAATAGAACTATCACCACCTACCAGCACTATCACCCCCTACCAGCACTATCACCACCTACCAGCACTATCACCACCTACCAGCACTATCACCACCTACCAGCACTATCACCACCTACCAGCACTATCACCACCTACCAGCACTATCACCCCCCTACCAGCACTGTCACCACCTACCAGCACTATCACCACCTACCAGCACTATCACCACCTACCAGCACTATCACCACCTACCAGCACTATCACCACCTACCAGCACTATCACCACCTACCAGCACTATCACCACCTACCAGCACTATCACCACCTACCAGCACTATCACCACCTACCAGCACTATCACCACCTACCAGCACTATCACCACCTACCAGCACTATCACCCCCCTACCAGCACTATCACCACCTACCAGCACTATCACCACCTACCAGCACTATCACCACCTACCAGCACTATCACCACCTACCAGCACTATCACCACCTACCAGCACTATCACCATCTACCAGCACTATCACCACCTACCAGCACTATCACCACCTACCAGCACTATCACCACCTACCAGCACTATCACCACCTACCAGCACTATCACCCCCCTACCAGCACTATCACCACCTACCAGCACTATCACCACCTATCAGCACTATCACCACCTACCAGCACTATCACCACCTACCAGCACTATCACCACCTACCAGCACTATCACCACCTACCAGCACTATCACCACCTACCAGCACTATCACCACCTACCAGCACTATCACCCCCCTACCAGCACTATCACCACCTACCAGCACTATAACCACCTACCAGCACTATCACCACCTACCAGCACTATCACCACCTACCAGCACTATCACCACCTACCAGCACTATCACCACCTACCAGCACTATCACCACCTACCAGCACTATCACCCCCCTACCAGCACTATCACCACCTACCAGCACTATCACCACCTACCAGCACTATCACCACCTACCAGCACTATCACCACCTACCAGCACTATCACCACCTACCAGCACTATCACCCCCCTACCAGCACTATCACCACCTACCAACACTATCACCACCTACCAGCACTATCACCACCTACCAGCACTATCACCCCCCTACCAGCACTATCACCACCTACCAGCACTATCACCACCTACCAGCACTATCACCACCTACCAGCACTATCACCACCTACCAGCACTATCACCACCTACCAGCACTATCACCACCTACCAGCACTATCACCACCTACCAGCACTATCACCACCTACCAGCACTATCACCACCTACCAGCACTATCACCCCCCTACCAGCACTATCACCACCTACCAGCACTATCACCACCTATCAGCACTATCACCACCTACCATCACTATCACCACCTACCAGCACTATCACCACCTACCAGCACTATCACCACCTACCAGCACTATCACCACCTACCAGCACTATCACCACCTACCAGCACTATCACCATCTACCAGCACTATCACCACCTACCAGCACTATCACCACCTACCAGCACTATCACCACCTACCAGCACTATCACCACCTACCAGCACTATCACCACCTACCAGCACTATCACCACCTACCAGCACTATCACCACCTACCAGCACTATCACCCCCCTACCAGCACTATCACCACCTACCAACACTATCACCACCTACCAGCACTATCACCACCTAATAGAACTATCACCACCTACCAGCACTATCACCCCCTACCAGCTCTATCACCACCTACCAGCACTATCACCACCTACCAGCACTATCACCACCTACCAGCACTATCACCACCTACCAGCACTATCACCACCTACCAGCACTATCACCACCTACCAGCACTATCACCACCTACCAGCACTATCACCACCGACCAACACTATCACCACCTACCAGCACTATCACCACCTACCAACACTATCACCACCTACCAGCACTATCACCCCCTACCAGCACTATCACCACCTACCAGCACTATCACCACCTACCAGCACTATCACCACCTACCAGCACTATCACCACCTACCAGCACTATCACCACCTACCAGCACTATCACCACCTACCAGCACTATCACCACCTACCAGCACTATCACCACCTACCAACACTATCACCACCTACCAGCACTCTCACCACCTAATAGAACTATCACCACCTAGCACCATCAGTCACCAAATTCATTTATTTTCTACACTACATCCATGTTAACACAAGCTTGACCGCGATCTAATAAATTTTGGATATAAATATGATTAGTGTTGTAATAAAAAGTGTTAACTAAATCCCTACCATCAGAGGTTTGTCTGTCCGCTTGTATATACATGTATATATATATATATATATATATATATATATATATATATATATATATATATATATATATATATATATATATATATATATATATATATATATATATATATATATATAATATATATATATATATATATATATATATATATATATATATATATATATATATATATATATATATATATATATATATTATCACACTGGCCGATTCCCACCAAGGCAGGGTGGCCCGAAAAAGAAAAACTTTCACCATCATTCACTCCATCACTATCTTGCCAGAAGGGTGCTTTACACTACTACAGTTTTTAAACTGCAACATTAACACTCCTCCTTCAGAGTGCAGGCACTGTACTTCCCATCTCCAGGACTCAAGTCCGGCCTGCCGGTTTCCCTGAACCCCTTCATAAATATTACTTTGCTCACACTCCAACAGCACGTCAAGTATTAAAAACCATTCGTCTCCATTCACTCCTATCAAACACGCTCACGCATGCCTGCTGGAAGTCCAAGCCCCTAGCACACAAAACCTCCTTTACCCCCTCCCTCCAACCTTTCCTAGGCCGACCCCTACCCCGCCTTCCTTCCACTACAGACTGATACACTCTTGAAGTCACTCTGTTTCGCTCCATTCTCTCTACATGTCCAAACCACCTCGACAAACCTTCCTCAGCCCTCTGGACAAAAGTTTTGGTAATCCCGCACCTCCTGCTAACTTCCAAGCTACGAATTCTCTGCATTATATTCACACCACACATTGCCCTCAGACATGACATCTCCACTGCCTCCAGCCTTCTCCTCGCTGCAACATTCATCACTCATGCTTCACACCCGTATAAGAGTATTGGTAAAACTATGCTCTCATACATTCCCCTCTTTGCCTCCAAGGACAAAGTTCTTTGTCTCCACAGACTCCTAAGTGCACCACTCACCCTTTTCCCCTCATCAATTCTATGATTCACCTCATCTTTCATAGACCCATCCGCTGACACGTCCACTCCCAAATATCTGAATACATTCACCTCCTCCATACTCTCTCCCTCCAATCTGATATCCAATCTTTCATCACCTAATCTTTTTGTTATCCTCATAAACTTACTCATTCCTGTATTCACTTTTAATTTTCTTCTTTTGCACACCCTACCAAATTCATCCACCAATTCTCTTCAGAATCTCCCAAGAGCACAGTGTCATCAGCAAAGAGCAACTGTGACAACTCCCACTTTATGTGTGATTCTTTATCTTTTAACTCCATGCCTCTTGTCAAGACCCTCGCATTTACTTCTCTTACAACCCCATCTATAAATATATTAAACAACCATGGTGACATCACACATCCTTGTCTAAGGCCTACTTTTACTGGGAAATAATTTCCCTCTTTCCTACATACTCTAACTTTAGCCTCACTATCCTCGTAAAAACTCTTCACTGCTTTCAGTAACCTACCTCCTACACCATACAACTGCAACATCTGCCACATTGCCCCCCTATCCACCCTGTCATATGCCTTTTCCAAATCCATAAATGCCACAGAGACCTCTTTAGCCTTATCTAAATACTGTTCACTTATATGTTTCATTGTAAGCACCTGGTCCACACACCCCCTACCTTTCCTAAAGCCTCCTTGTTCATCTGCTATCCTACTCTCCGTCTTACTCTTAATTCTTTCAATAATAACTTTACCATACACTTTACCAGGTATACAGATATACAGACTTATTCCTCTATAATTTTTGCACTCTCTTTTATCCCCTTTGCCATTATACAAAGGAACTATGCACGCTCTGTGCCAATCCCTAGGTACCTTACCCTCTTCCATACATTTATTAAATAATTGCCCCAACCACTCCAAAACTATATCCCCACCTGCTTTTAACATTTCTATCTTTATCCCATCAATCCAGGCTGCCTTACCCCCTTTCATTTTACCTACTGCCTCACGAACTTCCCCCACTCTCACAACTGGCTCTTCCTCACTCCTACAAGATGTTATTCCTCCTTGCCCTATACACGAAATCACAGCTTCCCTATCTTCATCAACATTTAACAATTCCTCAAAATATTCCCTCCATCTTCCCAATACCTCTAATTCTCCATTTAATAACTCTCCTCTCCTATTTTTAACTGAGAAATCCATTTGTTCTCTAGGCTTTCTTAACTTGTTAATCTCACTCCAAAACTTTTTCTTATTTTCAACAAAATTTGTTGATAACATCTCACCCACTCTCTCATTTGCTCTCTTTTTACATTGCTTCACCACTCTCTTAACCTCTCTCTTTTTCTCCATATAGTCTTCCCTCCTTGCATCACTTCTACTTTATATATATATATACATATATATATATATATATATATATATATATATATATATATATATATATATATATATATATATATATATATATATACATAATGCGTGTGTGAAACACGTAAGTTATATATATATATATATATATATATATATATATATATATATATATATATATATATATATATATATATATATAAGCGAATTATAAAATAACTCAAGAGAGCAAAAGGGAAAAGACGATAAAAAGCAAAATACAATAATTTGTCTGGTTAGTTGATACGAGGAAACAGAAGAAATTACAACCGGATCTAAAAACATCAGAGGACGCACCGGAAAATAAAAATGAACGCAGAGAATATATACAGCTAAATGTGTATGTCTCTCAGTGTATATACAGCTAAATGTGTATGTCTCTCAGTGTATATACATCTAAATGTGTATGTCTCTCAGTGTATATACACCGAGTGTTTAATCCCTATTATAAACATTAAGTATTCTTGACTGTTGTTGAACATGTCACACGCTATCTTGGAGAGCATGGTGTAGTAGATAGGTTTCAACCCCATCCGTCAACCAATCAATAAATACAACAAAAGATCACAACTGGCAACTATCAAGAGGATGGTGTTGAAACTTTTTCTTCACAGTGTTGTATCAACCATGAGAGTGTTGCAATTGATTGGAACAATGTGACAGGAAATCTTGAGTCTAGTGACTTTCTTGATACGGTTCAGGACAGCTTTGTAAAACAGTTTGTGACAGAACCAACTAGAGGAAACAATCTACTTGACTTGGTTCTTGCCAACAAAGATTCACTAGTTAATAATCTTAGGGTTAATGATGAACTTGGGGAAAGTGAACACAAATCACTTAGTTTCAATATATTATGGAATTACCCAGATAACTGCAATCAAATCTCTATCCCAGACTTTCGCTTGGCCGATTTCATGGGACTCAAAAATTACCTGGGTGGGCTAAATTGGGATGACCTGCCTATGGGTGAGGTTGGTGGTGTTGGTTGCCAATATAACGTTTTTCAGAGCATAGTTCTAGCTGCCCAGACAACTTTTGTTTCGAGTAGAGAAATTAAATCTAACAAAAATGATCCCAAATGGATGAACAATAGACTAAAACATCTCATTGGTCAAAACAGAGGCATATATAGGCATATCAAAAAAAGGGAATGGGCAGTTAAGAAATCAATATGTTCAATGTTATTAAAGAGAGAAATAAAAAAAAAGGAATAAGAAAAGCAAAAGGGGATTATGAGGCTAAGTTCGCATGGGATTCGAAGACTAATCCAAAAGGGTTCTTTCAGGTATACAGAAGTAAGATTAGGGACAAGATAGGCCCACTTAAGAATAACTCAGGTCAGATCACTGACAGTGATAAGGATATGTGTGAAATTCTCAATACCTACTTCCTCTCAATTTTTACCCAGGAAAATACTAGCGAAATTCCAGAAATAATATATTATGTAGAACAGTACGATAATAAACTATGCACGATTGCGGTAACTAGTGATATGGTTCTCAAACAAATAGAGAAATTAAAACCTAGGAAATCCCCAGGTCCTGATGAACTGTTTGCAAGGGTGTTAAAGGAATGTAAAGAGGAACTTAGCATACCTTTGGCTAATCTTTTCAACATATCACTACAAACTAGCATAGTGCCGGATAAATAGAAAATGGCAAATATAATACCTATTTACAAGGCAGGTGACAGGTCCTTGGCTTCGAACTATAGACCAATAAGCCTTACCTCCATAGTGGGAAAATTTATGGAATCAATAATTGCCGAAGCAATTTGTAGCCATCTTGAAAGGCATGAATTGATTAATGAATCTCAGCACGGTTTTACAAAGAGGCGTTCCTGTCTTACGAATTTACTAACGTTTTTCACTAAAATGTTTGAGGAGGTAGATCATGGTACTGAATATGATATTGTGTATAAGGCCTTCAGTAAGGCTTTCGATAGAGTTCCACATCAGAGGCTATTGAGGAAACTTAAGGCACACGGAATAGGAGGAGAAATTTTTTTCTGGGTTGAGGCATGGTTGACGAATAGGCAGCAGAGAGTTTGCATAAATGGGGAGAAATCAGAATGGGGGCACATCACAAGCGGTGTTCCACAGGGGTCAGTGTTGGGCCCCTTGTTGTTCACAATCTACAAAAACGACATAGACGAGGGAATAAATAGAAACGTAAGCATATTTGCTGATGACACCAAAATAGGCCGTCCAATTCATTCTAATGAGGACATTAGAGTACTCCTGAATGATTTGAATAGACTGATACAGTGGTCGGAGAAGTGGCAGATTCAATTTAATATAGACAAATGCAAAGTTCTAAATGTTGGACAAGAAAATAACCATGCCACATATAAACTAAATAATGGATTTAGGAGTTCTGGTTAGCAGTAATCTAAAACCAAGACAACGGTGCATTAGTGTTCGCAATAAAGCTAACAGAATCCTTGGCTTCATATCTAGAAGTATAAATAATAGAAGTCCTCAGGCTGTTCTTCAACTCTATATATCCTTGGTTAGGCCTCATTTAGATTATGCTGCACAGTTTTGGTCACCGTATTACAGAATGGTTATAAATGCACTGGAAAACGTACAGAGGATGACAAAGTTTATCCCATGTATCAGAAATCTTCCTTATGAGGATAGGCTGAGGGCCCTGAATCTGTACTCTCTAGAAAGGCGTAGAATTAGGGAGGATATGATTGAGGTGTATAAATGGAAAACAGGAATTAATAAAGGGGATGTAAACAGCGTGCTAAAAATATCTACCACAGACAGGACTTGCAGTAATGACTTTGAATTGGAAAAAATCAGATTCAGGAAGGATATAGAAAAGCACTGGTTTGGTAATAGAGTTGTGGATGAGTGGAACATGCTCCCGAGTACCGTCATAGAGGCTAAGTGTTGTGTAGTTTTAAAAATTGGTTGGATAAATACATGAGTGGGTGTGAGTTGGACCTGACTAGCTTGTGCCACTAGGTTGGATGCCGTGCTCCTCCCTTAAGTGACGTGTCTGACCTCACTAAGCCAAGGCATTGGCTTAAGCCTGTGGGAGAATTGGAGCTGCCTCGCATAGGCCAGCAGACCTGTTGCAGTGTTTCTTCTTTCTTGTGTTGCCACCACTGTCACAGTGTTGTATCAACCATGAGAGTGTTGCAAGTGTTACAACAACTGTCACAGTGTTGTATAAACCATGAGAGTGTTGCAAGTGTTGCAACCACTGTCACAGTGTTGCAAGTGTTACAACCACTGTCAGAGTGTTGTATCAACCATGAGAGTGTTGCAAGTGTTACAACCACTGTCACAGTGTTGTATCAACCATGAGAGTGTTGCAAGTGTTACAACCACTGTCACAGTGTTGTATCAACCATGAGAGTGTTGCAAGTGTTACAACCACTGTCACAGTGTTGTATCAACCATGAGAGTGTTGCAAGTGTTATAACCACTGCCACAGTGTTGTATCAACCATGAGAGTGTTGCAAGTGTTACAACCACTGTCACAGTGTGTATTATCTTTCCACCTGTTGTCTATGTTCCCCATCAGTAAAATGGGTACCTGGGTGTTAGTCGACTGGTGTGGGTCGCATCCTGGGACACTGACCTAATTTGCCCGAAATGCTCAGCATAACAAGCGGCTTTCTATACAGTAGTATGTTACTGATGTCAGCTAGGACTGTATACCTTGTACATGTACTTAATAAAGATATTATTATTATATATAAAGTCCCTGGTTATGCAGAGCATTTAGGGCAAATTAGGTTAATTTTGTCCCCCAGGACGCGACCCACACCAGTCGACTAACACCCAGGTACCTATTTACTACTATGTGAACAGGGACAGTAGGTGTCTTTAAGGAAACACACCCGCTTGTTTCCACCTGTACAGGGGTCGAACCACGGACCTCAGTGTATGAGCCGAGTGCGATACCAACCGAGCTACGGTACATTCAGTGAGAGCGACACTGAGAGTCAGCATTATGAACGTATGTATCCAAATGAATCAAAGGCTCGATGGTAGACTGGCTCTAACGAAAATAAAATTGACGAGGGGAGAGAGAATTTATGGTTTCCAGGTACCATACTGGACATTTATTAACCAAGCGTTCGAGCAACTTTCAAAGTGCACTAGTAAGAGCGATGTGTCTGTAATGAGAGGTGTCATGACCTGAAGTACCTGGCTTACGAAGAATTAAGACAACTTGGGTTTACTTTTGAAGGGGGAGAACCTCCTGGGACTAAATGAGATTGTAAAGGATGTAAGAGCACGTAGGATGTGTTGCAACATATCAGTATAGATGTTATCTAGCCCAGCTTCTGCCAGGTGACACCTGCACAGCTGATAAGTAAGACACATGTGCAACAGTTAGGTAAGTTCATTCCTAAATGTTTCGTCCACACAGTAGACTTCTTCAGTCGAGTACAGAGAAGGTCAGAAACAAGAGATGTAAAGTCGACATAATCAGTCCATCACCCCTGAAGAAGCAGTTTTTAGATGCTCTACACCAACTCTACGGCCGAGGGACTAATTACCTCATCTTTTGTATATAATTCTACAATCTTCACATTATGGCCTTGTATTGTAATGATAGATCCACTGGATGGCGATACGTCTACAAATAAAGGTATCCAGTGTAAAAATGAGTATTTTTCTCACCATGTTTCTGATAGCTTACCGGGTATGTAGCCCGGAATTTCTAGATGAAGAAATTAGGAAAATATTTGATATCGCCATGAAACTGCGATACCCTAGTGATTCTGTGGAATCAGAGTTGCTGCAGCTAGAAAAATTTATCATAGGGATGAACTTAGGTTAACACCTCAGATAAAAAAAAATGTTCTGGTCCTTTCTTAAAATGAGAATTCATCTGTCCTGTCTAATGCTCTTAAAAGATTTAACATATAAGTAGTTTTTAAGAATGAATGAACTGTTAAAAGCATTCTGATTAAGAATTCACAACATTGCATCGGTGGTGTGTATAGAACTGACCTCAATGGCTGCAGTTTGTCTTGTGTGGGACGGACTGACAAATCTCTAGATATTAGGATATCACAACACAAATATTTGATACGGACTGCCCAAGACTCAAATGACATTTTTGTCCACATTAGAGTCTGTAATAACATGGCAAATTGGCCGGAATCCAAAGTCATTGTCCCTTGTTCCACTTTCTTGGACAGAACATTATAGAATTGGCCATCATAAAATATGATAAATATTCATTATATAATAACAGTGGTGGCTTATTCAGATTAGATTCATTTATAGTAGAAGCTAGAGTCCATAGCCTAAAACAGGACTCCTATAAGAATGCGATGGATTGTATTAAATGTAGCACACAGAGGAACAGGGTCGGTTCTGATGGTTAGACCTGAGTCTCCCTAAGAACCTTGTGGGATAAAACCATGGCCTACCTATGGCCATCGACCCCACTTGGTATACCTGGAGTATACCTGGAGAGGGTTTCAAGGGTCAACACCCAGTGGCCCGGTCTGTGACCAGGCCTCGCGGTGTATCAGAGCCTGATCAACCAGGCTATTACTGTTGGCCACACATAGACTGCCATACAAACCTCAGCCTGGCTGGTCAGCTACTGACTTTAGGTGCCTGTCCAGCGTTTTTTTGAAGACAGCCAGGGGTCTATTGGTAATCCCCGTTACGTATGCTGGGAGGCAGTTGAACATTCTCGGGCCCCTGACACTTACTGTGTTGTCTCTTAGTGTGCTCAGGGCTCTCCTGCTTTTCATTGGGGGGATGATGTTGCACCGCCTGCAGAGTCTTTTGCTTTTGTAAGGAGTGATGTGCAAATTTGGTACTAATCATTCTAGGATTTTCCAGGTGCATATTATCATGTATCTTTCCCGCCTGCATTCCAGGGAGTACAAAGCAAGGGACTTCAACCGTTCCCAGTAATCTAGGTGTTTTATGGTACTTGTGTGTGCCATGAAGGCTCTCTCATCACTCTACAGGTCAGAAGTTTCACCTGCCTTGAAAGGCTTTGTTAGTGTACAACAATATTCCAGTTTAGAGACAACAACAATTGAAGAGAATCACCATGGGCTTGCCATCCCTAGTTTTGAAGGTTTTCATTATTCATTCCATCACTTTTCTAGCAGATGTGGTAGATACATTGGCGTGATCTTTGAAAGTGAGATCCTCTGACATTATCACTCCCAGGTCCTTCACATTAGCTTTATGCTCTGTTGTGTGGTTGGAATTTGTTTTATACTCTGATATATTTTTAATTTCCTTAAGTTTTCCATATCAGGGTAATTGAAAATTCTCTTCACTGAATTTTATATATTTTTCTGACCCCGTGGTGACCCGGTGGCCTGGCTGGCAAAGTTCTCGCTTAACACACGGAGAGCCCGGCGAGTGGAAACTTTTGAACGCGTTTCCCTGCACCTGTTGTCCTGTTCACCTACTTGGATGTTAGTCGATTGGTGTGAGTGGCATCCTGGGGAACAAGATTGAGGACCACAGTGGAAATAAGCTAGACAGTCCTCGATGACGCACTGACTTTCTTGGGTTATCCTGGGTGGCTAACCCTCCGGGGTTAAAAAACAGAACGAAATTTATTTATTTATTTATTTATTTATTTATTTATTTTATGTCTTTGCAAACAGTATATTAAGATTTTGTATTTACAATAGTGGGTTGCAATACAAAGAGAGCCTCTATTATGCCTCTATTAGGCATTATTGGCCGACTTATTTATTTATTTATTTATTTGAACATGATACAGAGAAGTACAAGGAATACAATTTTTAAAGTGCAACATGTCAAAGCCCCTTGTATGCAGAGCATTATGGGCTGCTTAAAATTAACTTAAGATTAACTAAGCAATGATATATTCAGTGGTACAAAAATTATTGTAAAACAGATAACAATTTAGTACAAATGAGTATTACAAAGACAGGTCATATGGTCATTACTGTGTTGCTGTGTAATCACTAGAATGGAGTATTATGTTAGGTAATGAAGTTAAATAGTAACAAAGTTTGATTGGGTCACAGGTTGACATTTATGAGATACAATAATGAGATACATATATGAGATACAGTTTATGAGATACAATTATTCAGTAATTATTTAGTTGTGGGTGAGTAAGTGATTTTTGAGAAGAGATTTGAATTTATAAACAGACAGTGTTTCTTTTATATTCACAGGTAATGAATTCCAGATTTTAGGGCCTTTTATGTGCATTGAGTTTTTGCATAGCGTGAGATGGACACGAGGAACATCAAAGAGTGATCTGTGCCTTGTGTTATGGTCATGTGTTCTGTTGAGGTTGGCAAGGAGATGTTTGAGGGGAGGGTTAACATCAGAGTTAAGTGTTCTATGTATGTAGTAGGTGCAGTAATAAGTATGGATGTTTTGTATTATGAGTAGGTTTAGAGTTTTGAATATTGGTGGAGTGTGCTGCCTGTAGTGGGAATTTGTTATCATTCTGACTGCAGCCTTTTCTTGGGTAATTAGTGGTCTGAGATGGTTAATTGTTGTTGAGCCCCATGCACAAATTCCATAGGTGAGATATATATATGAGTGATATAGGGCCAGGAGGGCTGACTGTGGAACACAGTACCGTATCTTCGATAGTATGCCTACGGTCTTGGAATTTTTTTTGGAAATTTGTTGTATATGTGTTTGAAATTTGAGTCTATTATCAAGGTGGATTCCTAAGAATTTTCCCTCTGTTAGCTTTATGATAGGTGATCCGTTTATCAATATGTTAAGAGGGACATCTGCAGCTCTGTTACCAAACTGAATGAAGTAGGTTTTGTCAATGTTTAGAGTAAGTTTGTTAGTCCTCATCCAGGTAGATATTTTCTGTAATTCGGTATTTACAGTATTGGCTAGCATGACTGGGCTCGGGTGAGAGAAGACGTATGTAGTGTCATCTGCAAATAGTGTGGGTTTGAGTAGTTGCGGTGCATTTGGTAGGTCATTTATGTATATGAGAAAGAGAAGAGGGCCTAGGACACTTCCTTGTGGGACATCAACTGCAATTGGCTGTGCGGAAGAGCTTGCCCCATTTGCGTACACATATTGGCTTCTGTTGCTGAGGTAAGACTTGAGGTAGTTGAGGGAGTGCTCTCTAATACCATAGTGTGACAATTTTACGTGGAGCAAGTCATGGTCAACTGTATCAAAAGCTTTACGTAAGTCAATGAAGATCCCCAGTGGGACTTCTTTTTTCTCTATTGCAGTGTATATATGTTCTAGCATGGGTATAATAACATCATTAGTATTTTTATTAGGCCTGAACCCAAATTGACAGGGGTTGAGTATGTTGTGGGAGATGAGGTAGGAATAGATACGCTTATGAATTAATTTTTCGAAGATTTTAGAGAGAGGGTGTAAGTTATCTTATCTTATCTTCTGAGGCTCATTTAAAGATTTGGTTGATGTCCGTTTGGAGACTTGTAGTGTCTTGGATGGAGGACACTGTCATGCAAACTCGGGTGTCATCCACAAAGGAAGATACGGTGCTGTGACTTACATCACTGTCAATGTCTCCCCTTTAAATAAGTTCACCTTTAATTGAGTTCCCCTTTAAATGAGTCACCGTGGGCCCGTTTTCTATTGTATGGAAAAATTCCTAGACAGTTGCCAGGTATCAATATTTAGATTGTTAAACCTTTTACATCATATCGAAGTTGACAGAATTGTTGATGATTATCATGCCACTAATTATTACTCTCGTTGGGTTGCCACACAGTATTAGTGCTTTTGGGTTAGCGGTCTATAAATAATACTTTTGATATACCTTTGATGAGTTTCGAGAGTCTCACTACTCTCCAAGCCCGGCCATGGGCCAGGCTCGTCTAGTGCTTGTCTGGTGAACCAGGCTCTTGCTGCTGGAGGCCCTCTGCCCCACATATCCATCACAGCCTGGTTGATCTGGCACTTGGTGAAGATACTTGTTCAGTTTCCTCTTGAAGGCTTCTACACTTGTTCCAGATGTTGTTCCGGATGTTGATACAGTGTTCCCTTATTGTCACCACCGCACCCCTGCTCCTTACTGGGTTTATTTTGCGCTTCCTCCCATATCTCTCACTCCAGTATGTTGTTATGGCAGTGTACAGATTTTGAACCAGCCCCTACAGTACTTTCCAGGTATATATTATCAAGTATCTCTCCTCCGCTCCAATGAGTACATGTTCAAGACTTGCAGGCGTTCCCAGTAGTTTAGGTGCTTTACTGGCTCAATGTGAGCCGTAAACGATCTCTGTATTTGTTCCATCTCCGATATTTCTCCTGCTTTGAACGGGGCCGTCACCATTGAACAATATTCTAAGTGACGGAGCACTAGCGATTTGAAGAGTGTCACTATCGGCATTATTTCCCATGTTTTGAAAGTTCTCAATACCCACCCAGTCATCTTCCTGGCTGTCGTGATCTTTGTCTTGTTATGGTCTTTGAAACAAAGGTCAGCTGACATAATTATTAACAAGTCTTTTACATGTTCCTCTCGTTCTATTTGGTGACTCTCTTCAGTTTCCATGCCTTAAAAAATATTCAGCCTTCCCGGCACCAGGCACTGGGCACTGGGCACTGGGCACTGGTTGGCACGCCTGGGCATTTATTTTCTGCTTTCCTCTTCTCTAATTTTAGCTAAAAGTTCACTCTAAACGTGTCTGCACGGATTTAATCCTTTCTTCTGCAACATTGCAAGCTTCTGAGGAGGCGTTGATTGCAACACGAAAGACCTAGAGCTATGTTTCAACTTTCCCCGGGATGGGAAAGAAACTTGGCTTGTGAACCAGGCTGCATAGTCTATGTGGCATTTGTGTGGCCGAGTGGGCTGGATCGCTGCCTGAGAATCTTGACCGTCCCCAGTAGTAGTTTCGAATCCTGCTGACTGCGATCTTTCTTTGTATATACCCGCTTGTTTCTGCGTGGTGTATATATATATATATAGTGCCGAATATGTAAAACTGGTCAATTAGCAAAAACTCATTTAAAATTAAGTCCTTTCCAAAATTTTCTCTTATACGTTTAAAGATATAATTTTTTCATTTATGTTAATGTAAAAATTTTTAATTTTACACCAAAAGAAACTTACAAAAACTTACCTAACCTTGTTAGGTAACCCAACAAAACTAAATATATTTTAGATTTGTTAACAATAATTTAATACTAAACAAACACAATGAAATATATTTTTTTTTGTTAGGTTCAGAATGATTTTGGCGAAATTATTACATACACAAATTTTCGCTTTTCCTATATGGCAAGATGAGCGTTGCTATTTAAGCCAAGATCGCAAGTTCTGCCTATTCGGCACGACACACACACATATATATATATATATATATATATATATATATATATATATATATATATATATATATATATATATATATATATATATATATATATATATATATATATACATGTCTTGCCAGATAGGTAAAACTTGCGATTTTGGCTTAAATAGCAACGCTCTTCTTGCCGAATAAGGCAAGAGAAAATTTGTGTATGAAATTGTTTCGCAAAATCAGTAAAGTCTGGCTAACTGGTTTCCCTGAATCCCTTTATAAGTGCTACTTTGCTCATACTCCAACAGCACGTCAAGTCATAAAACTAACTGCATCCACTCCTATCGAACACGCTCACACACGCTTGCTGGATATGTAATCCCCTCTCACTCTAAACCTCCTTTACTCCCTCTTTTCAACCTTTCCTTTGGCGACCCCTACCCCAATACAGATTCGTACAGCCTCCAAATCATCCTCTTCATATCTTCAAACCACCTTAACAAGCCCTATTCGGCCCCATAAACAATACTTTTACCAACCCCCGCACCTCTTTCTAATCTCCAAGCTACAAATTCTCTGCACAATATTCTCAGCATACATTGCCCTCAGACACGACATCTCCACTGCCTCCAGCCTCCTCCATCCTTCACATCTCCACTGCCTCCAGCCTCCTCCATCCTTCACATCTCCACTGCCTCCAGCCTCCTCCATCCTTCACATCTCCATTGCCTCCAGCCTCCTCCATCCTTCACACCTCCACTGCCTCCAGCCTCCTCCATCCTTCACACCTCCACTGCCTCCAGCCTCCTCCATCCATCACACCTCCACTGCCTCCAGCCTCCTCCATCCATCACACATATAAGACAGTACCACTATACTCTCATACATTCCATCCTTTGCCATCATGGATGGCAAAGGATGGAATGTCACCTGAGGCGTCTCACTGCACCTGTCAACAATGTTCCCACCTGAGGCGTCTCACTGCACCTGTCAACAATGTTCCCACCTGAGGCGTCTCACTGCACCTGTCAACAATGTTCCCACCTGAGGTGTCTCACTGCACCTGTCAACAATGTTCCCACCTGAGGTGTCTCACTGCACCTGTCAACAATGTTCCCACCTGAGGCGTCTCACTGCACCTGTCAACAATGTTCCCACCTGAGGCGTCTCACTGCACCTGTCAACAATGTTCCCACCTGAGGCGTCTCACTGCACCTGTCAACAATGTTCCCACCTGAGGCGTCTCACTGCACCTGTCAACAATGTTCCAACCTGAGGCGTCTCACTGCACCTGTCAACAATGTTCCCACCTGAGGTGTCTCACTGCACCTGTCAACAATGTTCCCACCTGAGGCGTCTCACTGCACCTGTCAACAATGTTCCCACCTGAGGTGTCTCACTGCACCTGTCAACAATGTTCCCACCTGAGGTGTCTCACTGCACCTGTCAACAATGTTCCCACCTGAGGTGTCTCACTGCACCTGTCAACAATGTTCCCACCTGAGGCGTCTCACTGCACCTGTCAACAATGTTCCCACCTGAGGCGTCTCACTGCACCTGTCAACAAGGTTCCCACCTGAGGTGCCTCACTGCACCTGTCAACAATGTTCCCACCTGAGGCGTCTCACTGCACCTGTCAACAATGTTCCCACCTGAGGCGTCTCACTGCACCTGTCAACAATGTTCCCACCTGAGGCGTCTCACTGCACCTGTCAACAATGTTCCCACCTGAGGCGTCTCACTGCACCTGTCAACAATGTTCCCACCTGAGGCGTCTCACTGCACCTGTCAACAATGTTCCCACCTGAGGCGTCTCACTGCATCTGTCAACAATGGTCCCACCTGAGGCGTCTCACTGCACCTGTCAACAATGTTCCCACCTGAGGCGTCTCACTGCACCTGTCAACAATGTTCCCACCTGAGGCGTCTCACTGCACCTGTCAACAATGTTCCCACCTGAGGCGTCTCACTGCACCTGTCAACAATGTTCCCACCTGAGGCGTCTCACTGCACCTGTCAACAATGTTCCCACCTGAGGCGTCTCACTGCACCTGTCAACAATGTTCCCACCTGAGGCGTCTCACTGCACCTGTCAACAATGTTCCCACCTGAGGCGTCTCACTGCACCTGTCAACAGTGTTCCCACCTGAGGCGTCTCACTGCACCTGTCAACAGTGTTCCCACCTGAGGCGTCTCACTGCACCTGTCAAGAATGTTCCCACCTGAGGCGTCTCACTGCACCTGTCAACAATGTTCCCACCTGAGGCGTCTCACTGCACCTGTCAACAATGTTCCCACCTGAGGCGTCTCACTGCACCTGTCAACAATGTTTCCACCAGAGGCGTCTCACTGCACCTGTCAACAATGTTCCCACCTGAGGCGTCTCACTGTACCTGTCAACAATGTTCCCACCTGAGGCGTCTCACTGCACCTGTCAACAATGTTCCCACCTGAGGAGTCTCACTGCACCTGTCAACAATGTTCCCACCTGAGGCGTCTCACTGCACCTGTCAACAATGTTCCCACCTGAGGTGTCTCACTGCACCTGTCAACAATGTTCCCACCTGAGGTGTCTCACTGCACCTGTCAACAATGTTCCCACCTGAGGTGTCTCACTGCACCTGTCAACAATGTTCCCACCTGAGGCGTCTCACTGCACCTGTCAACAATGTTCCCACCTGAGGCGTCTCACTGCACCTGTCAACAATGTTCACACCTGAGGCGTCTCACTGCACCTGTCAACAATGTTCCCACCTGAGGCGTCACACTGCACCTGTCAACAATGTTCCCACCTGAGGTGTCTCACTGCACCTGTCAACAATGTTCCCACCTGAGGCGTCTCACTGCACCTGTCAACAATGTTCCCACCTGAGGTGTCTCACTGCACCTGTCAACAATGTTCCCACCTGAGGCGTCTCACTGCACCTGTCAACAATGTTCCCACCTGAGGTGTCTCACTGCACCTGTCAACAATGTTCCCACATGAGGTGTCTCACTGCACCTGTCAACAATGTTCCCACCTGAGGCGTCTCACTGCACCTGTCAACAATGTTCCCACCTGAGGTGTCTCACTGCACCTGTCAACAATGTTCAATCCTGAGGCGTCTCACTGCACCTGTCAACAATGTTCCCACCTGAGGTGTCTCACTGCACCTGTCAACAATGTTCCCACCTGAGGCGTCTCACTGCACCTGTCAACAATGTTCCCACCTGAGGTGTCTCACTGCACCTGTCAACAATGTTCCCACCTGAGGTGTCTCACTGCACCTGTCAACAATGTTCCCACCTGAGGTGTCTCACTGCACCTGTCAACAATGTTCCCACCTGAGGTGTCTCACTGCACCTGTCAACAATGTTCCCACCTGAGGCGTCTCACTGCACCTGTCAACAATGTTCCCACCTGAGGCGTCTCACTGCACCTGTCAACAATGTTCCCACCTGAGGCGTCTCACTGCACCTGTCAACAGTGTTCCCACCTGAGGTGCCTCACTGCACCTGTCAACAATGTCCCCACCTGAGGCGTCTCACTGCACCTGTCAACAATGTTCCCACCTGAGGCGTCTCACTGCACCTGTCAACAATGTTCCCACCTGAGGCGTCTCACTGCACCTGTCAACAATGTTCCCACCTGAGGCGTCTCACTGCACCTGTCAACAATGTTCCCACCTGAGGCGTCTCACTGCACCTGTCAACAATGTTCCCACCTGAGGCGTCTCACTGCACCTGTCAACAATGTTCCCACCTGAGGCGTCTCACTGCACCTGTCAACAATGTTCCCACCTGAGGCGTCTCACTGCACCTGTCAACAGTGTTCCCACCTGAGGCGTCTCACTGCACCTGTCAACAGTGTTCCCACCTGAGGCGTCTCACTGCACCTGTCAAGAATGTTCCCACCTGAGGCGTCTCACTGCACCTGTCAACAATGTTCCCACCTGAGGCGTCTCACTGCACCTGTCAACAATGTTCCCACCTGAGGCGTCTCACTGCACCTGTCAACAATGTTTCCACCAGAGGCGTCTCACTGCACCTGTCAACAATGTTCCCACCTGAGGCGTCTCACTGTACCTGTCAACAATGTTCCCACCTGAGGCGTCTCACTGCACCTGTCAACAATGTTCCCACCTGAGGAGTCTCACTGCACCTGTCAACAATGTTCCCACCTGAGGCGTCTCACTGCACCTGTCAACAATGTTCCCACCTGAGGTGTCTCACTGCACCTGTCAACAATGTTCCCACCTGAGGTGTCTCACTGCATCTATCAACAATGTTCCCACCTGAGGCGTCTCACTGCACCTCTCAACAATGTTCCCACCTGAGGTGTCTCACTGCACCTGTCAACAATGTTCCCACCTGAGGTGTCTCACTACACCTGTCAACAATGTTCCCACCTGAGGCGTCTCACTGCACCTGTCAACAATGTTCCCACCTGAGGTGTCTCACTGCACCTGTCAACAATGTTCCCACCTGAGGCGTCTCACTGCACCTGTCAACAATGTTCCCACCTGAGGCGTCTCACTGCACCTGTCAACAAGGTTCCCACCTGAGGCGTCTCACTGCACCTGTCAACAATGTTCCCACCTGAGGTGTCTCACTGCACCTGTCAACAATGTTCCCACCTGAGGCGTCTCATTGCACCTGTCAACAATGTTCCCACCTGAGGCGTCTCACTGCACCTGTCAACAATGTTCCCACCTGAGGCGTCTCACTGCACCTGTCAACAATGTTCCCACCTGAGGTGTCTCACTGCACCTGTCAACAATGTTCCCACCTGAGGTGTCTCACTGCACCTGTCAACAATGTTCCCACCTGAGGTGTCTCACTGCACCTGTCAACAATGTTCCCACCTGAGGCGTCTCACTGCACCTGTCAACAATGTTCCCACCTGAGGCGTCTCACTGCACCTGTCAACAATGTTCACACCTGAGGCGTCTCACTGCACCTGTCAACAATGTTCCCACCTGAGGCGTCACACTGCACCTGTCAACAATGTTCCCACCTGAGGTGTCTCACTGCACCTGTCAACAATGTTCCCACCTGAGGCGTCTCACTGCACCTGTCAACAATGTTCCCACCTGAGGTGTCTCACTGCACCTGTCAACAATGTTCCCACCTGAGGCGTCTCACTGCACCTGTCAACAATGTTCCCACCTGAGGTGTCTCACTGCACCTGTCAACAATGTTCCCACATGAGGTGTCTCACTGCACCTGTCAACAATGTTCCCACCTGAGGCGTCTCACTGCACCTGTCAACAATGTTCCCACCTGAGGTGTCTCACTGCACCTGTCAACAATGTTCAATCCTGAGGCGTCTCACTGCACCTGTCAACAATGTTCCCACCTGAGGTGTCTCACTGCACCTGTCAACAATGTTCCCACCTGAGGCGTCTCACTGCACCTGTCAACAATGTTCCCACCTGAGGTGTCTCACTGCACCTGTCAACAATGTTCCCACCTGAGGTGTCTCACTGCACCTGTCAACAATGTTCCCACCTGAGGTGTCTCACTGCACCTGTCAACAATGTTCCCACCTGAGGTGTCTCACTGCACCTGTCAACAATGTTCCCACCTGAGGCGTCTCACTGCACCTGTCAACAATGTTCCCACCTGAGGCGTCTCACTGCACCTGTCAACAATGTTCCCACCTGAGGCGTCTCACTGCACCTGTCAACAGTGTTCCCACCTGAGGTGCCTCACTGCACCTGTCAACAATGTCCCCACCTGAGGCGTCTCACTGCACCTGTCAACAATGTTCCCACCTGAGGCGTCTCACTGCACCTGTCAACAATGTTCCCACCTGAGGCGTCTCACTGCACCTGTCAACAATGTTCCCACCTGAGGCGTCTCACTGCACCTGTCAACAATGTTCCCACCTGAGGCGTCTCACTGCACCTGTCAACAGTGTTCCCACCTGAGGTGTCTCACTGCACCTGTCAACAATGTTCCCACCTGAGGTGTCTCACTGCACCTGTCAACAATGTTCCCACCTGAGGTGTCTCACTGCACCTGTCAACAATGTTCCCACCTGAGGCGTCTCACTGCACCTGTCAACAATGTTCCCACTTGAGGCGTCTCACTGCACCTGTCAACAATGTTCCCACCTGAGGCGTCTCACTGCACCTGTCAACAATGTTCCCACCTGAGGCGTCTCACTGCACCTGTTAACAGTGTTCCCACCTGAGGTGTCTCACTGCACCTGTCAACAATGTTCCCACCTGAGGCGTCTCACTGCACCTGTCAACAGTGTTCCCACCTGAGGTGTCTCACTGCACCTGTCAACAATGTTCCCACCTGAGGTGTCTCACTGCACCTGTCAACAATGTTCCCACCTGAGGCGTCTCACTGCACCTGTCAACAGTGTTCCCACCTGAGGTGTCTCACTGCACCTGTCAACAATGTTCCCACCTGAGGCGTCTCACTGCACCTGTCAACAATGTTCCCACCTGAGGCGTCTCACTGCACCTGTCAACAGTGTTCCCACCTGAGGTGTGTCACTGCACCTATCAACAATGTTCCCACCTGAGGCGTCTCACTGCACCTGTCAACAGTGTTCCCACCTGAGGCGTCTCACTGCACCTGTCAACAATGTTCCCACCTGAGGTGCCTCACTGCACCTGTCAACAATGTTCCCACCTGAGGTGTCTCACTGCACCTGTCAACAGTGTTCCAACCTGAGGTGTCTCACTGCACCTGTCAACAGTGTTCCCACCTGAGGTGTGTGGTTCACACACGTTGCTAACATTAGTATTGTTATTTTTATTCCTTTATTATTATTATTATTATTATTATTATTATTATTATTATTATTATTATTATTATTATTATTATTATTATTATTATTATTGTTGTTGTTGTTGTTGTTGCTGTTGTTATTATTATTAGTAATAGTAGTAATAGTAGATGTAGTAGTAGAAGCAGTAATTTATTTATTTATTTATTTATTTATTTCCAATTTGTGCACACATACAGAGGTACAAAAAAATACAGATAAGAGCAGCATGCCAAAGCCACTTATACTATGCATAGCATTACGGGCTGGCTTAAAATTAACTTAAGATTAACTAAGCAATGATTATTATTATTATTATAATCAAAAAGAAGCGCTAAGCCACAAGGACTATACAGCGCTGCTACTAAGCAATGATGAAATCAGTGATAAAACATTAATGTAAACAGATAACTATAAAGCACAAGTGAGTATTACAAAGACAGGTCATATGGTTGCATTCAGTTAGGTAGTGATTCTGTTAGGTAGTGTATTAAAAAAATAATAAAGTTAGATTGGGTTTTAGGTTTAACATTTATGTGATATAATTGTGAGAAACATTTAAGATATACAATTTATAATGTTCAGTTATTCAGTATTTATTTGGTTTTGTGTGAGTAAGTAATCTTTGAGAAGAGACTTGAATTTATAAACAGGTAGTGTTTCTTTTATATTTACAGGTAATGAATTCCAGATTTTAGGGCCTTTTATGTGCATTGAGTTTTTGCATAGTGTGAGATGGACACGAGGAACATCAAAGAGTGATCTGTGCCTTGTGTTATGGTCATGTGTTCTGTTGAGGTTGGCAAGGAGATGTTTGAGGGGAGGGTTAATATCAGAGTTAAGTGTTCTATGTATGTAATAGGTGCAGTAATAAGTATGGATGTTTTGTATGGTGAGTAGGTTTAGTGTATTGAATATTGGTGGAGTGTGCTGCCTGTAGTGGGAATTTGTTATCATTCTAACTGCAGCCTTTTGTTGGGTAATTAGTGGTCTGAGATGGTTAATTGTTGTTGAGCCCCATGCACAAATTCCATAGGTGAGATAGGGGTAAATAAGAGAGTGATATAGGGCCAGGAGGGCTGACTGTGGAACATAGTACCGTATCTTCGATAGTATGCCTACAGTCTTGGAAATTTTCTTAGAAATTTGATGTATATGTGTATGAAATTTGAGTCTATTATCAAGGTGGATTCCTAAGAATTTTCCCTCTGTTAGTTTTGTGATAGGTGATCCATTTATCATTATGTTAAGAGGGACATCTGTAGCTCTGTTACCAAACTGAATGAAGTAGGTTTTGTCAATGTTTAGTGTAAGTTTGTTAGTCCTCATCCAGGTAGATATTTTCTGTAATTCGGTATTTACAGTATTGGCTAGCGTGACTGGGCTCAGGTGAGAGAAGACGTATGTAGTGTCATCTGCAAATAGTGTGGGTTTGAGTAATTGCGAAGCATTTGGAAGGTCATTTATGTATAGGAGAAAGAGAAGAGGGCCAAGGACACTTCCCTGTGGGACACCAACTGTAATTGGTTGTGCAGAAGAGTTTGCCCCATTTGCGTACACATATTAGTAGAAGTGGTAGTAGTAATAATAATAGTAGTAGTAGTAGTAACAGTAGTAGTAACAGTAGTAGTAGTAATAGCAGAAGTAGTAGTAATAATTTTAGTAGAAGTAGTAGTAGTAATAGTAGAAGTAGTAGTAGTAATTTTAGTAGAAGTAGTAGTAGTAATAGTAGGAGCAATAATAATAATAATAATAATAATAATAATAATAATAATAATAATAATAATAATAATAGTAATAGTAGTAGTAGTAGTAGTAGTAGTAGTAGTAGTAGTAGTAGTAGTAGAAGTAATAGTGGTAGTAGTAGTAACAGTAGTAGTAGCAGTAGTAGTAGCAGTAGTAATAGCAGTAGTAGTAATAGCAGTAGTAGCAGTAGTAGTAGTAACAGTAGTAGTAACAGTATTAGTAGCAGTAGTAATAGTAGTAGTAGTAACAGTGGTAATAGTAATAGTAGTAGTAGTAGTAATAGTAGTAGTAGTAGTAGTAGTAATAGTAGTAATAGTAATAGTAGTAGTAGTATTAGTAGTAGTAGTATTAGTAGTAGTAGTAGTAATAGTAGTAATAGTAATAGTAGTAGTAATAGTAGTAGTAGTAATAGTAGTAGTAACAGTAGTAGTAGCAGTAGTAGTAGCAGTAGTAGTAGCAGTAGTAATAGCAGTAGCAGTAATAGCAG
>NC_091293.1:59486218-59512086 GCF_038502225.1 Cherax quadricarinatus
TGGGTAAATGGCCGGAGATGTATCTCAATTTGTTACATTGAAGATGCTGGTTCGAGGAACCTCTTCCCCCCCCCTCGCTTCCCCCCCTCTCTCTCTCTCTCTCTTTCCCTCATTTCCCCTCCCTCTCCCTGACTCCCCATCATTGCAACCTACCTTCCCCTCTCTTCCGTCCCTTCACATCCTCTAAACATACACACACTCGGGACCGCGTCACTTATACGTCACTTATACGTCACTCATGCGTCACTCATGCGTCTCTCACGCGTCACTCATGCGTCTCTCATGCGTCACTCATAAGTTATCACAAGAGGTGGGGTAAGAGAAGGGGAGGCGGAGGGAGACGGCGAGGGGGTAGAGGAGAGGGGAAGACAAAATAGGAAAAAGATAGCTGGTCACTTGCCTGTGTAAAATTTAGATTAGATTAGATTTTGCCGACAAAGTAGATAGATTATTGCGCAACTCAAATCCATCCTGTGGATACCTGGAGGTTATTCCAGGGATCAACGCCCCCGCGGCCCGGTCCATGACCGGGCCGCGGGATCAAGAGTATTTTATGCAAGAGGCCTAAGAACTAGGCCCTAAAAGGGCTTAGAGGAATACCTCATGAATTATTTCTACGGTTCATTTATCTGTTACAAGCAAACTTAAGAAATTTTCTTAATGTATCTGGGATGATATTTTCATTAGTAAAATATCTTCACATGTCACATAGGTTATTAGACTGTCTAACTTTATATTCCCCAATAAGTGGACAATAAAGGACGTGGTGTTCAAGACAGTGACCATATGCCTGACCACATAATTTACATTTAGTTTGATCATCATCTGTGTGTCTCCAAAACTGCCAGAAGTACTTGTAACCAAGCCTAAGCCTGGCCACTACAACATCAGTCAGTCTGTTCACATTGCAAGTTGCTCCATAAACGTACTTATCTACGTTCATGTTATCATAGTGGGTTATAGATCTACTCAGGCTTCTAACTGCATTCCTATAACAATCATTTTCGTTATTTACTTCTCTCCTAATATTATTCCTAATGCTAGACACAGATACACCAAATTTATATTCTATATTTTCCTTCAGGGTACTTTACTTGGCTAACATATCAACTTTATCATAAAGGAGTGATCCAATGTGTGATGGAATTCATAACAAATGTACATTAATTCCATTTTCCCGGATTTTTTTTAGAATGTATATCTGGCTCCTCCAATGAGCGTATTGTTAGAGTCATTTTGTGAGTCAAGAGCCTTTAGTGATGAAATAGAATCAGTAATAACCTGATGCAGGAGTCTACTGGCAGGGCTGCATTTGCTCTTATTGTCTCCGCTCTAGCTAAGAACGATAGTAACTTTGTTAAGCTAGGCATAAGAATTAACAACTGGGCATCTACACTGCAAACTGAATTGTTTGCCATCCTAATATCACTAAAGTCTATTTAACAGAGTGCAAAAACACGATAACAGTCGTGAGTGTCTTCACCACAGTCATCAACGTATTTATGAGAGGAACACTCTTACTCTAGGAACTCCCACATTATGATACAGTAACCTCATGCTTCTGGAGGTTACTGTCTAGTACCTCACACACCAAGATTCTGTAGCCTCCTGCTCCTGGAGATTACTCCACTTCGACTCTCCTTAGTGTGGTCTTCACTCTGGCTCGACATTAACTCTCAAGTTTATGGTTCGGCATCTTCACCTGTATTAACCTAGCTGGTCCTTGGTAGTGTTTTACAAGGAAATTCTGACACAGAATCTTAATAGTTTTGCTCTCACGTCTCTCACACCTCGCAACCCCAGTGAGGTTACCTTGTCTCACATTGTTTCTCACCACATGAAGTCAACGGAGATCAGTACAATGAGAAACATTGTGCTGATATTTCAGTGGTAGAGTGGTGGTCTTGTATGACAGACCCGAGTACGAATCTCCGATAAATCTGTCGAGATATGTATACTGCACACACACACACACACACACACACACACACACACACACACACACACACACACACACACACACACACACACACACTCACAGGATGGAGGCAGAGAAGAAGAAATGGGAGTCGCAAGCTGAAGCTGCAGAAACCAGGATAGGGGCCCTAGAATATGAAGTAAATACTCTGAAGCGAGTTACAAGGCTATTGCCAAGAGATGACATAGTACCTGAAGCAGGTACACCCCTGCTGGACGAGGAGCCCAGCGGCAAGGAAGGAGACATGACTTGTGCTAAGGCTCTATCAGACCACCAAGCCCACCAAGCAGGGTTGAGGAATGAAGGGGGAGAGCACTTGGGAGCAAAGATAGCAGTGAGAGACGGGGGAGAGGGTGGAGAGAGGGTTAAATCCTATGCAGAGGCACGACCATGCCACCAAGAACTACAGGAGAAAATAAGGGAAGCAGTAGATATGTACAAACGGGACCCAGAGGCACAGAGAGACAATGGGAGGAGGAGAGAGATCAGTGTTCATTCACGGGCTTCGGGAGAGCGAGGGGAGGACGAACAATGAAAGACAGCAGAAAGAATAAAAGGAGATTGAAAACGTCATCAAGGAAATAGGCGAGGAGGACATGAATGAGATAATAATTTTTCAGAGAATAGAGGGCTACCTGAAGGGGAGAAATTGTCTGGTCAAGTTGATTTTCATGAAGGAAACAGTGCAAAACAGGATCCTGCAAGAGAAACCATGGCTGAAGGAACTGTCAACATACAAGAGGGTGTTCCAAGACCAAGACAGAACAAAAACAGAATAACAGCAGCTGAGGGAGAGGACATAGATGCAAAAGGAGCTAGGAAGGGAGACAAGGACAGAATCAGCAGAGGACAACCAGAGCAGGGTAGAGCAACAAGCGCAAGCACACACAGAAATGAAGCACTAAACTATAGACCAGTGTCACTGACGTGTGTAGTAAGCAAAGTCATGGAGAAGATTATCAGGAGAGTGGTGGAGCACCTGGAGCGGAACAAGATTATAAACGACAGCCAGCACAGCACAAACCTACTAGAGTTTTATGACAAGGTAAGTGAAATAAGAAATGAGAGGGAGGGGTGGGTTGATTGCATTTTCTTGGTCTGTAAGAAGGCCTTCGACACAGTTCCTCACAAGAGATTAGTACAGACGCTAGAGGATCAGGCACATATAACAGGAAGGGCACTGCAATGGATCAGAGAATGCCTAACAGGGAGGCAACAGCGAGTTATGGTCCGTGATGAGGTATCACAATGGGCGCCTGTGACGAGCGGGGTCCCACAGGCGTCAGTCCTGGGACCAGTGCTATTCTTGGTATATGGGAAGGACATGACGGAAGGGATAGACTCTGAAGTGTCCCTGTTTGCAGGTGATGTGAAGTTAATGAGGAGAATTAAATCAGATGCGGACCAGACAGGTCTACAAAGAGACCTGGACAGACTGGATGCATGGTCCAGCAACTGGCTCCTAGAATTTAACCCCTCCAAATGCACAGTCATGAAGATCGGAGAAGGGCAAAGGAGACCACAGACAGAGTATAGGCTAGGAGGCCAAAGGCTGCAAACTTCACTCAAGGAGAAAGATCTAGGAGTGAGTATAACACCGAGCACGTCGCCAGAAGCACACATTAACCAGATAACTGCTTCGGCATATGGGCGCCTGGCAAACCTGAGAATAGCGTTCCGGTACCTCATTAAGGAATCGTTCAAGACTTTATACACTGTGTACGTCAGGCCCATACTGGAGCACGCAGCACCAGTTTGGAACCCACACCTGGTCAAACACATCAAGAAATTAGGGAAAATGCAAAGGTTTGCAGCAAGGCTGGTTCCAGAGCTAAGGGGAATGTCCTATGAAGAAAGGTTAAGGGAAATCGGTCTGACGACACTGGAGGACAGGAGGGTCAGGGGAGACATGATAACGACATACAAAATACTGCGTGGAATAGACAAGGTGGACAGAGACAGGATGTTTCAGAAATGGGACGCAGAAACAAGGGGTCACAATTGGAAGCTGAAGACTTAGATGAGTTGTTAGGATGTGGAATAGTCTGGTAAGCGATGTAGTGGAGGCAGGAACCATATATAGTTTTAAGATGAGGTATGATAACGCTCATGGAGCAGGGAGAGGGAGGACTCAGTAGCGGTCAGTGAAGAGGCCGGGCCAGGAGCTGAGTATCGACCCCTGCAGCCACAATTAGGTGAGTACAATTAGGTGAGTATAGAACCACCCCACAACCAAGCACGCTATCCTGACAAACCACAGTCCACACTTACAGCCCCCACCCCACAATACACCATAGAATCCCACAGCACACCCCCAGGTCCCCCAGTCTCACAAACAACCCTGCCAGAACACAGTGTTGCAGAGGAAACTGAAGATATGGTACACCAACACTGATGGAATAACGAATATGTGGGAAGAATGGCATGAAAGATTCAAAGAGGCATCACCAGACATCATAGCTCTCACAGAAACCAAGCTCACAGGAATAATAACAGATGCCATCTTTCCAACAGGATATCAGATCCTGAGGAAAGATATAGAGAACAGAGAGGGTGGAGGAGTGGCACTGCTCATCAAAAATCGATAGGATTTTGATGAGCTGGAGAGAGGAGACAGAGGAGAAGCAAGAGACTATATAATAGGAACACTTCAGTCTGGAGGTCCCAAGGTGGTAATTGCAGTGATGTATAACCCACCACAGAACAGTAGGAGGCCAAGGCAAGAGTATGATGAGAGTAATAGAGCGATGGTTGACACACTAGCTGAGGTGGCCAGAAGGGCCACCTCAGCAGGGCAAAACTACTGATCATGGGTGACTTCAACCACAAGGAAATTGACTGGGAGAACCTGGAGCCACTTGGGGGCCCAGAAACGTGGAGGGCTCAGACGATGGAGGTGGTACTGGAACACCTCATGAACCAGCACATAAAAGACACTACTAGAGAGAAAGAGGAGAGGATGAACCAACAAGACTGGACCTAGTATTCACCTTGAGCAGTGCAGACATTGAGGACATTACATATGAGAGCCCCCTCGGGGCCAGTGACCATCACACAGGTGATGGAAGGTCAAGCAGACCTCGCCTTACAACCTACACCCACGACAATACTGAGCTGATAAAATATTTAAAAAAAAATAGATTCGGAAAATAAGATATAAAAATTTATCTGCTTTAAGAATTTATGAGGGAAATAACTCACATCACACTTGGACGGGACACCACCAGCACAGCTGTGCTGCTGTAACTACAGTGAAGACAGTACACCACCAGCACAGCTGTGCTGCTGTAACTGCAGTGAAGACAGTACACCACCAGCACAGCTGTGCTGCTGTAACTGCAGTGAAGACAGTACACCACCAGCACAGCTGTGCTGCTGTAACTGCAGTGAAGACAGTACACCACCAGCACAGCTGTGCTGCTGTAACTACAGTGAAGACAGTACACCACCAGCACAGCTGTGCTGCTGTAACTGCAGTGAAGACAGTACACCACCAGCACAGTTGTGCTACTGTAACTGCAGTGAAGACAGTACACCACCAGCACAGCTGTGTTGCTGTAACTGCAGTGAAGACAGTACACCACCAGCACAGCTGTGCTGCTGTAACTGCAGTGAAGACAGTGCACCACCAGCACAGCTGTGCTGCTGTAACTGCAGTGAAGACAGTACACCACCAGCACAGCTGTGCTGCTGTAACTGCAGTGAAGACAGTACACCACCAGCACAGCTGTGCTGCTGTAACTGCAGTGAAGACAGTACACCACCAGCACAGCTGTTCTGCTGTAACTGCACTGTAGACAGTACACCACCAGCACAGCTGTGCTGCTGTAACTGCACTGTAGACAGTACACCACCAGCACAGCTGTGCTGCTGTAACTGCACTGTAGACAGTACACCACCAGCACAGCTGTGCTGCTGTAACTGCACTGTAGACAGTACACCACCAGCACAGCTGTGCTGCTGTAACTGCACTGTAGACAGTACACCACCAGCACAGCTGTGCTGCTGTAACTGCACTGTAGACAGTACACCACCAGCACAGCAGTGCTGCTGTAACTGCACTGTAGACAGTACACCACCAGCACAGCTGTGCTGCTGTAACTGCACTGTAGACAGTACACCACCAGCACAGCTGTGCTGCTGTAACTGCACTGTAGACAGTACACCACCAGCACAGCAGTGCTGCTGTAACTGCACTGAAGACAGTACACCACCAGCACAGCAGTGCTGCTGTAACTGTACTGAAGACAGTACACCACCAGCACAGCTGTGCTGCTGTAACTGCACTGTAGACAGTACACCACCAGCACAGCTGTGCTGCTGTAACTGCACTGAAGACAGTACATGACCAGCACAGCTGTGCTGCTGTAACTGCACTGTAGACAGTACACTACCAGCACAGCAGTGCTGCTGTAACTGCACTGAAGACAGTACACCACCAGCACAGCTGTGCTGCTGTAACTGCACTGTAGACAGTACACCACCAGCACAGCTGTGCTGCTGTAACTGCAATGAAGACAGTACACCACCAGCACAGCTGTGCTGCTGTAACTGCACTGTAGACAGTACACCACCAGCACAGCTGTGCTGCTGTAACTGCAGTGAAGACAGTACACCACCAGCACAGCTGTGCTGCTGTAACTGCAGCGAAGACAGTACACCACCAGCACAGTTGTGCTGCTGTAACTGCAGTGAAGACAGTACACCACCAGCACAGCAGTGCTGCTGTAACTGCACTGTAGACAGTACACCACCAGCACAGCAGTGCTGCTGTAACTGCACTGTAGACAGTACACCACCAGCACAGCAGTGCTGCTGTAACTGCACTGAAGACAGTACACCACCAGCACAGCTGTGCTGCTGTAACTGCAGTGAAGACAGTACACCACCAGCACAGCAGTGCTGCTGTAACTGCACTGAAGACAGTACACCACCAGCACAGCAGTGCTGCTGTAACTGCACTGTAGACAATACACCACCAGCACAGCAGTGCTGCTGTAACTGCACTGTAGACAGTACACCACCAGCACAGTTGTGCTGCTGTAACTGCAGTGAAGACAGTACACCACCAGTACAGCAGTGCTGCTGTAACTGAACTGAATACAGTACACCACCAGCACAGCAGTGCTGCTGTAACTGCACTGTAGACAGTACACCACCAGCACAGTTGTGCTGCTGTAACTGCAGTGAAGACAGTACACCACCAGCACAGTTGTGCTGCTGTAACTGCACTGTAGACAGTACACCACCAGCACAGCAGTGCTGCTGTAACTGCACTGTAGACAGTACACCACCAGCACAGCTGTGCCGCTGTAACTGCACTGAAGACAGTACACCACAAGCACAGCAGTGCTGCTGTAACTGCACTGTAGACAGTACACCACCAGCACAGCAGTGCTGCTGTAACTGCACTGAAGACAGTACACCACAAGCACAGCTGTGCCGCTGTAACTGCACTGAAGACAGTACACCACAAGCACAGCAGTGCTGCTGTAACTGCACTGAAGACAGTACACCACAAGCACAGCAGTGCTGCTGTAACTGCACTGTAGACAGTACACCAACAGCAAAGCTGTGATTTGCTATTGATGTATTGCTGCTGTAAGAACACTTAATACGGGGAAGCACATGCACTCACATACACATTAGTACGTACACTCACGTACACATTAGTACGTACACTCACGTACACTGAAGAACACACATGTAAGTGCCTTGCCTGCTGTCAGAACAGCACTAAGAGTGAGCATTATGACTAAAGTGTAAGGCAGCGAGGGGGAGCTCTCCTGGGTCACTCTCGACACCTCGTATGCAAATGAGGAAATGAATGGTATATAGAACCTGTGCTTTTCTTATGTTTACCTTACGCAGTCTCACGACTTGGAATACTTTAAATGTTTAGGAATGTTTGGAAATATTTTGAACGGTTGGGAGTGTTTAGAATGGTCTTGTCTGTCAGTTTGCTGAATATCCATTCTGTCTTTCATCGTCCGTCCACTCCCTCTGTATCTCTGTCTGTCTGTCTGTCTCTCTCTCTCTCTCTCTCTCTCTCTGTCTCTCTCTCTGTCTCTCTCTCTGTCTCTCTCTCTGTCTCTCTCTCTGTCTCTCTCTCTCTCTGTCTCTCTCTCTCTCTGTCTCTCTCTCTGTCTCTCTCTCTCTGTCTCTCTCTCTCTGTCTCTCTCTCTCTGTCTCTCTCTCTCTGTCTCTCTCTCTCTGTCTCTCTGTCTCTCTCTCTCTCTCTCTCTCTCTCTCTCTCTCTCTCTCTCTCTCTCTCTCCCGTCAGTCTGTGCACTGGCCCGTCCGTCCGTCCTTACATTATTCTTCTATCCACTCGTTCATCTTGTCTTTTTATCACGTCCTCCCGCCCTTCTGTCCTTCTCACCTGTCCGTTCTCATGTCCGTTCATCCATACGTCCTTTCATAGTCCACTCAAAAAAAGCTGCATATTGTCTTCAGTACATTTCTATAAGGTCTCCATAGCAACATAATAGACAACCTATCCAATCCTTACTCGAAACAGCTGCATAATTTGCATAATAATAATTATAATAATATCTTTATTTACTACAAGTACATGTACAAGGTATACAGTCCTAGCTGACATCAGTAACATACTACTGTATAGAAAGCCGCTTGTTATGCTGAGCATTTCGGGCAAATTAGGTCAGTTTTGCCCCAGGATGCGACCCACACCAGTCCACTAACACCCAGGTACCCATTTTACTGATGGGTGAACATAGACAACCAGAGTAAGGAAACACATCCAATGTTTCTACCCTTCACCGGGAATCGAACCCGGACCCCTCACCGTGTGAAGCGAGAGCTTTTGCCACCAGTCCACGGGGCAGTCAAAAGAACTCACACTGTTTGCTCATCCCTCTCTGCACACACAAAGCTACTAAAGGTGTGTGTTAGGCGCATTTATGAATGAGAAAGGATGGATTAGACTATTACCTGAGGCTTTCAGAAAAGGTTGGACAAGTGGGTGGATGGGAATGATTGGTTTAGAGAAGAACTTGCCTAGTATGGGCCAGTAGGCCTTCCTGCAGTGTTCCTCCATTCTTTTGTTTTTATATTAATCTGTAGAATACGAACATTCTAACTTTGTGATGTATTTAGTAAGGTATTTAAGGAAGATCATTAAAGCGTATGTCACAGAGAAGTAATTCTCAACCAGGGCTAAATTTACCCCTTGGAGCGTAACTTTACCCCTTGGAGGCTAAATTTACCCCTTGGAGCGTAACTTTACCCCTTGGAGGGTAAATTTACCCCTTGGAGCGTAACTTTACCCCTTGGAGGGTAAATTTACCCCTTGGAGCGTAACTTTACCCCTTGGAGGGTAAATTTACCCCTTGGAGCGTAACTTTACCCCTTGGAGGCTAAATTTACCCCTTGGAGCGTAACTTTACCCCTTGGAGGGTAAATTTACCCCTTGGAGCGTAACTTTACCCCTTGGAGCGTAAATTTACCCCTTGGAGCGTAACTTTACCCCTTGGAGGGTAAATTTACCCCTTGGAGCGTAACTTTACCCCTTGGAGGCTAAATTTACCCCTTGGAGCGTAACTTTACCCCTTGGAGGGTAAATTTACCCCTTGGAGCGTAACTTTACCCCTTGGAGGGTAAATTTACCCCTTGGAGCGTAACTTTACCCCTTGGAGGGTAAATTTACCCCTTGGAGCGTAACTTTACCCCTTGGAGGCTAAATTTACCCCTTGGAGCGTAACTTTACCCCTTGGAGGGTAAATTTACCCCTTGGAGCGTAACTTTACCCCTTGGAGGGTAAATTTACCCCTTGGAGCGTAACTTTACCCCTTGGAGGGTAAATTTACCCCTTGGAGCGTAACTTTACCCCTTGGAGGGTAAATTTACCCCTTGGAGCGTAACTTTACCCCTTGGAGGGTAAATTTACCCCTTGGAGGGTAACTTTACCCCTTCGAGGGTAAATTTACCCCTTGGAGGTTAAATTTACCCCTTGGAGGGTAAATTTACCCCTTGGAGGGTAACTTTACCCCTTGGAGGGTAAATTTACCCCTTGGAGCGTAACTTTACCCCTTGGAGGGTAAATTTACCCCTTGGAGCGCAACTTTACCCCTTGGAGGGTAAATTTACCCCTTGGAGGGTAACTTTACCCCTTGGAGGGTAAATTTACCCCTTGGAGGGTAAATTTACCCCTTGGAGGGTAAATTTACCCCTTGGAGGGTAACTTTACCCCTTGGAGGGTAAATTTACCCCTTGGAGGGTAAATTTACCCCTTGGAGGGTAAATTTACCCCTTGGAGGGTAAATTTACCCCTTGGAGGGTAAATTTACCCCTTGTAGGGTAAATTTACCCCTTGGAGCGTAAATTTACCCGTTGGAGCGTAAATTTACCCCTTGGAGCATAAATTTACCCCTTGGAGCGTAAATTTACCCCTTGGAGCATAAATTTACCCCTTGGAGGGTAAATTTACCCCTTGGAGCATAAATTTACCCCTTGGAGCGTAAATTTACCCCTTGGAGCATAAATTTACCCCTTGGAGCGTAAATTTACCCCTTGGAGGGTAAATTTACCCCTTGGAGCATAAATTTACCCCTTGGAGGGTAAATTTACCCCTTGGAGCATAAATTTACCCCTTGGAGCGTAAATTTACCCCTTGGAGGGTAAATTTACCCCTTGGAGCATAAATTTACCCCTTGGAGGGTAAATTTACCCCTTGGAGCGTAAATTTACCCCTTGGAGCGTAAATTTACCCCTTGGAGCATAAATTTACCCCTTGGAGCGTAAATTTACCCCTTGGAGCGTAAATTTACCCCTTGGAGCGTAAATTTACCCCTTGGAGGGTAAATTTACCCCTTGGAGCGTAAATTTACCCCTTGGAGGGTAAATTTACCCCTTGGAGCATAAATTTACCCCTTGGAGCGTAAATTTACCCCTTGGAGCATAAATTTACCCCTTGGAGCGTAAATTTACCCCTTGGAGGGTAAATTTACCCCTTGGAGCGTAAATTTACCCCTTGGAGCGTAAATTTACCCCTTGGAGCGTAAATTTACCCCTTGGAGCATAAATTTACCCCTTGGAGCGTAAATTTACCCCTTGGAGCGTAAATTTACCCCTTGGAGCATAAATTTACCCCTTGGAGCGTAAATTTACCCCTTGGAGCGTAAATTTACCCCTTGGAGCGTAAATTTACCCCTTGGAGCGTAAATTTACCTCTTGGAGCGTAAATTTATCCCTTGGAGCGTAAATTTACCTCTTGGAGCATAAATTTACCCCTTGGAGCGTAAATTTACCCCTTGGAGAGTAAATTTACCCCTTGGAGCGTAAATTTACCCCTTGGAGCGTAAATTTACCCCTTGGAGCGTAAATTTACCTCTTGGAGCGTAAATTTATCCCTTGAGGGTAAAAAATTACATGGTAAGGGGTAAATATTTGATGTACCTAAAAATATGTAATTATTTCTCTAGAAAAGAATGTTTTTTTTTTTTTTTTGGTGATAGGAATGTATATTGCTATTTTTTGTGAAAAAACTAAATAATTTATTTTTTTCTGACCACCTTGTTTGTCTGTCTCTTTATGATGGCGATAAATTTTTTTGTATGGAAATAAGGGGATAAATGGTGACACACACCAAGCTGAGGGAGTTAATGATGGAGGAAAAGTTGAGAATCCCTGTCATAGAGGCATGTTATAGAGGCATGTTATAGAGGCATGTTATAGAGGCATGTTATAGAGGTATGTTATAGAGGTATGTTATAGAGGCATGTTATAGAGGCATGTTATAGAGGCATGTTATAGAGGTATGTTATAGAGGTATGTTATAGAGGCATGTTATAGAGGTATGTTATAGAGGTATGTTATAGAGGTATGTTATAGAGGCATGTTATAGAGGCATGTTATAGAGGCATGTTATAGAGGTATGTTATAGAGGTATGTTATAGAGGCATGTTATAGAGGTATGTTATAGAGGTATGTTATAGAGGTATGTTATAGAGGCATGTTATAGAGGCATGTTATAGAGGCATGTTATAGAGGCATGTTATAGAGGCATGTTATAGAGGCATGTTATAGAGGTATGTTATAGAGGTATGTTATAGAGGCATGTTATAGAGGTATGTTATAGAGGTATGTTATAGAGGTATGTTATAGAGGCATGTTATAGAGGCATGTTATAGAGGCATGTTATAGAGGCATGTTATAGAGGCATGTTATAGAGGCATGTTATAGAGGTATGTTATAGAGGTATGTTATAGAGGCATGTTATAGAGGCATGTTATAGAGGCATGTTATAGAGGCATGTTATAGAGGCATGTTATAGAGCCATGTTATAGAGGTATGTTATAGAGGTATGTTATAGAGGCATGTTATAGAGGTATGTTATAGAGGTATGTTATAGAGGTATGTTATAGAGGCATGTTATAGAGGCATGTTATAGAGGCATGTTATAGAGGCATGTTATAGAGGCATGTTATAGAGGCATGTTATAGAGGTATGTTATAGAGGTATGTTATAGAGGTATGTTATAGAGGCATGTTATAGAGGCATGTTATAGAGGCATGTTATAGAGGCATGTTATAGAGGCATGTTATAGAGGTATGTTATAGAGGCATGCTATAGAGGCATGTCATTAAGTAGCTTGTCTGTCTGTATGTGCATATACTTGTCACATAGAACAGACCAACTCCATTCCTCGGGATTAAGGTGACTACTCTGTCCTATCCAGTCCATAATCTGGAAGTTGACATGATGTAGGAGACGGGGACAATGTAGGAGGCAGGGACGATGTAGGAGGCATGAACGATGTAGGAGGCATGGACGGTGTATACTACAGACTCTGGCCATACAATAGAGCGGATAAATAATATAAGGGACCTGGGAGTAGTAATGTCTGAGGATCTCACTTTCAAGGATCACAACAGTGCCACGATCACAAGTGCAAAGAAAGTGATAGGATGGATAATGAGAACCACCATACAGTCAAGTCTTGATCCCGGTCACCACCATACAGTCAAGTCTTGATCCCGGTCACCACCATACAGTCAAGTCTTGATCCCAGTCACCTCCATACAGTCATACTAGTACACTTTTCCCTACTGTAACAATTCTTCCCTTTTCAGTTAGCAAAGAGTTTATTCTCCAACATTTTCCTAATCCAGAGAGACGGGAGGTGGTGTTACATCCTCAGATATCATGGACGAAAAAGATTTTCAGGTGTTGAGGGTCCAAGATATACTTTGGACTGGTTGATGCTCTACACCCGGCATTCCTTTGATGATTGTTTGGATTCCAGTGTAAAAAAGATATATGTCTCTGGGTTAGTATGATCCAGCAGGATAATTAGTAGATCCGTGTCATCGCCGTCAATCATAGAGGTTTTGATCTTAGCTGAAGCAACATTAGGTTCCACAACAAGAACATGAGAATCATGTTGTGCGTAGTCAGCAGTGTTCACAGATTGTTGTAGTTTCTCGCTCAGAAGGTGAGTAAATCCCTGTTTGTTTGTTTTCTGATTACTCACGAAATGTTCTTTCTTACACTGCATTAACAAAACACCTGAAGACTGAACAGCGACGCCTTGTGAGCCCGACGTTTTGACATGTGTGGCATTTGTTGTTGTTGGTTCTTCTGTGAATCCATCATCGATGATGGGAGCTGATCCATATTTCTGCAGCAAATCCTTGACATATGACTCACACATGTCAAGTATCTGGGGTTCCTTGGAACCTCTTTTCCAGAGAAGTCGATGGAGCAGTGCTCCGCCATCCATATGCTGCCTGTGGCATGCAAAGAGCACGTAACCTTTATTCGGCGTATGTACACACCCTCGTTTACAGGCTATCTCCCCCAACCAGCGAACCAAGAAACTGAGGGTTGACGATGGGGCCCCGTCGTTCAACCAGTACCCAGGTTCTAGCCAATGAGAAGATGGTTTTGGCAATCGCAGAGGTTATGTGGGTACCACTCTCCTGTTTGCCCTTGTCATTCCCATTCTAGAGCTGGTTGAAGCACGGTCTGCTCTCTAGTGGCTTCTATTCTGCCTTGCTTACCGTGGAGTGCACTAATACCTATCACTGTACATAGTGTATATAGTGTACATACTTCTGTTCTAAATTGGTGAAGGATATTGTAAGTCAAAAGTTTTCTACTGTGTTTATTTTGCTCCCTTTACACCCAGGATAACAGGCCTTTGGGACTCCTGGGTTGTAATACTGTCGCATATCTGTATTCACCTATATGTGGTTTCAGAAGTCGAGTCACGTTGCTCGTTTCCCATACAGTTCCAGATGGCATCAGTGAGAGTGTTTTTAATGCAGGTAGAGGAAGAGAGTTGGATGGATAGTAGTTCCCTCTACATAGAATCTCACCAATTGTCATCAGCCGATGAATGAGTAACAGCGGGTCTACTTTAAGTGAGTCACTGATGACCTTGAGAGGAGGTCGTACACACCGGATCACTGTTGTGGCTGCTTTGTGGAAGACGAACTTATCTACAGATTGCCCATCCATTTATAGGAGAATTTTCTCGCCAATGACTTTGGTTCTGTATACATTAAAGGAGAGATTCCATGTTATGAGACATAGTGATAGACATTCGACAGGTCTTCTCAGTGATCAAATAATCGAAGAAGTATTGATGAGAAACATCAAAACATCTGTGGGAGTGACCAGAGGGAGGGAGGGAGTGAGGGAGGGAGGGAGTGAAGGAGGGAGGGAGGGAGGGGGAATGGCTGAGATATAGAGACCACTCTGAGTACTGTCAGTGTCCACATACGTAGATGTTAATGAAGCTATGCATAAGTTAAATGGAGTGACATATGTACTAAGTGAGTAGCATTAGGAAATGTGTATAGCATATGAAGCTAGTGACGTCAGTGACACACTGGAACTCATCTCTTACCTTGGAGACAGATCAAAACCCCACTGTACAACACTACCACAAGTTTAACAGCTGTGCAAGGAGTAAATTTCTGGTTCACCGTTGGATGCGACTTTCGAAGACTGAGCATCATTTGTAGACATTTATCAGCAAGTCTGGCATGATAATGTTCACCCAACATTAAAGGTCTCATATTCCCACCACCTGTCCTTGCAAAACTTGTAATTATGGGGAATTCATACATGTAAACTATTATTGTTGCCGCATATTTGGCTTAGCTTCTTATGTCAAGAAGATCATTGCACATAAAAGGATGTAGTGATCTGAATTTTAAACTCAATCAAAATAACAGTTTGCTCCGGAATGATGAGTCGTGGTTCCCCCACAATGCAATATAAACCTATTTCCCATTTAATGATTCCATGGGACACTTATTATAGTGTTATGACCACCTTGTAGAAATTCATTGAAGCAAATTTAGCTACAATTTTGCTGTTGTATTTTGATGAACAAAACGCAATAACAAATTAAAATCTAAAAATATCTGAAAGTCGCGAAATCTTGAAATAAAAATTAAAATGTCTTAAAATCTACAAATTTTGTAAATCTAAAAAAAAAAAAAATAACAACTTACAAATTTAAAATTTAAAAATATAATTATCTCAAAATAAAAAAAAATAAAAATAAAAAATATTATATAGTCTCAAATTTCTAAAGATATAAAAACTTAAAATTTCTAAAAAAATCATAAAATTCTATAAATTCTAAAAATCCATAAAAATCTAAAAAGCTAAGGATCCAAAATAGTACAAAGCAAACGCACAATATAATGACCTTTAATGACCCTCATACAGCATTAATGACCTTCATACAACATTAATGACCCTCATAAAATATTAATGACCCTCATACAACATTAATGATCCTCATACAACATTAATGACCCTCATACAGCATTAATGACCCTCATACAACATTAATGACCCTCATACAACATTAATGACCCTCATACAACATTAATGATCCTCATACAGCATTAATGACCCTCATACAACATTAAGGACCCTCATACAAGATTAATGACCCTCATACAGCATTAATGACCCTCATACAACATTAATGACCCTCATACAACATTAATGACCCTCATACAGCATTAATGACCCTCATACAACATTAATGACCCTCATACAACATTAATGACCCTCATACAGCATTAATGACCCTCATACAGCATTAATGACCCTCATACAACATTAATGACCCTCATACAACATTAATGACCCTCATACAGCATTAATGACCCTCATACAACATTAATGACCCTCATACAACATTAATGACCCTCATACAGCATTAATTACCCTCATACAACATTAATGACCCTCATACAACATTAATGACCCTCATACAGCATTAATGACCCTCATACAACATTAAAGACCCTCATACAACATTAATGACCCTCATACAGAATTAATGACCCTCATACAACATTAATGACCCTCATACAGCATTAATGACCATCATACAACATTAATGACCCTCATACAACATTAATGACCCTCATACAGCATTAATGACCCTCATACAACATTAATGACCCTCATACAGCATTAATGACCCTCATACAACATTAATGACCCTCATACAACATTAATGACCCTCATAAAATATTAATGACCCTCATACAACATTAATGATCCTCATACAACATTAATGACCCTCATACAACATTAATGACCATCATAAAATATTAATGACCCTCATACAACATTAATGATCCTCATACAACATTAATGACCCTAAAACAGCATTAATGACCCTCATACAAAATTAATGACCCTCATACAGCATTAATGACCCTCATACAACATTAATGACACTCATACAACATTAATGATCCTCATACAACATTAATGACCCTCATACAGCATTAATGACCCTCATACAACATTAATGACCCTCATACAACATTAATGACCCTCATACAACATTAATGATCCTCATACAGCATTAATGACCCTCATACAACATTAATGACCCTCATACAACATTAATGACCCTCATACAGCATTAATGACCCTAATACAACATTAATGACCCTCATACAACATTAATGACCCTCATACAACATTAATGACCCTCATACAACATTAATGACCCTCATACAACATTAATGACCCTCATACAACATTAATGACCCTCATACAACATTAATGACCCTCATACAACATTAATGACCCTCATACAACATTAATGACCCTCATACAACATTAATGATCCTCATACAGCATTAATGACCCTCATACAACATTAATGACCCTCATACAACATTAATGACCCTCATACAACATTAATAACCCTCATACAACATTAATGACCCTCATACAACATTAATGACCCTCATACAACATTAATGATCCTCATACAACATTAATGACCCTCATACAACATTAATGACCCTCATACAACATTAATGACCCTCATACAACATTAATGACCCTCATACAACATTAATGACCCTCATACAACATTAATGACCCTCATACAACATTAATGACCCTCATACAACATTAATGATCCTCATACAACATTAATGACCCTCATACAACATTAATGACCCTCATACAACATTAATGACCCTCATACAACATTAATGACCCTCATACAACATTAATGATCCTCATACAGCATTAATGACCCTCATACAACATTAATGACCCTCATACAACATTAATGACCCTCATACAACATTAATAACCCTCATACAACATTAATGACCCTCATACAACATTAATGACCCTCATACAACATTAATGATCCTCATACAACATTTAATGACCCTCATACAACATTAATGACCCTCATACAACATTAATGACCCTCATACAACATTAATGACCCTCATACAACATTAATGATCCTCATACAGCATTAGATGACCCTCATACAACATTAATGACCCTCATACAACATTAATGACCCTCATACAACATTAATGACCCTCATACAACATTAATGACCCTCATACATGACCCTCATACAACATTAATGGCCCTCATACAACATTAATGACCCTCATACAACATTAATGACCCTCATACAACATTAATGACCCTCATACAGCATTAATGACCCTCATACAACATTAATGACCCTCATAAAATATTAATGACCCTCATACAACATTAATGACCCTCATACAACATTAATAACCCTCATACAACATTAATGACCCTCATACAACATTAATGACCCTCATACAACATTAATGATCCTCATACAACATTAATGACCCTCATACAACATTAATGACCCTCATACAACATTAATGACCCTCATACAACATTAATGACCCTCATACAACATTAATGATCCTCATACAGCATTAATGACCCTCATACAACATTAATGACCCTCATACAACATTAATGACCCTCATACAACATTAATGACCCTCATACAACATTAATGACCCTCATACAGCATTAATGACCCTCATACAACATTAATGACCCTCATACAACATTAATGACCCTCATACAACATTAATGACCCTCATACAACATTAATGACCCTCATACAACATTAATGACCCTCATACAACATTAATGACCCTCATACAGCATTAATGACCCTCATACAACATTAATGACCCTCATACAACATTAATGACCCTCATACAACATTAATGACCCTCATACAGCATTAATGACCCTCATACAACATTAATGACCCTCATACAACATTAATGACCCTCATACAGCATTAATGACCCTCATACAACATTAATGACCCTCATACAACATTAATGACCCTCATACAGCATTAATGACCCTCATACAACATTAATGACCCTCATACAACATTAATGACACTCATACAGCATAATGACCCTCATACAACATTAATGACCCTCATACAGCATTAATGACCCTCATACAACATTAATGACCCTCATACAACATTAATGACCCTCATACAGCATTAATGACCCTCATACAACATTAATGACCCTCATACAGCATTAATGACCATCATACAACATTAATGACCCTCATACAACATTAATGACCCTCATACAGCATTAATGACCCTCATACAACATTAATGACCCTCATACAGCATTAATGACCCTCATACAACATTAATGACCCTCATACAACATTAATGACCCTCATAAAATATTAATGACCCTCATACAACATTAATGATCCTCATACAACATTAATGACCCTCATACAACATTAATGACCCTCATAAAATATTAATGACCCTCATACAACATTAATGATCCTCATACAACATTAATGACCCTAAAACAGCATTAATGACCCTCATACAACATTAATGACCCTCATACAGCATTAATGACCCTCATACAACATTAATGACCCTCATAGAACATTAATGATCCTCATACAACATTAATGACCCTCATACAGCATTAATGACCCTCATACAACATTAGTGACCCTCATACAACATTAATGACCCTCATAAAATATTAATGACCCTCATACAACATTAATGACCCTCATACAGCCTTACTGACCCTCATACAACATTAATGACCCTCATACAGCCTTACTGACCCTCATACAACATTAATGACCCTCATACAGCCTTATTAACCCTCATACAACATTAATGACCCTCATACAGCCTTATTGACCCTCATACAACATTAGTGACCCTCACACAGCCTTATTAACCCTCATACAACATTAATGGCCCTCATACAGCCTTACTGACCCTCATACAACATTAATGACCCTCATACAGCCTTATTGACCCTCATACAACTTTAAAGACCCTCATACAGCCTTACTGACCCTCATACAACATTAATGACCCTCATACAGCCTTATTGACCCTCATACAACATTAATGACCCTCATACAGCCTTATTAACCTTCATACAACATTAATGTCCCTCATACAGCCTTACTGACCCTCATACAACATTAATGACCCTCATACAGCCTTATTGACCCTCATACAACATTAATGACCCTTATACAACATTAATGACCCTCATACAACATTAATGACCCTCATACAACATTAATGATCCTCATACAACATTAATGACCCTCATACAACATTAATGACCCTCATACAACATTAATGACCCTCATACAACATTAATGACCCTCATACAACATTAATGACCCTCATACAACATTAATGATCCTCATACAACATTAATGACCCTCATACAACATTAATGACCCTCATACAACATTAATGACCCTCATACAACATTAATGACCCTCATACAGCCTTATTGACCCTCATACAACATTAGTGACCCTCACACAGCCTTATTAACCCTCATACAACATTAATGGCCCTCATACAGCCTTACTGACCCTCATACAACATTAATGACCCTCATACAGCCTTATTGACCCTCATACAACATTAAAGACCCTCATACAGCCTTACTGACCCTCATACAACATTAATGACCCTCATACAGCCTTATTGACCCTCATACAACATTAATGACCCTCATACAGCCTTATTAACCTTCATACAACATTAATGTCCCTCATACAGCCTTACTGACCCTCATACAACATTAATGACCCTCATACAGCCTTATTGACCCTCATACAACATTAATGACCCTTATACAACATTAATGACCCTCATACAACATTAATGACCCTCATACAACATTAATGATCCTCATACAACATTAATGACCCTCATACAACATTAATGACCCTCATACAACATTAATGACCCTCATACAACATTAATGACCCTCATACAACATTAATGACCCTCATACAACATTAATGATCCTCATACAACATTAATGACCCTCATACAACATTAATGACCCTCATACAACATTAATGACCCTCATACAACATTAATGACCCTCATACAACATTAATGATCCTCATACAGCATTAATGACCCTCATACAACATTAATGACCCTCATACAACATTAATGACCCTCATACAACATTAATAACCCTCATACAACATTAATGACCCTCATACAACATTAATGACCCTCATACAACATTAATGATCCTCATACAACATTAATGACCCTCATACAACATTAATGACCCTCATACAACATTAATGACCCTCATACAACATTAATGACCCTCATACAACATTAATGATCCTCATACAGCATTAGTGACCCTCATACAACATTAATGACCCTCATACAACATTAATGACCCTCATACAACATTAATGACCCTCATACAACATTAATGACCCTCATACAGCATTAATGACCCTCATACAACATTAATGACCCTCATAAAATATTAATGACCCTCATACAACATTAATGACCCTCATACAACATTAATAACCCTCATACAACATTAATGACCCTCATACAACATTAATGACCCTCATACAACATTAATGATCCTCATACAACATTAATGACCCTCATACAACATTAATGACCCTCATACAACATTAATGACCCTCATACAACATTAATGACCCTCATACAACATTAATGATCCTCATACAGCATTAATGACCCTCATACAACATTAATGACCCTCATACAACATTAATGACCCTCATACAACATTAATGACCCTCATACAACATTAATGACCCTCATACAGCATTAATGACCCTCATACAACATTAATGACCCTCATACAACATTAATGACCCTCATACAACATTAATGACCCTCATACAGCATTAATGACCCTCATACAACATTAATGACCCTCATACAACATTAATGACCCTCATACAGCATTAATGACCCTCATACAACATTAATGACCCTCATACAACATTAATGACCCTCATACAGCATTAATGACCCTCATACAACATTAATGACCCTCATACAACATTAATGACACTCATACAGCATTAATGATCCTCATACAACATTAATGACCCTCATACAGCATTAATGACCCTCATACAACATTAATGACCCTCATACAACATTAATGACCCTCATACAGCATTAATGACCCTCATACAACATTAATGACCCTCATACAGCATTAATGACCATCATACAACATTAATGACCCTCATACAACATTAATGACCCTCATACAGCATTAATGACCCTCATACAACATTAATGACCCTCATACAGCATTAATGACCCTCATACAACATTAATGACCCTCATACAACATTAATGACCCTCATAAAATATTAATGACCCTCATACAACATTAATGATCCTCATACAACATTAATGACCCTCATACAACATTAATGACCCTCATAAAATATTAATGACCCTCATACAACATTAATGATCCTCATACAACATTAATGACCCTAAAACAGCATTAATGACCCTCATACAACATTAATGACCCTCATACAGCATTAATGACCCTCATACAACATTAATGACCCTCATAGAACATTAATGATCCTCATACAACATTAATGACCCTCATACAGCATTAATGACCCTCATACAACATTAGTGACCCTCATACAACATTAATGACCCTCATAAAATATTAATGACCCTCATACAACATTAATGACCCTCATACAGCCTTACTGACCCTCATACAACATTAATGACCCTCATACAGCCTTACTGACCCTCATACAACATTAATGACCCTCATACAGCCTTATTAACCCTCATACAACATTAATGACCCTCATACAGCCTTATTGACCCTCATACAACATTAGTGACCCTCACACAGCCTTATTAACCCTCATACAACATTAATGGCCCTCATACAGCCTTACTGACCCTCATACAACATTAATGACCCTCATACAGCCTTATTGACCCTCATACAACATTAAAGACCCTCATACAGCCTTACTGACCCTCATACAACATTAATGACCCTCATACAGCCTTATTGACCCTCATACAACATTAATGACCCTCATACAGCCTTATTAACCTTCATACAACATTAATGTCCCTCATACAGCCTTACTGACCCTCATACAACATTAATGACCCTCATACAGCCTTATTGACCCTCATACAACATTAATGACCCTTATACAGCCTTACTGATTTTCATACAACATTAATGACCCTCATACAGCCTCATTAACCCTCATACAACATTAATGACCCTCATACAGCCTTACTGACTTTCATACAACATTAATGACCCTCATACAGCCTTATTAACCCTCATACAACATTAATGACCCTCATACAGCCTTAATGACCCTCATACAACATTAATGACCCTCAAACAGCCTTATTGACCCTCATACAACATTAATGACCCTCATACAGCCTTATTGACCCTCATACAACATTAATGACCCTCATACAGCCTTATTAACCCTCATACAACATTAATGATCCTAATACCAATAATGACCCTCAAACAGATATATTACTCTCGTATAATATACAGATAAATGGAAGCCTTAATTATCCTTTTACAGTCTTAATTACCTTCCTACAACTTTATTGGCGCTGACACTTCATTAATGACTCGCCAGCAGTCTTTCACGTCTGAAAAAAGGCTTTTTACACATTTCAATTTACAGCCTAAAAGCTGTTAACCTCACTCACTCACACTCACTCACACTCATACACACACACACACACACACACACACACACACACACACACACACACACACACACACACACACCTGGACAGGCTAGACACCTGGTCCAGCAGCTGGCTTCTCGAATTTAACCCCGCCAAATGCAAAGTCATGAAGATCGGAGAAGGGCAAAGAAGACCGCAGACGGAGTATAGGCTATGTGGCCAAAGACTTTAAACCTCGCCCAAGGAGAAAGTTCTTAGGGTGAGTATAACACCGAGCATGTCTCCGGAGGCACACAGCCAGATAACTGCTGCAGCATGTGGGTGCCTCGCAAACCTGCGAACAGCGTTCCGATACTTTAGTAAGGAATCGTTCAAGACACTGTACAACTGTACGTCAGGCCCATACTGGAGTATGCAGCACCTGTTTGGAACTCACACTTGATCAAGAACGTCAAGAAATTAGACAAAGTGCAAAGGTTTGCGACAAGGTTAGTTCCAGAGCTAAGGCAAATATCTTATGAAGAAAGGCTAAGGGAAATTGAGTTGACTACACTTGAGGATAGTAGAGTTAAGGGAGATATGATAACGACATACAAAATACTGCGTGGAATAGACAAGGTGGACAGAGACAGGATGTTCCAAAGAGGGGATAGAAAAACAAGGGGTCACAATTGGAAGTTGAAGACCCAGATGAGTCAAAGGGATGTTAGGAAGTATTTCTTCAGTCACAGAGCAGTCAGGTAATGGAATAGCCTAGCTAGTGAGGTAGTGGAGGCAGGAACCATACATAGCTTTAAGATGAGGTATGATGAAGCTCATGGAGCAGGGAGAGAGAGGACCTAGTAGCACTCGGTGAAGAAACGGGGCCAGGAGCTGAGTCTCGACCCCTACAACCACAATTACGTGAGTACATATATATATATATATACATATATATATATATATATATATATATATATATATATATATATATATATATATATATATACATATATATATATATATATATATATATATATATATATACACACACACAGTCTAGATGGCCAGAGACTACAAACCTCACTGAAGGAAAAAGATCTTGGGGTGAGTATAACACCAGGCACATCTCCTGAAGCGCACATCGACCAAATAACTGCTGCAGCATATGGGCGCCTAGCAAACCTCAGAACAGCATTCCGACATCTTAATAAAGAATCGTTCAGGACCCTGTTCATTTTGTACATTAGGCTCATATTGGAGTATTCGGCACCACACCTAGTCAAGCACGTAAAGAAATTAGAGAAAGTGCAAAGGTTTGCAACAGGACTAGTCCCTGAGCTAAAGGATATGTCCTACGAGGAGAAGCTAAGGGAAATCGATCTGACGACACTGGAGGACAGGAGAGATAGGGGGGAACATGATAACGACATATAAAATACTGAGAGGAATTGACAAGGTGGACAGAGACAGGATGATCCAGAGATGGGACACAGCAACTAGGGGTCACAGTCGGAAGTTGAAGACTCAGATGAATCACAGGGATGTTAGGAAGTATTTCTTCAGTCACAGAGTAGTCAGAAAGTGGATAGTTTGGGAAGCGATGTAGTGGAGGCAGGATCTATTCATAGCTTTAAGCAGAGGTATGATAAAGCTCATGGTGCAGGGAGAGTGACCCAGTAGCGGCCAATGAAGAGGCAGGGTATCATGTCGTTCACAAATACCAGAAACAGCACCGGTCCTGTGGAACCCCACTCGTCACAGGTGCCCATTCTGATACCTCGCCCCATACCATGACTCACTGTTGTCTTCCTGACAGGTATTCCCTGATGCACTGTAGTGCCTCCCCTGTTATACCTGCCTGATCCTCTTGTTTTTGCACTAATCTCTTGTGTGGAACTGTGTCAAACGCCTTCTTACAGTCCAAGAAAATGCAATCTACCCACCCCTCTCTCTCTCTATCTCTATCTCTCTCTTTTGTCTTACTGCTGTCACCCTGTCATAGAACTACGGTAGGTTTGTGACACAGGATTTCCCGTCCCTGAAACCGTGTTGGTTGTTGTTGATGAGCTCATTTCTTTCTAGGTGTTCCACCACGCTACTCCTGATAATCTTCTCCAAGACTTTGTATACTATACACATCAGTGACACTGGTCTATAGTTTAGTGCTTCTTGTCTGACACCTTTTTTTAAAAATTGGGACTACATTTGCTGTCTTCCATACCTCAGGTAATCTCCCTGTATCGATAGTTGTGTTGAATATTGTTGTTCGGGGTACACATAACGCCTCTGCTCCCTCTCTTAGGACCCATGGAGAGATGTTATCCGGCCCCATCGCCTTTGAGGTGTGTAGTTCGCTCGGAAGCCTTTTTACTTATTCCTCGGTTTTATGTATTGTGTCCAACACTTGGTGGTGTACCCCACCTCTCCGTCTTTCTGGAGTCCCTTCTGTCTCCTCTGTGAACACTTCTTTGAATCTCTTGTTGAGTTCCTCACATACTTTGCGGTCGTTTCTCGTTGTCT
>NC_091293.1:59512186-59522186 GCF_038502225.1 Cherax quadricarinatus
TGGTAGGTGGTAGTAGGTGATGGTAGGTGGTAGTAGATGATGGTAGGTGGTAGTAGATGATGGTAGGTGGTAGTAGATGATGGTAGGTGGTAGTAGATGATGGTAGGTGGTAGTAGATGATGGTAGGTGGTAGTAGATGATGGTAGGTGGTAGGTGATGGTAGGTGGTAGTAGGTGATGGTAGGTGGTAGTAGGTGATGGTAGGTGGTAGTAGATGATGGTAGGTGGTAGTAGGTGATGGTAGGTGGTAGTAGATGATGGTAGGTGGTAGTAGGTGATGGTAGGTGGTAGTAGGTGATGGTAGGTGGTAGTAGATGATGGTAGGTGGTAGTAGGTGATGGTAGGTGGTAGTAGGTGATGGTAGGTGGTAGTAGATGATGGTTGGTGGGAGTATGTTAAGGCTAGGTGGTAGTAGGTGATGGTAGGTGGTACTAGGTGGTAGAAGGTGGTAGTAGGTGATAGTAGATGGTAGTAGGTGATGGTAGTGGTATGTGGTGGTAGATTGGTAGTGGTATGTTGTGGTAGGTAGGTAGTGGTATGTAGGTAGTTGAATGTGTGGTAGGTAGGTAGTGGTATGTGGTAGTATGTAGGTAGTGGTATGTGGTAGTAGGTAGGTAGTGGTATGTTGTGGTAGGTACGTAGTGGGATGTGGTGGTACGTAGGTAGTGGTAAGTGGTGGTAGGTAGGTAGTGGTATGTGGTGGTAGGTAGGTAGTGGTATCTGGTGATAAGTAGGTAGTGGTATCTGGTGGTAAGTAGGTAGTGGTATGTGGTGGTAGGTAGGTAGTGGTATGTGGTAGTAGGTATTTAGTGGTATGTGGTGGTAGGTAGGTAGTGGTATGTGGTGGTAGGTAGTGGTATGTGGTCGTAGGTAGGTAGCTGTATGTGGTGGTTGGTATTTGGTGGTAGATAGGTAGTGGTATGTGTTGGTAGGTAGGTAGTGGTATGTGGTGGTAGGTAGGTAGTGGTATGTGGTGGTAGGTAGGTAGTGGGATGTGGTGGTAGGTAGGTAGTGGGATGTGGTGGTAGGTAGGTAGGTAGTGGGATGTGGCGGAAGATAGGTAGTGGTATGTGGTAGTAGGTATGTAATGGTATGTTGTGGTAGGTAGTGGTATGTGGTGGTATGTATTTAGTGGTATGTGGTGGTAGGTAGGTAGTGGTATGTGGTAGATAGGTAGTGGTATGTTGTGGTAGGTATTTAGTGGTATGTGATGGTAGGTAGGTAGTGGTATTTTGTGGTAGGTAGGTAGTGGTATGTGGTGGTAGGTAGGTAGTGGGATGTGGTGGTAGGTAGGTAGTGGGATGTGGCGGAAGATAGGTAGTGGTATGTGGTGGTAGGTATGTAGTGGTATGTTGTGGTAGGTAGTGGTATGTGGTGGTAGGTATTTAGTGGTATGTGGTGGTAGGTAGGTAGTGGTATGTGGTGGTAGGTAGTGGTATGTGGTGGTAGGTATTTAGTGGTATGTGGTGGTAGATAGGTAGTGGTATATGGTGGTAGGTAGTGGTATGTGGTGGTAGGTAGTGGTATGTGGTGGTAGGTATTTAGTGGTATGTGGTGGTAGATAGGTAGTGGTATATGGTGGTAGGTAGTGGTATGTGGTGGTAGGTAGGTAGTGGTATGTGGTGGTAGGTAGTGGTATGTGGTGGTAGGTAGGTAGTGGTATGTGGTGGTAGGTAGTGGTATGGGGTGGTAGGTAGGTAGTGGTATGTGGTGGTAGGTAGTGGTAGGTAGTGGTATGTGGTGGTAGGTAGTGGTAGGTAGTGATAGGTAGTGGTATGTGGTGGTAGGTATTTGGTGGTATGTGGTGGTAGGTAGGTAGTGGTATGTGGTGGTAGGTAGTGGTATGTGGTTGTAGGTAGGTAGTGGTATGTGGTGGTAGGTAGTGGTATGTGGTTGTAGGTAGGTAGTGGTATGTGGTGGTAGGTAGGTAGTGGTAGGTAGGTAGGTAGGTACTGGTAATGGTACAAGTCTTGGTAATTACTGCTAACATGTGTGTGATGAATAATGAATAAATTGTAAGTAACTTACTTGACGCACGCCAGTGTTCACCTCAGTGAACACTGAAGCACCTGCAACAACGACAACTTGAAGAACACCTGTGTCCTCCACAGGAACTCCACAGCACATTTGATGACTTGGAATGAGAAACAACTCATCCTCAGTGAACACGACCTCAGGAACCTACGGCGCTTCGAAGCCTCGTTCATCGCCGCCAACTGCACCGTAGAACATGATACTCAAAGCTACAATTTTTTCTTTCAGGAGAAAGTAAAGTAACACCGACATAGATGATACTCAAGTAGGCAACTTAGTCCAGCCTGCCTCACAACACAGGAATCACGTGACCTTATTGTCTACCATATGTCATCTTAAAAAAGGCATCACTTGCATTTTGCAGGTCGATACCTTCAGTATCACAACCACAACAGCCGGCAGCAACAGCGGTCAGCAGCATAGTCACAGCAGTAGACAGCAACAGCAGTCAGCACAGTCACAACAGCAGGCAGCAGTCACAACAGCAGGCAACACCTATACGCAGTAGCACATAATCTACACCTGGAAGATCCTGGAGGGATTGGTCCCCAATCTTCACACAGAGATCACTCCCTACGAAAGCAAAAGACTTGGCAGGCGATGCAACATAACCCAAGTGAAAAGTAGGGGCGCCATTGGTACACTAAGAGGAAACACACTAAGTGTCCGGGGCCCAGGACTGTTCAACAGCCTCCCACCAGCCATAAGAGGAATTACCAATAGATCCCTGGTCGGATCAGCCGGGCTGAGGTTCGTACGTTGGACTACGTGCGGCTAGAAGAAACAATCTTGCTGATCAGGCCCTGATCCGCCAGGAGGCCTGGTCATGGACCGGGCCGCGGGGACGTTGATCCCCGGAATGCCCTCCAGGTAGCCTCCAGGTAGCCTCCAGGTAGCCTCCAGGTAGCCTCCAGGTATCACAGTCAAAACAGCAGGTAACAACAACAGACAGTAGCATATTCATAGCAGTCAGCAGCATAGTCACAAAACAGACAGCAATCAGCACCGTCACAACAGCAGGCAGCGACAGCAGTCAGTAGCACAATCACAGCATCAGACAACGACAGCGGACAACAACAGCAGACAACAACAGCAGACAGTAGCACAGTCACAACAGCAGGCAGCAGCAGCACCGTCACAACGGTAAACAGTACACCGTCACAACAGCAGGCAGCAGCACCGTCACAACAGCAGGTAGCAGCACCGTCACAACAGCAGGCAGCGCAGCACCATCACAACAGCAGGCAGCAGCAGCGCCATCACAACAGGCAGCAGCAGCACCATCACAACAGCAGGCAGCAGTAGCACCATCACAACAGCAAGCAACAGCAGCACCGTCACAACAACAGGCAGCAGCAGCACCGTCACAACAGCAGGCAGCGCAGCACCGTCACAACAGCACGTTGTGATGTGCTGAGTGTTTGTCATACAGGTGTTGAGGTGGCAGTAAGAGTGGGGTGTCTACCACCTATCAGGATGCTTGGAGTGCCTCTCTCTGGCACTGACTCAAGTGACTCTGGTTTAAGCGGCTCTGCCTGGCACTGATGGTGATAAGTGGAGAAATGACTGGATGAGTAGACAGGTGGATGAGTAAGCTGGAGGATGAATGGATGAGTAGACAGGTGGATGAGTAAACTAGTGGATGGCTGGATGAGTAGATGGGATTAGCTGGACTGTTGTCTTGCAAGCGGAAGGTGTGTGTGAGAGTGATAGATAGATGGAGAGAGAGAGAGAGAGAGAGAGAGAGAGAGAGAGAGAGAGAGAGAGAGAGAGAGAGAGAGAGAGAGAGAGAGAGAGAGAGAGAGAGAGAGAGACAGACAGACAGACAGACAGACAGATAGAGACAGACAGACAGACAGACAGAGACAGACAGACACAGACAGGCAGACAGACAGACAGATAGACAGAGACAGACAGAGACAGAGACAGACAGACAGACAGACAGACAGACAGAGACAGACAGACAGACAGACAGACACACACACACACACACACACACACACACACACACACACACACACACACACACACACACACAAACAGAACGAACTCAATTAAAAATCACTAATTTATATGTTTCTTCTCACCTTCACATTTCAAGTTAAACTCGCAAGCTGAGTCATTTACTACATGAAGCAATTTCTATATGTCACATGTACCTGGCAATGTGCAACTTGCAGACCGTGAAATTGACGTTGCAAGTGACCAAACTCTGAGGTTCTCTCTGATGCTAATTTTCAACATCCCAGCAAATACTTTCATGTGAGAAATTGGAGGTGTTTGAGGGAGTAATTAAGTATTTTGTAATGACCTGATCTGCGTAGCCAAGTGATCACAACTTTATAATGTTTTATCTTCAGTATGTGTACTTACCTAGTTGTACTCAACTGTTTGTGGTTGAATAGGTCGATTCACAGCTCCTGGCCCCGCCTCCTCGTTGATCTCTACTAGGTCCACTGTGTGTGTGCGTGTGTGTGTACACACCTAGTTGTAGCCACTTAATTGTGTTTACAGGGGTCGATTCATAGCTCCTGGCCCCGCCTCTTCACTGGTCGCTACTATGTCACTCTTCCTGCTCCATGAGCTTTATCGTACCTCTTCTTAAAGCTATGTATAAATCCTGCCTCCACTACGTCACTTCCCAGACTATTCCACTTTCTGGGAAGTGACTGAAGAAATACTTCCTAACATCCCTGTGATTCATCTAAGTTTTCAACTTCCAATTGTGATCCCTTGTTGATGTGTCCAGTCTCTGGAACATCCTCTCTCTGTCCATCATGTCAATTCCTCTCAGTATTTTATACGTCTTTATCATATCCTCCCTATCTCTCTTGTCCTCCGGTGTCATAAGGTCGATTTCCTTTAACCTCTCCTCGTAAGACATCCCCCTTAGCTCTGGGACTAGTCTTGTTGGAAACCTTTGCAATTTCTTTAATTAACGTACGTGCTTGGCTAGGTGTGGGTTCCAAACTGGTGCCGCATACTCCAAAATAGGTCTGACATATACAGTGTACAGGGTCCTGAAAGATTCCTCATTGAGATGTCGGAATGATATTCTTAAAATTAGTATATTTACAGAAGTGTCTCAGTGAACAGGCATTACCGAAATCGCTTCTACAAAACAAGTTGGTTAATCTGTCGTCGACATCATTTGATCAACTCCACAGGTTAGTGATTACTAAGAATATTGATCTGCTTAAACACGAAAGGAAAATGTTATATATTGACGTTAGAAAAGTTTTTCAACATAGTACCACCTGAGTGGCCAGATCATTTACTAAATTACACATATAGTGGATTGAGAATAATGAAACGGAGTGTTTACATACTAGGAAAGTAAACAATGTCATAGCACAAAGTGGCTGATCTCAACATGCTAACCCGGAGTGCGCTGTCAACCAGTCCAGTGTTGAACTTACTCGTCACCAGCAGACACCATTGGGAGTTAAGTTTCGCACCTACTAGTGGGGACACTAATTATGTTGACCTTGCCAAATCCTTTTGCAGTTTGGAAAAGCAAGGGGACCTATACCCTGAAACATTCAACATCTGCAAAGGCATGGTATATGGAGCTTTGTTCAGATCTGTGGAACCGAACTGTCCTCAAAGATTTATTAAGTCCTACCATGAAATGAAGAAAGATCCTAGACTTCACCTTACGAAAGCTGACAAAGCAAATGCGATGGTTATAATGAACAAGACAGATTATAGCGGAAAAATGAACACGGTATTAGAAGACAGAGATACTTAACCACCCCTTAATAAGAACCCTTTGGACCAGATTAATAGTCAATTTAATAAACTTAGAACCTTACTGAGAGGTAATGAGGAATTGATAAGACAGTCATCGGCGAGATCTGTGACACTCACTTACATGTACAGTTTGATTATAACCCACAAGTCAGGTTTTCCACCCAGACTTATAATTGGTTCTGTAGGGTCAGCATCATATATCTTGTTAAAATGGTTGGTAAAAATATTAACCTTTGCTTGGCAACATTTCTGACGCCCATTTAAAGAACAATGTTGATCTCTAATGATTTTACACTTGTCAGTTTTGATGTCACTGTGTTGTTCACGAGAGTCCCTGTCCCCGACTTGCTAGGATATTTGGAAGAAGAATTAGATGAGTTCTCTTTGCCTTTTGATAAAAATACCACCATTATTGAAATGATTAAGCTTTGTGTAGTGGATTGCAAGTTTGAGTTTGAGGGGAAATACTATGCTCAAAAACAAGGAATGGCGATGGGTAATCCGTTATCCCCTTTATTGAGCAATCTGTATATGGAATTTTTCGAGGCTAGACTGCTGAAAGACATCCTGCCATGTAGAGCTAAATGCTTCAGATATGTGGACGGCATCTTGTGTCTTTGGCCACACGATATGGCCCTGGAAACGTTTTTACCAAGACTTAACGCTTTAGTCCCGTCTATTAAATTCAATATGGAGAAAGAGGTGGACTGTAAACTTCCATTCTTAGATGTGTTGATACACCGAGGATTGATAGAAAGTTTAAGTTTACAGTATATAGGAAGGCCACCAATGTGTGCTCATACATTCACTTCTACTCAAACCACGAGACTAGAGTCAAAAGGAGTGTATTTCTGACTATGTTTTTGAGAGCCTGTAGAGTGTGCAGTCTGGAGTTCCTAGATGTAGAAATTAGGAAAATATTTGACATTGGCATGAAACTGCGATATCCTAAGATGTTTATGGAATCTGCCTTACTGGCAGCTAAGAAAATTTATTATAGAACAGAACCTAGGATAACACCAAGAATGTGCTGGTCCTCCCATATAACCAGAATTTATCTATCCTACCGAATGCTCTTAGAAGATTTAATATACAAGTAGTATTTAAAAGTTCACGGACTGTTAGAAGCATCTTGATAAAGAATGCACCACAACAACGTGTTGGTGGTGTCTACAGTGTTGGTTGCAATGGTTGCACTCTCTCCTGTCTGGGACAAACTGGAAAATCATTGGAAGTGAGAATGTCTAAGCACAGTTAATCGATACGTATAGCACAGGTGTCAAACGCGATTTTCAACCATATTAGAGCTTGTAATAACTCTGCAAATTGGCTGGAAGCAAGAGTCATCTTTCCTTGTTCCTCCTGGCTTGAAAGGAATATTGTAGAATCGGCAATTATTAAGCATGATAGGCAGTCATTATACAATATCAGTGATGGGCGGTTCAAATTAGATGCGTTTTTAGTTGAGGCAATAGTACACAGTTTAAAATTTTGCTCTTATACGTATACATCAGACTGTCTTAAATGTACCACATCGAGGAATTAGGGCGTTTTTTCCTGCAGTTTTTGAAGGTTGAACCAGAGTTTGCCTCAGGATTATGTGAGATAAATATCGGTGGCCATCTTGTCATTGCAGATGCCTAACCTCCCTTTAAACGAGTTTGTATTATGAGCCGTGTTTCCTTTACATAAAAGTCTCCCCTCAATACGTTAGGGTTTTCTCTCGTCATTCAAAGGACACGTTATTCTGTGGAGGGTATATAATTGCCAGTGAGTCCTATGTCGCAGACAACATTTATATACGTATTTAAAGTTATTGTTGATATAGCGGAATATGACTGAATTTATTATTAGTGCTACCTTAATTTTGTTTAGGTTACAATATCAATGCTTGTGGGATTTTTCTAATGCTATAATATTCATCCTTCTGGCTGTTGTGCCTGTGAGCACTTCCGGTACCTTCTCTCTCCCACTCTCACTGCAGTGAACGCGCTCCCCTGGGAAACTATGCGTTTGGAAACCCTCCTCTTTTCTGCAATTTTGCAAGCTCTTGATGATGTGTTGATTGCAACACGAAAGGCCTAGAGCTATAATTTTACTCCCCTCCGTGGTTGTTTTGTATCTTGTATCGCTTGGTTTGCTATATTTTCTTAACATATATATATATATATATATATATATATATATATATATATATATATATATATATATATATATATATATATATATATATATATATATATTTATTTATTATTATCACACTGGCCAATTCCCACCAAGGCAGGGTGGCCCGAAAAAGAAAAACTTTCACCATCATTCACTCCATCACTGTCTTGCCAGAAGGGTGCTTTACACTACAGTTTTTAAACTGCAACATTAACACCCCTCCTTCAGAGTGCAGACACTGTACTTCCCATCTCCAAGACTCAAGTCCGGCCTGCCGGTTTCCCTGAACCCCTTCATAAATGTTACTTTGCTCACACTCCAACAGCACATCAAGTATTAAAAACAATTTGTCTCCATTCACTCCTATCAAACACGCTCACGCATGCCTGCTGAAAGTCCAAGCCCCTCGCACACAAAACCTCCTTTACCCCCTCCCTCCAACCTTTCCTAGGCCGACCCCTACCCCGCCTTCCTTCCACTATAGACTGATACACTCTTGAAGTCCTTCTGTTTCGCTCCATTCTCTCTACATGTCCGAACCACCTCAACAACCCTTCCTCAGCCCTCTGGACAACAGTTTTGGTAATCCCGCACGTCCTCCTAACTTCCAAACTACGAATTCTCTGCATTATATTTACACCACACATTGCCCTCAGACATGACATCTCCACTGCCTCCAGCCTTCTCCTCGCTGCAACATTCATCACCCATGCTTCACACCCGTATAAGAGCGTTGGTAAAACTATACTCTCATACATTCCCCTCTTTGTCTCCAAGGACAAAGTTCTTTGTCTCCACAGACTCCTAAGTGCACCACTCACCCTTTTCCCCTCATCAATTCTATGATTCACCTCATCCTTCATAGACCCATCCGCTGACACGTCCACTCGCAAATATCTGAATACATTCACCTCCTCCATACTCTCTCCCTCCAATCTGATATCCAATCTTTCATCACCTAATCTTTTTGTTATCCTCATAACCTTACTCCTTCCTGTATTCACTTTTAATTTTCTTCTTTTGCACACCCTACCAAATTCATCCACCAATCTCTGCAACTTCTCTTCAGAATCTCCCAAGAGCACAGTGTCATCAGCAAAGAGCAACTGTGACAACTCCCACTTTATGTGTGATTCTTTATCTTTTAACTCCACGCCTCTTGTCAAGACCCTCGCATTTACTGCTCTTACAACCCCATCTATAAATATATTAAACTACTACGGTGACATATATATTAACACATCGGCCGATTCCCACCAAGGCAGGGTGTCCCAAAAAATAAAAATTTTCATTATCATTCACTCCATCACTGTCTTGCCAGAAGGGTGCTTTACACTAGAGTTATAAAACTGCAACATTAACACCCCTCCTTCAGAGTGCAGACACTGTACTTCCCATCTCCAGGACTCAAGTCCGGCCTGCCGGTTTCCCTGAATCCCTTCATAAATGTTACTTTGCTCACACTCCAACAGCACGTCAAGTATTCCCTCCAGTCTGATATCCAATCTTTCGTCACCTAATCTTTTTGCTATCCTCATCACCTTACTCTTTCCTATATTCACTTTTAATTTTCTTCTTTTACATACCCTACCAAATTCATCCACCAACCTCTGCAACTTCTCTTCAGAATCTCCCAAAAGCACAGTGTCATCAGCAAAGAGCAACTGTGACAACTCCCACTTTGTGTTTGATTCTTTATCTTTTAACCCCACACCTCTTACCAAGACCCTAGCATTCACTTCTCTTACAACCCCATCTATAAATATATTGAACAATCATGGTGACATCACACATCCTTGTCTAAGGCCTACTTTTACTGGGAAATAATCTCCCTCTCTCCTACATACTCTAACTTGAGCCTCACTATCCTCGTAAAAACTCTTCACTGCTTTCAGTAACCTACCTTCAATACCATACACCTGCAACATTTGCCACATTGCCCTCCTATAAACCCTGTCATACGCATTTTCAAAGCCATGTCACAAAAACCTCTTTACCTTTATCTAAATACTGTTCACCTATATGTTTCACTGTAAACACCTGGTCTA
>NC_091293.1:59527186-59534686 GCF_038502225.1 Cherax quadricarinatus
GGACTGGACTGGTCACTTCAGCTTACGAAGATTGAGACACTTGTGCAACATTTTGGAATCTTTACTGAGGAAACGTTTCGCCATCCAGTGGCTTCTTCAGTCCAATAGAGTTGATGAGTTCAGTCGATCAGTCATGAGAAAAGTACAGCACATACTGTACGTTCCTCATGACTGATGGACTGACCACACTGACTCTAGACTGAGGGACTGATTATCTCATTCTCCTCCTCATCTTCATGGACTGAAGAAGCCACTGGCTGGTAAAATGATTCCTCAAAGTTTCCCAAGGGTTGCATAAGTGTCTTATTCTTCAACTTGAGGTTTTTTTTTTTAAACCATTACATAACATCTTAACTTCTGCCCAAAATCTTAATAAAGCAAATACAATTAAAGCAGAGTTTATGATATATTTTCAAATTATGATCTGTTTGATCTTGAAGAATTTACCTGATCTATTTCTACAGAATATCTACCAAGTGAATTTAATATAAAATGTTGCAACAGTAACCTACTTTAATATATACATTGCAATAAACTACCTTAAGCGGGACTTGGAGATTCACACTAGCAGAGATCTTAGGGAACGCCTCACGATACTTAGGGAACGCCTCACGATACTTAGGGAACGCCTCACGGTACTTAGGGAACGCCTCACGATACTTAGGGAACGCCTCATGATACTTAGGGAACGCCTCACGATACTTAGGGAACGCCTCACGATATTTAGGGAACGCCTCACGAAATTTGGGCAGTACCTCACGAAACGCCAATTCTCTTCCTGTGTGATTATAAATCATGGTCGATCAATGTCACGGAGAAGACTTTACAGACGAACCATCCCTGTGTAACAATGAATGATCAGTAGCATTTTATTGAAAAGACGTTTCGTCTACCAGACACATCAATTTTTTCACTATGATGTGTGGAAAGAGAGAGAGACGTGAGGTCTAGTGATGAGGCAGTAATGTGCTCAGCCTCGACTGCTTCGCCAACGTTAAACTTGTCACAGTTTCCACAGGGTATCACGGAGGCTATGGTTGCCACCATAATCCACATGTGTTTGAAGCTACTTTGGCAGCTCTGATGTAGCTTTAGTTTAAAATTTGAGAAGGTTATTCCTTGTGTTGTTGAGAGGTAGATTATTATAATCAAGAAGCGCTAAGCTACAAGGGCTATAAGTTTATCACTGTTCTTGCTGCTGAACATGACGAGAAAAAGTATCTGCTCGTCTGTTGTCTTCTTTAATGAAAAGTTTGACTGAAGGCTTTACCGAGTTAACGTTGTTAAGAAGGTTGAAGATGTTGAAGCGTCATGAAGAACGACCAGGATGTCATCAAGGTGTCATAGCCATGTTACCTTCCTGAAGAGGTGGAGTTTTAACCTCTGCTTCTCCACGTTCTCTGTGTACATATTGTCATGACTGCTCAGTGGTGACTCCATGGCCATGTCAAATGAGCGAACATACAGCCCTATATATATATATATATATATATATATATATATATATATATATATATATATATATATATATATATATATATATATATATATATATATATATATATAAGAGTAATTAACGTTCACACACAGCTCAGTAGCGTCGAGGAGAGCTTTGGAAATAATTAGAAGGTTAAAACCAAAGCGAATTATTTTGGGACAAAGTATTTTCAGGGCTGGTGTAGCAGGTACCTCGGTGAAGACTGAAGTGACGTCGAAGTTGCAGAGTTTCTTTTTATTGATGCGTGTGTCCTTTATCCTGTCAGGTAGATCCCCAGAGTGAGAGGAGTCTTGTTGGTGGTTGTGAGGAGCTGTCACACAAGACCTGCGAGCAGGTGTGGGACACTGCTTATGTTTACTCATTAAGACCTGGTATAACCTCGGTGGTATAACCTCGGGCAGGCAGAGGTGGTATAACCTTGGGCAGGCAGAGGTGGTATAACCTTGGACAGGCAGAGGTGGTATAACCTTGGGCAGGCAGAGGTGGTATAACCTTGGGCAGGCAGAGGTGGTATAACTTGGGCAGGCAGAGGTGGTATAACCTTGGGCAGGCAGAGGTGGTATAACTTGTTCAGGCAGAGGTGGTATAACCTTGGGAAGGCAGAGGTGGTATAACCTTGGGAAGGCAGAGGTGGTATAATCTTGGACAGGCAGAGGTGGTATAACCTTGGGCAGGCAGAGGTGGTATAACCTTGGGAAGGCAGAGGTGGTATAATCTTGGACAGGCAGAGGTGGTATAACCTTGGGCAGGCAGAGGTGGTATAACCTTGGGCAGGCAGAGGTGGTATAACCTTGGGAAGGCAGAGGTGGTATAATCTTGGGCAGGCAGAGGTGGTATAACCTTGGGCAGGCAGAGGTGGTATAACCTTGGGCAGGCAGAGGTGGTATAACTTGGGCAGGCAGAGGTGGTATAACCTCGGCCAGGCAGAGGTGGTATAACTTGGGCAGGCAGAGGTGGTATAACCTGGCAGTGGTGACCTGTACTTAACTCTCAGTGGTGACCTGTACTTAACTCTGTGAAGAAGTGTCTTGTGTGCTCCCTTGGACTGAACCAAGATGCCCTCCATTGAGCAACTTTACCAGCAACTTAAGGAAGAATTGAGGGCAGCAAAGATGGAGATACGGCGATTGACCGAGGAAAACAAGAGGATTCGTAGTAGTCCTCCTGTTTCGAGTCCTCAGGTCAAGAAGGGATCGTGGTCAGTGGCTCGACAGCAGGAGACGACGAAGTTGACGATCAAGAAGACGAATGGAAAGCCAGAAACGATGAAGAGGAAAGAGACTGCTGTGGAAACTCCTGTGGAAACCTCCAACGCATTCTCGGTGCTACCCGACGAATGTGAGTCTACTACTGGGATCGTCACGACGAACGACAACAAGGAAGGTAAGAATATTGTTGTTGTTGGGGATAGCCAGGTTAGATACATGGATAGGGCATTCTGCTTGAAGGACAGGAGTAGGAGACAGGTATGCTTTCCTGGGGCTGGGATGGAGGACATTGTTAGCCGGCTTGACAACATCATGAACGGTAATGGGATCAATCCTATTATTTGCCTCAGTGCTGGAGGCAATGATGTAGGCAAGCGTAGAAGTGAGGACTTAGTTAGAAAGTTCAGGACAGCTATAGACATAATTAGGAAGAAGGTGGGGCACCCTGTTATATGTGGTATTTTGCCAAGAAGAGGTGTTGGTAATGAATGGTTGTCCAGAGCAATTGGTATTAATTGTTGGCTGGATAAACACTGTAAGGGTAATGCAGTACCATTCATTGACAACTGGGACAACTTCTTTGGCCGAAATGACATGTATGCCAGGGATGGGGTTCACTTATCCAGGGCAGGTGTGGGTTTTCTTGCTAACTCAGTTGAGGGGGTTGTTAGGACTTTAAACTAGGATGAGTTAGAGGTATGGGTTTAGAAATGATAAATAATGAGTATGGATACCTGGAGAGAGTTTCGGGGGTCAATGCCCCCGCGGCCCGGTCTGTGACCAGGCCTCCTATATTGACTTATGCTCTGATATTAAGAATCTTAATAGTAACTGTCATGGAGTAACTCTGGGTAATGATAATTTCAGAAATTGTGTAAAAACAAAGATGAATAGGAAAAATGTGCAGAAGAAAAAACAAATGATGGTATTTTATGCTAACAGTCGAAGTGCAAGAAATAAAATTAATGAACTATGTTTGGTAGCATGTGCTGGGAACTTTGATATCATTGCATTAACTGAAACGTGGTATGATTTAAAGAGTCGGGATATGACTGCTGAGTGTAATATTCAGGGATATAAGTTGTTCAATGTGGATAGATGTAAAGGGAAGGGGGAGGAGTTGCATTGTATGTTCGTGAAAATATTAATTGTTGCATGAAAACAGGTATAAAAATAGATGGAGCAGTAACAGAGTCTGTTTGGGTAGAGTTCGTGGAGGGTCAAGAAAAACTAATTCTAGGTGTAATATACCGACCTCCAGGCTTGGATCACGATAGAGGGAGACTTCTTTGGGACGAAATTGTTAGGGCTTCTGGACTCAGTAACATAGTCATAGTAGGGGACTTTAACTTTAGTCAAATTGATTGGAATTCTTTGACAGGTAATCTAGAGTCCAGTGACTTTATGGAAACAGTTCAGGACTGTTTTCTGAAGCAGAGCATAACTGAGCATACCAGGGGTAATAATTTGCTAGACCTAGTCTTGTCAAATAAAGAAACACTCGTGAATAAACTGGAGATCACTGAAGAGCTTGGCGCAAGTGATCACAAATCCATCACTTTTAGCATTAATTGGGAATGCAAGAATAATGATAATACAGTAAAAATCCCTGATTTTCGTTCTGCCAATTATAATGGACTTAGGGAACATCTGTCTAATCTTGATTGGGGTTATCTAGCTAATGATTTTATTGACGATAATCATACTTATGAATATGAAGGGATCTGCTTCTATGATTGTTTTCTTAATAATGTACACAGTGCCCAGAGTATATACGTTCCCCAGAGAGAAATTAGGTCTAATAATAACGATCCCAAATGTGTTAACAGGAGGCTAAAGCATCTATTAGGGGAGAAAAGGGGAATTTATAGGCGCATCAGAAGAGGAGAGGTTAACCTTACTGACCAATATGTTCAGCTTAAAAGAGAAGTAAAAAAGGCGATTAGAAAGGCTAAACGTGATTATGAAATTAGAGTTGCTAATGAATCAAAGACTAATCCAAAGGGGTTCATTCAAGTGTATAGGACGAAGGTGAAGGAAAAAGTAGGACCTCTGAAAACTGGGAATGGACAGCTGACAGATAATGAACTGGAAATGTGTTCCTTATTTAATGACTATTTTTTGTCAGTTTTTACACAGGAAGATGTAAATGAGATTCTAGTAATTAACAATTATTTTGTTCCTGATGAATTTAAGTTAACTAATATTACTGTCACGAGGGACATGGTTATTAAACAGATAGACAAACTGAAATAAAATAAGTCCCCGGGACCCGATGAGTTGTTTTCAAGGGTACTTAAGGAATGCAAGATGGAGCTTAGTCAGCCATTAACGTGTGTGTTTAATGAGTCCATCCTTACCGGTGTTGTGCCAGAGTTGTGGAAGATGGCTAATGTGGTTCCTATATTCAAATCAGGGGATAAGTCCACTCCTTCAAATTACCGTCCAATAAGCCTGACATCTATAGTGGGCAAGTTATTAGAATCAATTATAGCTGACATTATCAGAAGTCACCTTGAAGAGCATAACTTGATAAATGAATCTCAGCATGGATTCACGAGAGGTCGTTCCAGCCTGACAAACTTACTGACGTTCTTCAATAGAACATTTGAGGCAGTTGAGAGTGATAAGGAATATGATATTGTTTATTTGGATTTTAGTAAAGCCTTCGACAGAGTACCTCACAAGAGACTCTTAAGAAAAGTGGCAGCTCATGGTATAGGAGGTAAAGTTCTAGCATGGATTGAGGCATGGCTTACCAATAGAAAGCAGAGAGTTACCATTAATGGAGTGAAATCTGAATGGGGATTAGTCAGTAGTGGCATTTCACAAGGATCAGTTTTAGGTCCTCTCTTGTTCATAATTTACATTAATGACCTTGATGAAGGGATTACTAGTGACATGAGAAAGTTTGCTGATGATACAAAGATAGGCTGTATAATTCACTCTGAGGAGGATATCAATGAACTCCAGGACGATTTGAACAAATTAATGACTTGGTCTGAAAAATGTCAGATGAAGTTTAATGTGGATAAGTGTAAGGTACTTGCCCTTGGTAATGAAAATAACCCTCGAATCTATAATCTAGGTGAAGTAGAGCTTGGTCATGCAGAATGTGAAAAAGACTTGGGAGTCATGGTAAGCAGAAATCTAAATCCAAGACAGCAGTGCCTTAGTGTGCGCAACAAGGCCAACAGATTACTTGGATTTATCTCAAGAAATATAAGTAACAGAAGTCCAAAAGTTATTTTACAGCTCTATACATCACTAGTGAGGCCTCATTTAGATTATGCTGCTCAGTTTTGGTCCCCTTACTACAGGATGGACATAGACTCATTAGAGAACATACAGAGAAGAATGACTGAAATGATTTACTGTGTAAGGAACCTCCCGTATGAAGATAGACTTAAAGCTTTGAATCTCCACTCTCTGGAGAGGCGTAGAATGAGGGGAGATATCATTGAAGTGTATAAGTGGATGGCGGGCATAAACAAGGGAGAGATTAATAAAGTACTGAGGGTGTCGAACCAAGTAAGAACCAGGAATAATGGATTTAAGTTGGATAAATTTAGATTTAGAAAGGACATAGGTAAGTACTGGTTTTCTAACAGAGTTGTAGATGCGTGGAACAGTCTTCCCAGTGGGCTGATAGAGGCTAGGACCTTGGGTAGCTTTAAGAAGAGACTGGACAAATATATGAGTGGGAGGGGCTGGGTTTGATTGGTGTTAAGGGGTACGGGAGTTATTTCTTGAGTAGCTTTAGGTAGATGTCGTTTTGATAAGGACCTACCTCGTATGGGCCAGTAGGCCTTCTGCAGTGTTCCTACATTCTTATGTTCTTATGTTCTTATCTTCACCCTTTGGCAGGCAGAGGTGGTATAACCTCGGGCAGGCAGAGGTGGTATAACCTTTGGCAGGCAGAGGTGGTATAACCTCGGGCAGGCAGAGGTGGTATAACTTGGGCAGGCAGAGGTGGTATAACTTGGGCAGGCAGAGTTGGTATAACTTGGGCAGGCAGAGGTGGTATAACTTGGGTTAGTTGCACTTGTGTCCTTTTACTTTACATAACTTGGGCAGGCAGAGGTGGTATAACTTGGGCAGGCAGAGGTGGTATAACTTGGGCAAGCAGAGGTGGTATAACCTTGGGCAGGCAGAGGTGGTATAACCTTGGGCAGGCAGAGGTGGTATAACCTTGAGCAGGCAGAGGTGGTATAACTTGGGCAGGCAGAGGTGGTATAACTTGGGCAGGCAGAGGTGGTATAACTTGGGCAAGCAGAGGTGGTATAACCTTGGGCAGGCAGAGGTGGTATAACCTTGGGCAAGCAGAGGTGGTATAACCTTGGGCAGGCAGAGGTGGTATAACTTGGGCAAGCAGAGGTGGTATAACCTTGGGCAGGCAGAGGTGGTATAACTTGGGCAAGCAGAGGTGGTATAACCTTGGGCAGGCAGAGGTAGTATAACCTTGGGCAGGCAGAGGTGGTATAACTTGGGCAGGCAGAGGTGGTATAACTTGGGCAAGCAGAGGTGGTATAACCTTGGGCAGGCAGAGGTGGTATAACCTTGGGCAGGCAGAGGTGGTATAACCTTGGGCAGGCAGAGGTGGTATAACTTGGGCAAGCAGAGGTGGTATAACCTTGGGCAGGCAGAGGTGGTATAACCTTGGGCAGGCAGAGGTGGTATAACCTTGGGCAGGCAGAGGTGGTATAACCTCGGGCAGGCAGAGGTGGTATAACCTCGGGCAGGCAGAGGTGGTATAACCTCGGGCAGGCAGAGGTGGTATAACCTTGGGCAGGC
>NC_091293.1:59539686-59559686 GCF_038502225.1 Cherax quadricarinatus
TCATCTCATGGTCTTCCCCTCATCTCATGGTATTCATCTCATGGTCTTCCCCTCATCTCATGGAATTCATCTCATGGTCTTCCCCTCATCTCATGGTATTCATCTCATGGTCTTCCCCTCATCTCATGGTCTTCCCCTCATCTCATGGTCTTCCCCTCATCTCATGGTATTCATCTCATGGTCTTCCCCTCATCTCATGGTATTCATCTCATGGTCTTCCCCTCATCTCATGGTATTCAACTCATAGTCTTCCCCTCATCTCATGGTATTCATCTCATGGTCTTCCCCTCATCTCATGGTATTCATCTCATGGTCTTCCCCTCATCTCATGGTATTCATCTCATGGTCTTCCCCTCATCTCATGGTATTCATCTCATGGTCTTCCCCTCATCTCATGGTATTCATCTCATGGTCTTCCCCTCATCTCATGGTATTCATCTCATGGTCTTCCCCTCATCTCATGGTATTCATCTCATGGTCTTCCCCTCATCTCATGGTACTCATCTCATGGTCTTCCCCTCATCTCATGGTATTCATCTCATGGTCTTCCCCTCATCTCATGGCATTCATCTCATGGTCTTCCCCTCATCTCATGGCATTCATCTCATGGTCTTCCCCTCATCTCATGGCATTCATCTCATGGTCTTCCCCTCATCTCATGGCATTCATCTCATGGTCTTCCCTTCATCTCATGGTATTCATCTCATGGTATTCCCCTCATCTCATGGTATTCATCTCATGGTATTCATCTCATCTCATGGTATTCATCTCATGGTATTCATCTCATGGTCTTCTTGAAAATGATGAGTCCATTGATGTTGTTGTTCATGATCTGTCCTGCTAGTGGTGTCACTGGCTATGTTGGTCCACTCTGCTGGAGGACTATGCTGTCTACGTCTCATCAACATAGCAGATTTCTTACAAGCTTCCAGGTCACTCTCGGGAAGCCAGGTAGTGGGAGGCTTTGTGGGAGGCTTTGTGGGGATGTGGGAGGCACTGAAAGGATGTGGGAGGCATTGAGGGGATGTGGGAGGCACTGTGGGGGTGTGGGAAGGTTTGTAGGAGGCATTGTGGGGATGGAGTGGGTAAGAATGGTGATGTTCGAGTGACGTGAATCCTCTCTACCAATGACTAACCTTATCATTACTATGAAGGATGTCCCGCCTTGCTAAGACTCACTCGTCCTTCTAGCAATCACGTCACTTCTTCGCAAACGGCTTAGACTTCATTCCTAGGTTAGGTTAGGTTAGAAAAATAATAAATATAAGAACTCGGTCGAAAAAACAAATCGTCTGCCATTCGAACAGAAACTGCCGCTGGGAGAGGCAGCAACACAACAGAAACTGCCACTGGGCGAGGCAGCAACACAACAGAAACTGCCACTGGGCGAGGCAGCAACACAACAGAAACTGCCACTGGGCGAGGCAGCAACACAACAGAAACTGCCACTGGGCGAGGCAGCAACACAACAGAAACTGCCACTGGGCGAGGCAGCAATACAGCAGAAACTGCCACTGGGCGAGGCAGCAACACAACAGAAACTGCCACTGGGCGAGGCAGCAATACAGCAGAAACTGCCACTGGGCGAGGCAGCAACACAACAGAAACTGCCACTGGGCGAGGCAGCAACACAACAGAAACTGCCACTGGGCGAGGCAGCAACACAACAGAAACTGCCACTGGGCGAGGCAGCAACACAACAGAAACTGCCACTGGGCGAGGCAGCAACACAACAGAAACTGCCACTGGGCGAGGCAGCAACACAACAGAAACTGCCACTGGGCGAGGCAGCAACACAACAGAAACTGCCACTGGGCGAGGCAGCAACACAACAGAAACTGCCACTGGGCGAGGCAGCAACACAACAGAAACTGCCACTGGGCGAGGCAGCAATACAACAGAAACTCCCACTGGGCGAGGCAGCAACACAACAGAAACTGCCAGTGGGCGAGGCAGCAACACAACAGAAACTGCCACTGGGCGAGGCAGCAACACAACAGAAACTGCCACTGGGCGAGGCAGCAACACAACAGAAACTGCCACTGGGCGAGGCAGCAACACAACAGAAACTGCCACTGGGCGAGGCAGCAACACAACAGAAACTGCCACTGGGCGAGGCAGCAACACAACAGAAATTGCCACTGGGCGAGGCAGCAACACAACAGAAACTGCCACTGGGCGAGGTAGCAACACAACAGAAACTGCCACTGGGCGAGGCAGCAACACAACAGAAACTGCCACTGGGCGAGGCAGCAACACAACAGAAACTGCCACTGGGCGAGGCAGCAACACAACAGAAACTGCCACTGGGCGAGGCAGCAACACAACAGAAACTGCCACTGGGCGAGGCAGCAATACAACAGAAACTGCCACTGGGCGAGGCAGCAATACAACAGAAACTCCCACTGGGCGAGGCAGCAACACAACAGAAACTGCCACTGGGCGAGGCAGCAACACAACAGAAACTGTCACTGGGCGAGGCAGCAATACAACAGAAACTGCCACTGGGCGAGGCACCAACACAACAGAAACTGCCGCTGGACGAGGCAGCAATACAACAGAAACTGCCACTGGGCGAGGCAGCAACACAACAGAAACTGCCACTGGGCGAGGCAGCAATACAACAGAAACTGCCACTGGGCGAGGCAGCAACACAACAGAAACTGCCGCTGGACGAGGCAGCAATACAACAGAAACTGCCACTGGGCGAGGCAGTAATACAACGAAAACTGCCACTGGGCGAGGCAGCAATACAACAGAAACTGCCACTGGGCGAGGCAGCAATACAGCAGAAACTGCCACTGGGAAAGGTAGCAACACAACGGAAACTGCCACTGGGCGAGGCAGCAACACAACAGAAACTACCACTGGGCGAGGCAGCAATACAACAGAAACTGCCACTTGGCGAGGCAGCAATACAACAGAAACTGCCACTGGGCGAGGCAGCAACACAACGGAAACTGCCACTGGGCGAGGCAGCAATACAACAGAAACTGCCTCTGGGCGAGGCAGCAATACAGAAGAAACTGCCACTGGGCGAGGCAGCAATATAACAGAAACTGCCACTGGGCGAGGCAGCAACACAACAGAAACTGCCACTGGGCGAGGGAGAAAAACAACAGAAACTGCCACTGGGCGAGGCAGCAACACAACAAACTGCCACTGGGCGAGGCAGCAATACAACAGAAACTGCCACTGGGCGAGGCAGCAATACAACAGAAACTGCCACTGTTCGAGGCAGCAACACAACAGAAACTGCCACTGGGAGAGGCAGCAATACAACAGAAACTGCCACTGGGCGAGGCAGCAATACAGTAGAAACTGCCACTGGGCGAGGCAGCAATACACTGCCACTGGGCGAGGCAGCAATACAGTAGAAACTGCCACTGGGCGAGGCAGCAATACAACAGAAACTGCCACTGGGCGAGGCAGCAATACAACAGAAACTGCAACTGGGCGAGGCAGCAATACAACAGAAACTGCCACTGGGAGAGGCAGCAACACAACAGAAACTGCCACTGGGCGAGGCAGCAACACAACAGAAACTGCCACTGGGCGAGGCAGCAATACAACAGAAACTGCCACTGGGCGAGGCAGCAATACAACAGAAACTGCCACTGGGCGAGGCAGCAATACAACAGAAACTGCCACTGGGCGAGGAAACAATACAACAGAAACTGCCACTGGGCGAGGCAGCAATACAACAGAAACTGCCACTGGGCGAGGCAGCAATACAACAGAAACTGCCACTGGTCGAGGCAGCAACACAACAGAAACTGGCACTGGACGAGGCAGCAATAAAACAGAAACTGCCACTGGGCGAGGCAGCAATACAACAGAAACTGCCACTGGGCGAGGCAGCAATACAACAGAAACCGCCACTTGGCGAGGCAGCAACACAACAGAAACTGCCACTGGGCGAGGCAGCAATACAGCAGAAACTGCCACTGGGCGAGGCAGCAACACAACAGAAACTGCCACTGGGCGAGGCAGCAATACAACAGAAACTGCCACTGGGCGAGGCAGCAATACAGAAAAAACTGCCATTTGGCGAGGCAGCAATACAGAAGAAACTGCCACTGGGCGAGGCAGCAATACAACAGAAACTGCCACTGGGTGAGGCAGCAATACAACAGAAACTGCCACTGGGCGAGGCAGCAATACAACAGAAACTGCCACTGGGCGAGGAAACAATACAACAGAAACTGCCACTGGGCGAGGCAGCAATACAACAGAAACTGCCACTGGGCGAGGCAGCAATACAACAGAAACTGCCACTGGGCGAGGCAGCAGTACTACAGAAACTGCCACTGGGCGAGGCAGCAATACAACGGAAACTGCCACTGGGCGAAGCAGCAGTACAACAGAAACTGCCACTGGGCGAGGCAGCAGTACAACAGAAACTGCCACTGGGCGAGGCAGCAATACAACAGAAACTACCACTGGGCGAGGCAGCAATACAACAGAAACTGCCACTGGGCGAGGCAGTAATACAACGGAACCTGCCACTGGGCGAGGCAGCAATACAACAGAAACTGCCACTGGGCGAGGCAGCAGTACAACAGATACTGCCACTGGGCGAGATAGCAGTACAACAGAAACTACCACTGGGCGAGGCAGCAATACAACAGAAACTGCCACTGGGCGAGGCAGTAATACAACGGAACCTGCCACTGGGCGAGGCAGCAATACAACGGAAACTGCCACTGGGCGAGGCAGCAATACAACGGAAACTGCCACTGGGCGAGGCAGCAATACAGAAGAAACTGCCACTGGGCGAGGGAGAAATACAACAGAAACTGGCACTGGGCGAGGGAGAAATACAACAGAAACTGGCACTGGGCGAGGGAGAAATACAACAGAAACTGCCACTGGGCGAGGCAGCAATACAACAGAAACTGCCACTGGGCGAGGCAGCAATACAACAGAAACTTCCACGGGCGAGGCAGCAATACAACAGAAACTGCCACGGGCGAGGCAGCAATACAACAGAAACTGCCACTGGGCGAGGCAGCAATACAACAGAAACTTCCACGGGCGAGGCAGCAATACAACAGAAACTGCCACGGGCGAGGCAGCAATACAACAGAAACTGCCACGGGCGAGGCAGCAATACAACAGTCATATTTCATCTGTTCAAGACATCGACAACAGTCACCAATTCAACTACAGCGACAACAGTACCATGATGTACTATGCTGTTATGAGGAGGAGCTGCGGTGAGACCACATTTCTCCTCATTACCATGTTCTGTCTTAGGAGGAGACGAGGCAGGATGTAGGAGACGAGGCAGGATGGAGGAGACGAGGCAGGATGGAGGGGACGAGGCAGGATGGAGGAGACGAGGCAGGATGGAGGAGACGAGGCAGGATGTAGGAGACGAGGCAGGATGGAGGAGACGAGGCAGGATGGAGGAGACGAGGCAGGATGGAGGAGACGAGGCAGGATGGAGGAGACGAGGCAGGATGGAGGAGACGAGGCAGGGTGGAGGAGGAGACGAGGCAGGATGGAGGAGACGAGGCAGGATGGAGGAGGAGACGAGGCAGGATGGAGGAGACGAGGAAGGATAAACAGATAAAGGAGGAAATGAGGCAAGATGAAGGAGACAAAGATCAGTAATGGTGGTGACAGGAGACAGGACAGGAGGTCTTCCGGCTGTGTAGGACAGTGCTATGGTGACAAGTGAGGGGAAACTTCAAGAGACAAGGAGTGGAACACTGCAGTGGAGCAGGATAAGGTGGAGCCACACTTCTCAGAGGGTCTTCCAGAGAAGTGGATGTAGTTGAGGTGTGGAGATAACTGTATCTGGAAAAGCTTCACTGAAGTGTCTCAGAGGTGTCATTTAACTTCTTAAAGTGTCACCTGAAGTATCAAGACGCGGGGACCTCTCTGGCTACCTTGATAAGCATCAACAAATTTCTCAGTATGTCTTGAAGTTTGGTTAAGTTAGTCTCTTCTTGTCCTAGTGCTTCAGTTGCTGTCTTTGTTTTGCTGTTGCTGTTGCTGCTGTTAGGTTTAAAGCCCCACGATGGACTGCTTCCGAATCTGCACACAGAAATCACTCCCTATGAAAGCAAGGATAGCCAAGTGGAACACAACAAATACCTATGAAAAGCGCAGAGCTGCCCAGAGTACATTGAGAAAAGCCAACAAGTGTAAGAGGACCTTGGTTACTCAACAACCTTCCATCATACATACGGGGAACTACCCACATATTCCTTACTGTCCTCAAGGATAACCATATTAAGGTCTTCAGAGCAGTTCCTGGTCAGCCAGGCTGTGGGAGTGCGTGTGGCCAGCGGTAACAGCCTGGTTTATCGGGCCTTGATCCAACAGGAGCCTTGGTCTGGGACCGGACACCGGAGGCGCTCACCCAGAAAAGCTCCATCAGGTAGTGAAGCGCTAAACCCACTGGGGTCACAGAATCTCGGGGAGGAGAAATAATCAAGTATGATCCAAGGAAGAATAAATCGATTTAATTCCTTTCAAGACGTGACCTCCACAGTGATCATGGTACTGCCATCATGGTACTGCCATCATGGTACTGCCATCATGGTACTGCCATCATGGTACTGCCATCATGGTACTGTCATCATGGTACTGCCATCATGGTACTGCCATCATGGTACTGCCATCATGGTACTGCCATCATGGTACTGCCATCATGGTACTGCCATCATGGTACTGCCATCATGGTACTGCCATCATGGTACTGCCATCATGGTACTGCCATCATGGTACTGCCATCATGGTACTGCCATCATGGTACTGCCATCATGGTACTGTCATCATGGTACTGCCATCATGGTACTGCCATCATGGTACTGCCATCATGGTACTGCCATCATGGTACTGCCATCATGGTACTGCCATCATGGTACTGCCATCATGGTACTGCCATCATGGTACTGCCATCATGGTACTGTCATCATGGTACTGCCATCATGGTACTGCCATCATGGTACTGCCATCATGGTACTGCCATCATGGTACTGCCATCATGGGTCTGGTATGGGTCAAGGTGGGGTGTGGGTCAGGGTGGGGTGTGGGTCAGGGTGGGGTGTGGGTCAGGGTAGGGTGTGGGTCAGGCAGAGGTGTAGGTCAGAGTGGGGTGTGGGTCAGGGTAGGGTGTGGGTCAGGCAGAGGTGTAGGTCAGAGTGGGGTGTGGGTCAGGGTTGGGTGTGGGTCAGGCAGAGGTGTAGGTCAGAGTGGGGTGTGGGTCAGGGTGGGGTGTGGGTCAGCGTGGGGTGTGGGTCAGAGTGGGGGTGTGGGTCAGGGTAGAGTGTGGATCAGAGTGGGGTGTGGGTCAGGGTGGGGTGTGGGTCAGGGTGGGGTGTGGGTTAGGGTGTGGGCCAGAGTGGTGTGTGGATCAGGGTGGGGTGTGGGTCAAGGAGTGGTGTGGGTCAGGGTGGGATGTGGGTTAGGGAGTGGTGTGGGTCAAAGTGGGCTGTGGGTTAGAGTGAGGTGTGGGTCAAAGTGGGCTGTGGGTCAGGGTGGGGTGTGGGTCAGGGTGGGATGTGGGTTAGGGTGAGGTGTGGGTCAGGGTGGGGTGTGGGTCAGGGTGGGGTGTGGGTCAGGGTGGGGTGTGGGTCAGGGTGGTGTGGGGGTTAGGGTGGGGTGTGGGTCAGAAAGTTGTGTGGGTCAGGGAGGGGTGTGGGTTAGGGAAAGGTGTGGGTCAGGGATGGGTGTGGGTCAGAGAGGGGTGTGGGTCTGGGAGGGGTGTGGGTCAAGGTGTGGGTTAGGGTGGGGTGTGGGTCAGGGAGGAGTGTGGGTCAGGGTGGGGTGTGGGTCAGGGAGGAGTGTGGGTCAGGGAAAGGTGTGGGTCAGGGAAAGGTGTGGGTCAGGGAAAGGTGTGGGTCAGGGAAAGGAGTGGGTCAGGTAGGGGTGTGGGTCAGGAAGGGGTGTGGGTCAGGGAGTGGTTTGGGTGAGGGTGAGGTGTGGGTCAGGGTGGGGTGTGGGTCAGAGTGGGGTGTGGGTCAGAGTGGGGTGTGGGTCAGAGTGGGGTGTGGGTCAGGGTAGAGTGTGGGTCAGAGTGGGTTGTGGGTTTGGGTGGGGTGTGGGTCAGGACGGGGTGTGGGTCAGGGTGGGGTGTGGGTCAGGAAGTTGTGTGGGTCAGGGAGGGGTGTGGGTCAGGGATGGGTGTGGGTCAGGGAGGGGTGCTGGTCAGGGTGGGGTGTGGGTCAGGGTGGGGTGTGGGTCAGGAAGGAGTGTGGGTCAGGGTGGGGTGTGGGTCAGGGTGGGGTGTGGATCAGGGAGGAGGGGGTGTGGATCAGGGAGGAGGGGGTGTGGATCAGGGAGGAGGGGGTGTGGATCAGGGAGGAGGGGGTGTGGATCAGGGAGGAGGGGGTGTGGATCAGGTAGGAGTGTGGGTCAGGGTGGGGTGTGGGTCAGGGTGGGGTGTGGGTCAGGGTGGGGTGTGGGTCAGGGAGGGGTGTGGGTCAGGGTGGGGTGTGGGTCAGGGAGGGGTGTGGGTCAGGGAGGGGTGTGGGTCAGGGTGAGGTATGGGTCAGGGTGGGGTGTGGGTCAGGGTGGGGTGTGGGTCAGGGTGGGGTGTGGGTCAGGGTGGGGTGTGGGTCAGGGAGGGGTGTGGGTCAGGGTGAGGTATGGGTCAGGGTGGGGTGTGGGTCAGGGTGAGGTATGGGTCAGGGTGAGGCATGGGTCAGGGTGGGGTGTGGGTCAGGGTGAGGTATGGGTCAGGGTGGGGTGTGGATCAGGGAGGGGTGTGGGTCAGGGTGAGGTATGGGTCAGGGTGGGGTGTGGGTCAGGGTGAGGTGTGGGTCAGGAAGTTGTGTGGGTCAGGGAGGGGTGTGGGTCAGGGATGGGTGTGGGTCAGGGAGGGGTGGTGGTCAGGGTGGGGTGTGGGTCAGGGTGGGGTGTGGGTCAGGAAGGAGTGTGGGTCAGGGAGGGGTGTGGGTCAGGGTGGGGTGTGGGTCAGGGTGGGGTGTGGATCAGGGTGGGGTGTGGATCAGGGAGGGGTGTGGGTCAGGGAGGAGTGTGGGTCAGGGTGGGGTGTGGGTCAGGGTGGGGTGTGGGTCAGGGTGAGGTGTGGGTCAGGGAGGGGTGTGGGTCTGGGTGGGGTGTGGGTCAGGGAGGGGTGTGGGTCAGGGAGGGGTGTGGGTCAGGGTGAGGTATGGGTCAGGGTGGGGTGTGGGTCAGGGTGGGGTGTGGGTCAGGGTGTGGTGTGGGTCAGGGAGGGGTGTGGGTCAGGGTGAGGTATGGGTCAGGGTGGGGTGTGGGTCAGGGAGGGGTGTGGGTCTGGGTGTGGTATGGGTCTGGGTGGGGTGTGGGTCAGGGAGGGGTGTGGGTCAGGGTGAGGTATGGGTCAGGGTGGGGTGTGGGTCAGGGTGAGGTATGGGTCAGGGTGAGGCATGGGTCAGGGTGGGGTGTGGGTCAGGGTGAGGTATGGGTCAGGGTGGGGTGTGGGTCAGGGAGGGGTGTGGGTCAGGGTGAGGTATGGGTCAGGGTGGGGTGTGGGTCAGGGTGAGGTATGGGTCAGGGTGAGGCATGGGTCAGGGTGAGGTGTGGGTCAGGGTGAGGTATGGGTCAGGGTGGGGTGTGGGTCAGGGAGGGGTGTGGGTCAGGGTGAGGTATGGGTCAGGGTGGGGTGTGGGTCAGGGTGAGGTATGGGTCAGGGTGGGGTGTGGGTCAGGGAGGGGTGTGGGTCAGGGTGAGGTATGGGTCAGGGTGGGGTGTGGGTCAGGGTGAGGTATGGGTCAGGGTGAGGTATGGGTCAGGGTGAGGTATGGGTCAGGGTGGGGTGTGGGTCAGGGAGGGGTGTGGGTCAGGGTGAGGTATGGTTCAGGGTGGGGTGTGGGTCAGGGTGGGGTGTGGGTCAGGGTGAGGTATGGGTCAGGGTGGGGTGTGGGTCAGGGAGGGGTGTGGGTCAGGGTGAGGTATGGGTCAGGGTGGGGTGTGGGTCAGGGTGGGGTGTGGGTCACTGTGAGGTGTGGGTCAGGGTGGGGTGTGGGTCAGGGTGGGGTGTGGGTCAGGGTGAGGTGTGGGTCAGGGTGGGGTGTGGGTCAGGGTGGGGTGTGGGTCAGGGTGAGGTGTGGGTCAGGGTGGGGTGTGGGTCAGGGTGAGGTGTGGGTCAGGGTGGGGAGTGGGTCAGGGGGGGCAGCAGTGGGTTATTCATGCTGTTTATTTTTGGACTTTCGCTGCCAGTTATTATTCTTGAAAAAAAAATGTCTATGTGTGTGTGTGTGTGTGTGTGTGTGTGTGTGTGTGTGTGTGTGTGTGTGTGTGTGTGTGTGTGTGTGTGTGTGTGTGTGTGTGTGTGTGTACTCGCCTGTTTGTACTCACTTATTTGTGGTTGCAGCTCTGGAACTAGCCTTGTTACAAACCTTTGCACTTTCTCTAATTTCTTAACGTGCTTGACCAGGTGCATCTTCCAAACTGGTGCTGTCTGCTCCAGTATGGGCCTGACGTACACGATGTACAGAGTCTTGAACGATTCCTTACTGAGGTATCGGTACGCTATTCTCAGATTTGCCAGGCGCCCATATTCTGCAGCAGTTATCTGGTAGATATGCGCTTTAGGAGTTGTGCTCGGTAATATACTCACTCCAAGATCTTTCTCCTTGAGTGAGGTTCACAGTCTTCGGCCGCCTAGCCTATACTCTGTCTGCGGTCTTCTTTGCCCTTCCCCAGTCTTCATGACTTTTCATTTGACGGGGTTAAATTCCAGGAGGCAGTTGCTGGATCACGCGTCCAGCCTGTCCAGGTCTCTTTTTAATCCTGCCTGATCCTCGTCAGATTTAATTCTCCGCCTGTGGGACCCCGCTCGTCACAGGCGCCCACTGTGATACTTAATCACGTTCCATGACTCGTTGTTGCCTCCCTGTTAGGTATTCTCTGATCCATTGCAGTGTCCTTTTTATACATGCCTGATCCTCTATCTTCTGCACTAATCTCATGTGAGGAACTGTGTCGATGGCCTTCTTGCAGCCCAAAAAATGCAATCAACCCACCCCTCTCTCTCGTGTCTTACTTCTATTACATTGTCATAAAACTTCATTAGGTTTGTGACACAGGATTTGCCTTCCATGAATCCGTGCTGGTTGTCATTTATAATCTTGTTCCGTTCCAGATGCTCCACCAATCTCCTCTTAAAAATCTTCTCCATGGCTTTGCATACTATACACGTCAGTGCCTCGTTTCTGTCTCCTTTCTTAAAAATGGGGACTACATTTGGTGTCTTCCATACCTGAGGTAGTTGCCCAGTTTCGAGGTATGTGTTGAAAATTGTGGTTAGTGGCATGTACAGCATCTCTGCTCCCTCTCTAAAGAACCACGGAGAGATGTCCGGTCCCACCGACTTTTAGGTATTAAGGCCACTTAGCAGCTTCTTCACCTCCTCCTCGGTTGTGTGTATTTCATCCAACACTTGTTGGTATATCCCTTATTGGTGTACCCCTCTGTTCTGTCTTCCCAGAGTCCTTCCTGTCTCCACTGTAAATACTCCCTTAAATCTCGTGTTGAGCTCCTCACATACTTCTTGGTCGTTTCTTGTGAGCTCCCCACTATCTTTCTTGGCTTTCGATGCTGTGTTATTTTCATACTGTCGCTGGGCCTCCCTCCTTATCTCTGCATACTCGTTTCTGGCTCTTCGACTAATCTCTTTTCCTGGGTCCTTTACTCTCTGTACTTCTTAAAATCTCTAGTGCACTTAGTTTTTGCCTCTCTACAATTTCGGGTAAACCAAGGGCTTGTTCTGGTCTTCCCATTATTTCTTTTGTGTACACTCACCAAGTTGTGGTTGCAGGGGTCGAGTCACAGCTCCTGGCCCCTCCTCTTCACTGGCTGCTACTCGTTCACTCTTCCCACTCCATGAGCTTTATCATACCTCTCCTTAAAGCTATGTATGAATCCTGCCTCCACTACATCACTTCCCAGGCTATTCCACTTCCTGACAACTCTTGACTGAAGAAATACTTCTTAACATTCCTGTGGTTCATCTGAGTCTTCAGCTTCCAACTGTGACCCTTTGTTGCAGTGTCCCTTCTCTGGAACATCCTGTCTGTCCACCTTGTCGATTCCTCTCAGCATTTTATATGTCGTTATCATATCCCCCCTGTCTCTCCTGCCTTCCAGTGTCGTCAGGTCGATTTCCTCGTGTGTGTGTGTGTGTGTGTGTGTGTGTGTGTGTGTGTGTGTGTGTGTGTGTTTGTGTTTGTGTTTGTGTTTGTGTTTGTGTTTGTGTTTGTGTACTCACCTAATTGTACTCACCTAATTGTGGTTGCAGGGGTCGAGACTCAGCTCCTGGTCCCGCCTCTTCACTGATCGCTACTGGATCCTCTCTCTCTCTGCTTCCTGAGCTTTGTCATACCTCTTCTTAAAACTATGTATGGTTCCTGCCTCCACTACTTCACTTGCTAGGCTATTCCACTTGCTGACAACTCTATGACTGAAGAAATACTTCCTAACGTCCCTGTGACTCGTCTGAGTCTTCAGCTTCCAGTTGTGACCCCTTGTCCCTGTGTCCCCTCTCTGGAACATCCTATCTCTGTCCACCTTGTCTATTCCCCGCAGTATCTTGTATGTCGTTATCATGTCTCCCCTGACCCTTCTGTCCTCCAGTGTCGTCAGTCCGATTTCCCTTAACCTTTCCTCGTACGACATTCCCTTGAGCTCTGGGACTAGCCTTGTTGCAAACCTTTGTACTTTCTCTAACTTCTTGACGTACTTGACCAGGTGTGGGTTCCAGACTGGTGCTGCATACTCCAGTATGGGCCTAACATACACATTGTACAGTGTCTTGAACGATTCCTTATTAAGGTATCGGAACGCTATTCTCAGGTTTGCCAGGCGCCCGTATGCTGCAGCAGTTATTTGGTTGACGTGTGCCTCCGGTGATGTGCTCGGTGTTATGGTCACCCCAAGGTCTTTCTCCCTGAGTGAGGTCTGTAGTCTTTGTCCACCTAGCCTATACTCTGTCTACGGTCTTCTTTGCCCCTCCCCAATCTTCATGACTTTGCATTTGGCTGGATTGAATTCGAGAAGCCAGTTACTGGACCACATGTCCAGCCTCTCCAGGTCTCTTTGCAGTCCTGCCTCATCCTCGTCCGATTTAATTCTTCTCATCAACTTCACGTCATCTGCGAACAGGGACACTTCAGAGTCTATTCCTTTCATCATGTCGTTCACATATATCAAAAATAGCACTGGTCCTAGAACTGACCCCTGTGGGACCCCGCTCGTAACAGGCGCCCACTGTGATACCTCTTCACGTACCATGACTCGTTGCTGCCTCCCTGTCAAGTATTCTCTTATCCATTGCAGTGCCCTTCCTTTTACGTGTGCCTGATCCTCCAGCTTCTGCACTAATCTCTTGTGGGGAATTGTGTCAAAGGCCTTCCTGCAGTCTAGGAAAACGCAATCTACCCACCCCTCTCTCTCGTGTCTTACTTCTGTTACCTTGTCATAAAACTCCAGGAGGTTTGTGATGCAAGATTTGCCTTCCATGAACCCATGCTGGTTTTCATTTATAATCTTGTTCCTTTCCAGGTGTTCGACCACTCTCCTCCTGATAATCTTCTCCATGACTTTGCACACGAAACATGTCAGAGACACAGGTCTGTAGTTTAGTGCCTCGTTTCTGTTTCCTTTCTTAAATATGGGGACTACATTAGCTGTCTTCCATTTCTCAGGTAGTTGCCCAGTTTCAAGGGATGTGTTGAAGATTGTGGTTAGAGGCACACACAGCATCTCTGCTCCTTCTCTAAGGACCCATGGGGAGATGTTGTCCGGTCCCATCGCCTTTGAGGTGTCAAGGTCACTTAAGAGTTTCTTCACCTCCTCCTCAGTTGTTCGTATGTCATCCAACACTTGTTGGTATATTCCCTCTTGATGTTCCCTTCTGTGCTGTCTTCCCACAGCCCTTCCTGTCTCTACTGTAAAAACTTCCTTAAATCTCCTGTTCAGCTCCTCACATACCTCCTGATCATTTCTTGTGAGTTCTCCACCTTCTGTCCTTAATCTGATCACCTGGTCTTTGACTGTTGTCTTCCTCCTGATGTGGCTATACAACACTTTCGGGTCAGTCTTGATTCTCGATGCTATGTCATTTTCATACTGTCGCTGGGCCTCCCTCCTTACCTGTGCGTACTCATTCCTGGCTCTGCGACTGATCTCCCTATTTTCGTGTGTTCTCTGCCTTCTGTACTTTTTCCATTCTCTATTGCACTTTGTTTTTGCCTCCTTACACCGTCGGGTAAACCAGGGGCTCGTTCTGGTCTTCCCGTTGTTACTGTTGCCCTTGGGAATGAACCTTTCCACTGCCTCCTTGCATTTTGTTGCTACATATTCCATCATTTCATTTACTGGCTTTCCTGCCAGTTCTCTGTCCCACTGGACCTCCCTCAGGAAGTTCTTCAACCCTATGTAGTCCCCTCTTTTATAGTCAGGCTTTTCCCATTCTACTCCTGTTATTCTCTCCACTTGCAGCTCTGCTATGTATTCAAAGCACAGAACCACGTGGTCGCTAGCTCCTAGGGGACTCTCATACTTGATGTCCTCAATGTCTGAGCTGCCCAGGGTGAACACAAGGTCCAATCTTGCTGGTTCATCCTCCCCTTTCACTCTGGTAGTGTCCTTAACATGTTGGTGCATGAGGTTTTCCAGCACCACATCCAACATCCTGGCTCTCCATGTTTCGGGACCCCCATGTGGCTCCAGGTTTTCCCAGTCAATCTCCCTGTGTGTGTGTGTGTGTGTGTGTGTGTGTGTGTGTGTGTGTGTGTGTGTGTAATTCATTGCAGTTATATCCGGCACTCACTTTGCTTAACAATTATGGAATATTTACAGTATTTCCGATTTAAGAAAAAATTCATTACAAGCTGATTATGCGGTAATGAGGAGCGAATATTGGACAGTAACAGCGACAACACCTGGTGACACTTGACCGCAAGTGACAACACCTGACAACACATGACAACACTTTTGTTTAATTTAGGTACGTATTTTAGCTTCATTTCCCACAGCTGACTGATGTGAAGTGTCTCCCTGACCTTACACTCCTCCACTAAATAACGAACCTCATAACGAACTCAGTTCAAAACTGCAAAACAAAGCACGTTATTGACTCGACTCTTATTACATTGTCAAGGTATTTATGAATGAGTAATTTCAATGGTCTTGCTAGCTAGAAAACAAACCTTTAGGCCTCTTTTCAAAATTGCTGCTGATTACTGTTTGTAACGAAGACGTCTAAAAACGGAATTCTTTCCATTTACCCCTTGACTTACAATCAGCGAATTTCCTCTGCGATGCCAAGTATTGAAAATAATGGAACCTATTATGACTATTGACGCTTCTCCTGCCTCAGTTGATGCTGGTAAAGCCTCAGATGACATTCTACGAAAGCATGTTGACCTGCGTTGCAATCCATTGCTTGTTGACCAGTTCCAGTCAGCGAGGCTTCACAGTTTCTACCAATCTCTTAATATCTGGCCGTTTACAAAAATAATTCATCCTGCTTGAAGGATGTTGAGAATGTTGGCTAAACATTCACGTGTGAACTGACGTTTTCTGAGGCGATGGTTAACATAACCAAACTAAGATTTGCGATGGCAGATGACCACCTTGCAACAGTACCAAGCATTGATGACCACCTTGCAACAGTACCAAGCATTGATGACCACCTCGCAACAGTACCCAGCACTGATGACCACCTGGCAACAGTACCAAGCATTGATGACCACCTTGCAACAGTACCAAGCATTGATGACCACCTTGCAACAGTATCCAGCACTGATGACCACCTGGCAACAGTATCAAGCACTGATGACCACCTTGCAACAGTACCAAGCATTGATGACCACCTTGCAACAGTACCCAGCACTGATGACCACCTTGCAACAGTACCAAGCATTGATGACCACCTTGCAACAGTACCCAGCACTGATGACCACCTTGCAACAGTACCCAGCACTGATGACCACCTGGCAACAGTACCAAGCATTGATGACCACCTTGCAACAGTACCAAGCATTGATGACCACCTTGCAACAGTACCCAGCACTGATGACCACCTGGCAACAGTACCAAGCATTGATGACCACCTTGCAACAGTATCAAGCACTGATGACCACCTGGCAACAGTACCAAGCACTGATGATCACCTGGCAACAGTACCCAGCACTGATGACCACCTTGCAACAGTATCAAACACTGATGACCACCTGGCAACAGTATCAAACACTGATGACCACCTGGCAACAGTACAAAGCAATGATGATCACCTGGCAACAGTACCCAGCACTGATGACCACCTTGCAACAGTATCAAACACTGATGACCACCTGGCAACAGTACCAAGCAATGATGACCACCTGGCAACAGTACCAAGCAATGATGACCACCTGGCAAAAGTACCAAGCACTGATGACCACCTGGCAACAGTACCAAGCATTGATGACTGTTACAAAAATGAGATATCTATAAATTATAGACATCTCCAGAGAATACTAGGTCTCCCCCTCTAACATTCATCCTGTTTCAGGTTCTTGTAACAAGTTGTCAGAATAAGATCAGGTCCGGTTATTCCGTGAATTGAGTGAAATAATAATAGAGATTTGGGATTACAACTATTTTGGTGGTAATCCAACGAAATAAAACTTGAGATTTTTAATACGAAAGGTGTCTACCTGGAGGGCATTCCGGGGATCAACGCCCCCGCGGCCCGGTCCACGACTAGGCCTCCCGGTGGATCAGGGCCTGATCAACGAGGCTGTTACTGCTGACCGCACGTAATCCAACGTACGAACCACAGCCCGGATGATCCGACACCGTTTTTAGATATCTGTCCAGCTCCCTCTTGAAGACAACCAGGGGTCTTCCCGTAATGCCCCTTATGGCTGGTGGGAGGCTGTTGAACAGTCTTGGGCCCCGGACACTTATTGTGTTTTCTTAGTGTACCAGTGTATATATTACGTAGTTTGGGATACAAGCTCCTTCATATATCTTGTAGTGTAATATTAAATTGTACATATAGTAATATAGTGCTGAGGGCACTTTTCGTACAGTACAAATATTCGGTACTGTACTGTGATATATACTCTTGATCATGATTAATATATATACTGTATATACAAATGTATGAATGTATATATGTGTGTTCAAAGTGCTCGTAATGTCTCAGTAAGACTTGACTCGAAATAAATTTAAACAGTTAATGACAATAAGTCCTCAAATAATCTATCTTTTCGACCATCAAGGCAATCAAAACAGCTTGCTTGTACAAAATGACGAAACATTCGTCAAAGAGCAATAATGTAGCAAGCAGCAGCACAGCGTCAGGAACAAGGAGACAATAATAAACCTGAGGTCCATCAGCAGATCCTCCATAAAAGGCATAAAATTCCCTTAGTACTGAATCTAAGTTCTGCATAACCAAATCCCTGACTACGACGGTGCGTAGATGCCACACAAAGTAGGTCAAAATCTTCAGCTTGGGACCAGTGTTGACGAGTGTCTACACGACACAACCTCTGCAAAACATCAAAACCACTGAGTCTGAATGAGAAGTACGTTTCGAACTCACCAGCGAAACCCTACTCTACCAAAACAGTCTAAATAACGAACAAACAGCCAGAAACGATTGAAATTCTTAGATGTTTCTCGTAGAAGTCGCTGGAGAGATGTTTCTAGGACTAGAAGCAGATGGAGAGAGAGAGAGAGAGAGAGAGAGAGAGAGAGAGAGAGAGAGAGAGAGAGAGGTACAAACTGCAAGCCTCACATTGGGTGAGATCACGAGACTCGCCCGTGCTACTTTAGCAACGGCGAAGTACCGCCTGACAAACAATTCAACGGTAGTTAGCAAGGCAGTTTGCGAGAGCGGACGGCCAATCACAACTCTTCAACAGTGAGCACAGTGAGAAGTGTAATATATTTTCATTTTAGCTATTAATGAAAATATCGGCAAGATTTCTTGTTAAATATCGGCAAGATTTCTTGTTAAATATCGGTAGATTTCTTGTTAAAACTAAGGTACGATATTATCATACGATATATTCCTTAAGGCAGAGTACTATATTTTTTCCAGGTACACACTGGAGAACGTAACCTACATGGCCAGCCTTGGCCATGTAGTGAAATTCACAACCAGTTTTCAGCACTTATTGAAATTTCTGAGTGGTGACAGGGCAGAATGTGTAGTGCGACACCACGCAAACCCGTGAAATGTGGTGATACTACCATTATAAAACAATGAGATGGAAAAGAGAAATAACAGTCTTGAATTACTTTGAAACCGAGTATCAAGGCTCAGCTATGACAGTATATGATAAATTAGACACATGTGCTACACCTGGGTATCTTTACTGAGGAAACGTTTCACCACACAGTGGCTTCATCAGTCCATAAAAAGGAGAATGATGAAGAATAGGAGGAGTTTCAGGTAATCAGTCCCTCAGCCTTGAGTCGATGTAATCAGTCCATCAATCTTGAAAAGAATACAGCATATGTGCGAAGAAGTAACTTATATACTGTATGCAGGAGAGGTGCAGCAGTCGTAGGTGGTATCACATGTGACGTATGTGGAAGTAGGTCATGCCCGAGGATTAAGCAAGTGAAGAATTCAGTAAAGATACCCAGGTGTTGCACATGTGTCTTATTTATCAACTCTGAACTATTCATCTACATGATAGCACATGTGGCGTGCTGAGGCGACGCAGCTATGATAGTATATGTGAAGTTCTGAGGCGAACATAGTTGGTCCCTGGGTTATATTATTATAATCAAAAAGAAGCGCTAAGCCACAAGGGCTATACAGCCCCTGGGTTATAGTGTTTTTCGTAACAAACTAACAAACTTAGCACGTCTAGGAGTCTTCACTCGTAGACCTGGAGGCTACCTGGAGGTGGATGAAGGAATTTTCTTAGTTTCTATTTAATTTATTAATAACCATAATAACCGCTTAAATCCACTTTCTCATATTTTGCACTATGAGTAGAAGACTTATGCCACTCCTCATTAAAACATCACAGTACCAGGTTAAGTATTTACAAATGGCTCTGAGTGAGTCAGGAAATATCAGTATATGTACATGCACAGGCGATGTTTAAAAACTCGAACACCATATTGATAGAGCTCTTACATAGGGTTCACTTTACAATAAACCCTCTTACACTACAGAGGCTTGCTCACTTGGCTTCACTTTCTCTAAGAGCTGCTCAACCGCCTTCTCCAACCGAGATAAGTCTTAGCAATGAGTTCCCGAAAATTCCTGGGAGTTTCTAGGGAGGCGAATGTTGGTTTAGAGGTGGATACTCCCCTAGACTCTTCCTGGTCCAGAGGAAGGTACGAACTGAACTCATTGAGGCTTTACCAGCCCACTTTGACTTGGTCGGAGCAGGGGTCGAGCAGCTCAAAACACCTACTGGTGCTTGGCCAGGTCACCAGCAGTTGACACTAATTAAACAACCTACCTATATACAAAGCTAAGTAATACGACCAGATAATATTATAAAGTCGAGTAAATCCATTTTAGCTACTAATGGAATTACTCCTGAATATAATATTAAGTGAAACAACAAAAGTAACATGTGAAAGTATACCATTGTGATAATAACAAGAAGAAACTGTCTACTTAAAATCGACAAAAGGGTGTAACAGCGACGTAGCTATGATAGTATATGTGACGTGCTGAGGCGACGTAGCTATGATAGTATATGTGACGTGCTGAGACGACGCAGCTATGATAGTATATGTGACGTGCTGAGGCGACGCAGCTATGAAAGTATATGTGGCGTGCTGAGGCGACGCAGCTATGAAAGTATATGTGGCGTGCTGAGGCGACGCAGCTATGAAAGTATATGTGGCGTGCTGAGGCGACGCAGCTATGAAAGTATATGTGGCGTGCTGAGGCGACGCAGCTATGATAGTATATGTGACGTGCTGAGGCGACGCAGCTATGATAGTATATGTGACGTGCTGAGGCGACGTAGCTATGATAGTATATGTGACGTGCTGAGGCGACGCAGCTATGAAAGTATATGTGGCGT
>NC_091293.1:59564686-59574686 GCF_038502225.1 Cherax quadricarinatus
AGTCTCTGACCCCCTAGACTGTACTCCGTCTGCGGCCTTCTTTGCCCTTCCCCAATCTTCATGACTTTGCACTTGGTGGGATTGAACTCCAGGAGCCAATTGCTGGACCAGGTCTGCAGCCTGTCCAGATCCCTTTGTAGTTCTGCCTGGTCTTCGATCGAGTGAATTCTTCTCATCAACTTCACGTCATCTGCAAACAGGGACACCTCAGAGTCTATTCCTTCCGTCATGTCGTTCACAAATACCAGAAACAGCACTGGTCCTAGGACTGACCCCTGTGGGACCCCGCTGGTCACAGGTGCCCACTCTGACACCTCGCCACGTACCATGACTCGCTGCTGTCTTCCTGACAAGTATTCCCTGATCCATTGTAGTGCCTTCCCTGTTATCCCTGTGTGTGTGTATGTGTGTGTGTGCGTGTGTGTGCGTTTGTATACTCACTTATTTGTGGTTGTAGGGGTCGAATCATAGCTCCTATCCCCGCCTCTTCGCTGATCGCTACTAGGTCCTCTCTCTCCCTGCTGCATGAGCTTTATCTAACCTCGTCTTAAAACTATGTATGGTTCCTGCCTCCACTACGTCTCTTTCCAGACTCATCCACTTCCTGACAACTCTATGACTGAAGAAATACTTTCTAACATCCCTTTGACTCATCTAAGTCGTCAGCTTGAATGATTCCTTACTGGGGTGTCGGAACGCTATTCTTAGGTTTGCCAGCCGTCCATATGTTGCAGCAGTTATCTGTAAAGTAATCTGGCTGATGTGCACCTCAGGAGATGTGCTTGGTATTATACTCACCCCAAGATCCTTTTCCTTCATCTTCAAGACTTTGCATTTGGCGAGGTTAATTCCGTGGAGCCAATTTCTGGACCAGGCTTGTAACCTGTCTAGTTCTCTTTGTAGTCCTGACTGATCCTCATCAGATTTAACTCTCTTCATTTTCGTCACATCATCTCCAAACAGGGATACTTCTGAGTCTATCCATTTTGTCATGTCATTCACATATACCAAAAACAGCACTGGTTCTAGAACTGACCACTGTGGAACCTCGATCGTCACAAGAGCTCACTCTGACTCATTGTTGCCTCCCTGTTAGATATTCTCTGATGCACTGTTAGGGTGTATGAGTGTATATGTGGAGTTTGTGTGTTACATATGGTCTGCTGTGCTCCTCTGACCTGGCCTGGCCTGACCTGACCCAGCAACTCCCAACTAGCTTGTACCTTCTGTCAATCCTCCTTCCTATAGGTTCTAGTCTAATAGATACATGTCTGCCCACCCTAGTTCTGTTTTAAATTACCAGTTACTATTTGCTATTGAGTACTTATTAGCCTATTCTTTATCATACTAGGAGAGTGGGGACGTTCACAAAACAGCTCGGTGGTTACCTGGAAACCCATACCTGACTCCCCCAAAACAAGAATAGGTGAAACCCTTGTGATGTAGCCTGTAGCAGCCTGTAGATTGTCCAACTCTTTGTGGTGTTCTGGCGTAGCACCTCCACCTCCCTTTCTTCTCTCTCTATAATCTATTCCCATTTACTTTGCTTCTTTCACTGGTCACACACTGATTTCACTTTATTATCTTTCTTGGGTGACTGGTAGCGACATCGTCTGTACCACACTAGGCCTGCCATCTCTGCCTTGCGCCACCAGATATCACTTTCAAGTTCACTTATAAAATTGTGGCTCTCCCCACACTTATGTGGCTCAGGGTAACTTGTAAATCACTTCAGGGGCTGTTCACTACCCTGACACTCATAATGACCCCAGCTTAAATTCATAGAGAACTAAAATTGTGACTTGTGCATACGTGGTCCTTACTCTGTGTGTGTGTGTGTGTGTGTGTGTGTGTGTGTGGATGTGTGTGTGTGTGTGTGTGTGTGTGGTGTGTGTGTGAAATTTGCTTAAGTAAACCAGCAGGTTTTATAGTTCCTGTTAGAAAGTTTCGCCCACATTCCATTAAGAAAAAGACAAAGAAGGTGTAAACTAGAGAGAGACGCTCCCTATACAGACGAAGAGGAAGAGTCACAGAGCTGCTGAGTGGGGCCAATATATCTGAAATACGAAGGGAAGCACTAGTCAATGAAATTGCAACTATCGAACTTAAGCTGCAGGAATCTTAAAGGAGACAAGAACCACAGGAAGAACTGAAAGCCATAAAGGAAAATTACAAAAAAAAATACTTCTCTTATGCCAAATCTAAAGGAAAAACAACATCCAGTATTAAGCCCCAGCTTAGGCGGGATGAGACATACACAGATGACAGCCAAGAAATGAGTGGGATATTAAAGTCCCAATATGACTCAGTGTTCAGCGAGCCGGTGCCCAGATTAAGGGTCGACAATCCAAATTAATTATTTATGAACGAAACCCAAAATTTGGTCATCTCAAAAATCTCAGATATATTTCTAACTCCACAAGACTCTGAAGAGGCAATAAATGACATGCCCATGAACTCTGCCCCAGGCCCAGACTCATGAAACTCAGTGTTCATCAAGAACTGCAAGAAGCCCCTATCGCATGCCTTCAGCATTCTATGGAGAAGGAGCATGAACACAGGGGTCATCCCACACATATTAAAAACAACAGACATAGCCCCACTCCACAAAGGTGGCAGTAAAGCAATTGCAAAGAACTACGGACCGATAGCACTAACATCCCATATCATAAAAATCTCTGAGAGGGTTCTAAGAAGCAAGATCGCCAACCACCTAGATACCCATCAATTTCACAACCCAGGGCAACACGGGTTAGGAGCAGGTCGCTCCTGCCTGTCCCAGCTACTGGACCATTATGACAAGGTCCTGGATGCTGTTGAGGATAAACAAAATACAGATTTAGTATAAACAGGCTTTGCAAAAGCTTTCGACAAGTGTGACCATGGTGTAATAGCACACATAATGCGTGATAAAGGAATAACAGGAAAAGTTGGTAGATGGGTCTATAACTTCCTGACAAATAGAACACAAAGAGTAATAATAAACAGAGTAAATTCCCAGACAGCCATGGTAAAAAGCTCTGTTCCACAAGACACAGTATTCGCTCTCGTTCTATTCCTCATCCTCATTTCTAACATAGACAGAGATGTAAGTCATAGCTCCGTGTCTTCCTTTGTGGATGACACCTGGATTACCATGGCAGTGACCTCCATCGAAGGCACCACAAGACTCCAAGTGGACATCCACCAAATCTTCAAATGGGCCACTCAAAACAATATGAAGTTCAACGAGGAGAAATTTCGATTACTCAGATATGGGAAACTTGAGGAAATTAAAAATGTATCAGGGTATACAAATTTTTACCACACAATAGAGCGAAAAAAAAATGTGACGGACCTGGGAGTGATAATGTCAGAGGATCTCGCCTTCAAAGACCACAACAATGTATCTACCTCATCTGTTTAGAAAATGATAGCATGGATAATGAGAACCTTCAAAACTAGGGATACCAAGCCCATGATGATTCTCTTCAAATCGCTTGTTCTCTCTAGGCTGGAATACTGCTGTACACTAACGATCCCCTTCAAGGCTGGAGACATTGCAGACCTGGAGAGTGTCCAAAGAACTTTCGCGGCGCACATAAGGCACCTAAACTACTGGAAACGGTTGAAAGTCCATGATCTGTATTCCCTTCAACGCAAGCGAGAGAGATACATGATAATATACACTTGGAAGCTCCTGGAGGGATTAGTACCAAACCTGTACACGAAAATCACTCCCTATGAAAGCAAAAGACTCGGCAGGAGATGCAACATTCCCTCGATGAAAAGCAGGGGCGGCACGAGTACATTGAGAGACAACACAATAACACAATAAGTGTCAGGGGCTCAAGACTATTAAACTGCCTCCCTGCATACATAAGGGGGTGGCCCCGTGGCCTGATGGCTAAAGCTCTCGCTTCACACTCGGGTTCGATTTCCGGCGGGTGGAAATATTTCGACGCGTTTCCTTATACCTGTTCTCCTGTTCACCTAGCAGCAAATAGGTACCTGGGTGTTAGTCGACTGGTGTGGGTCGCATCCTGGGGGAAAAAAATTAAGGACCACAATGGAAATAAGTTGGACAGTTCTCGATGACACACTGACTTTCTTGGGTTATCCTGAGTGGCTAACCCTCCGGGGTTAAAAATCCAAACGAAATCTTATCTTATCTCTCTCTCTTACCCCTGGCTGTCTTCAAGAAGGCACACTGGACAGGCACCTAAAGTCAGTACCTGACCAACCGGGCTTTGGTTCGTACGTCAGTTTGCGTGCGGCCAGCAGTAACAGTCTGGTTGATCAGACCCAGATTCACCATGAGGCCTGGTCTCAGACCGAGCCGCGGGGGCGTTGACCCCCGAAACCGTCTCCAGGTAAACAGTACCACAGTCACTGGCCACACACCACTGCAAGAATTACTAACACTTGCGGTGGAAGACTCGTAGTGTCTGGTGCTCACCTCTGCAACACCCAAACACGAAAAACTTGATTAATTGAGTCAGTTTTACAAATATATTTATTTAAAAGTTCGGAAAAGTACGGAAATACAGTATGATATTTTAACCGTACTGCTCGGTAATGACAATGTTTTGACCGTACTGCTCGGTAATGACAATGTTTTGACCGTACTGCTCGGTAATGACAATGTTTTGACCGTACTGCTCGGTAATGACAATATTTTGACCGTACTGCTCGGTAATGACAATGTTTTGACCATACTGCTCGGTAATGACAATATTTTGACCGTACTGCTCGGTAATGACAATATTTTGACCGTACTGCTCGGTAATGACAATGTTTTGACCGTACTGCTCGGTAATGACAATAAAACCTTGAAGGTTGGGTACGAAGTTACAGGACCGTATTTTTGACAGGTACGAAAACTTTAAAACAAATACTGCACCATACCGTTATCCATGAGTTAGAGAACGGTGAGGAATGTAGTGAGAAGTGAGGGGTAAGAGGCAGCGAGAGAGAGAGAAAGGGATGGTAAGAGAATGGGAGGAGGCAGGGAGAGAGAGGGTGGGGGGAGAGTAATATCCAGAGCATAATGAGGCATCACAGGATTAATCTCTCACTGATAAAGATAGTCAAGGATTTTTATGTTGATGAAGAGACAAATGATGTAGTATGATTATTCACAGTTAAGAGACACACACAGTGAGCACACACACACACACACACACACACACACACACACACACACACACACACACACACACACACACACACACACACACACACACACAGGGAGGGGACACAGAAACAAGAGGCCACAATTGGAAGTTGAAGACACAGATGAGTCAGAGAGATATTAGGAAGTATTTCTTCAGTCATAGAGTTGTAAGGCAGTGGAATAGCCTAGAAAATGACGTAGTGGAGGCAGGAACCATACACAGTTTTAAGACGAGGTTTGATAAAGCTCATGGAGCGGGGAGAGAGAGGGTCTAGTAGCAACCGGTGAAGAGGCGGGGCCAGGAGCTAGGACTCGACCCCTGCAACCACAAATAGGTGAGTACAAATAGGTGAGTACACACACACACACACACACACACACAGGTTAAGGGAAATCGGCCTGACGACACTGGAGGACAGGAGGGTCAGGGAAGACATGATAACGACGTATAAAATACTGTGCGGAATAGACAAGGTGGACAAAGACAGGATGTTCCAGGGAGGGGACACAGAAACAAGAGGTCACAATTGCAAGTTGAAGACACAGATGAGTCAGAGAGATATTAGGAAGTATTTCTTCAGTCATAGAGTTGTCAGCAGTGGAATAGCCTAGAAAGTGACGTAGTGGAAGCAGGATCCATACATAGTTTTAAGACGAGGTTTGATAAAGCTCATGGAGCAGGTAGAGAGAGGACCTAGTAGCAACCGGTGAAGAGGCGGGGCCAGGAGCTAAGACTCGACCGAGGTGGCAAGAAGAGCTCACTCGAGCAGAGCAAAGTTACTGGTAATGGGCGATTTCAACCACAGGGAGATTGACTGGGAAAACCTGGAGCCACATGGGGGTCCCGAAACATGGAGAGCCAAGATGATGGATGTTGTATTTGAAAACCTCATGTATCAACATGTCAGGGACACTACCAGAGAGAGAGGGGAGGATGAGCCAGCAAGACTGGATCTTGTGTTCACCCTGAGCAGTTCGGACATTGAGGACATCACTTACGAGAGGCCCCTTGGAGCTAGCGATCACGTGGTTCTGAGTTTTGATTATATAGTAGAGTTACAAGTGGAGAAGGTAACAGGAACTGAATGGGAAAAGCCAAACTACAAAAGAGGGGACTACACAGGTATAAGGAACTTCCTGCAGGAGGTTCAGTGGGACAGAGAAATGGTAGGAAAATCAGTAAAAGAGATGATGGAATATGTGGCAACAAAGTGCAAGGAGGCAGAGGAAATGTTTGTTTCCAAGGGAAACAGAAATAATAGGAAGACCAAAGCGAGTCCTTGGTTTACCCGAAGGTGTAGGGAGGCAAAAACTAAGTGCAACAGAGAATGGAAAAGGTACAGGAGGCATAGGACCCAGGAAAACAAGGAGATTAGTAGAAGAGCCAGAAACGAGTATGCACAGATAAGGAGGGAGGCCCAGCGACAGTATGAAAACGACATAGCATCGAAAGTCAAGTCTGACCCGAAACTGCTGTATAGCCACATTAGGAGGAAGACAGCAGTCAAAGACCAGGTGATAAGGCTGAGGAAAGAAGGTGGAGAACTCACAAGAAAGGATCAAGAGGTATGTGAGGAGCTCAACATGAGATTTAAGGAAGTATTTACAGTGGAGACAGGAAGGCCTCTGGGGGGACAGACCAGATGGGGACACCAGCAAGGGATATACCAACAAGTGTTGGATGACATACATACAGATGAGGAGGAGGTGAAGAAACTGCTAAGGGACATCGATACCTCAAAGGCAATGGGACCGGACAACATCTCCCATGGGTCCTTAGAGAGGGAGCGGATATGTTGTGCGTACCACTTACCACAATCTTCAACACGTCCCTGGAAACTGGGCAACTACCTGAGGTATGGAAGACAGCAAATGTAGTTCCCATTTTTAAAAAGGAGACAGAAAAGAGGCACTAAACTATAGACATGTGTCACTGACGTGTATAGTATGCAAAGTTATGGAGAAGATTATCAGGAGGAGAGTGGTGGAGCACCTGGAACGGAACAAGAGTATAAACGCCAACCAGCATGGATTAATGGAAGGAAAATCCTGTGTCACAAACCTTCTGGACTTTTATGATAAAGTAACAGAAGTAAGACACGAGAGAGAGGGGTGGGTTGATTGCTTCTTTTTGGACTGCAAGAAGGCCTTTGACACAGTTCCTCACAAGAGATTAGTGCAGAAGCTAAAGGATCAGGCCCATATAACAGGAAGGGCACTGCAATGGATCAGAGAATACCTGACAGGGAGGCAACAACGAGTCATGGTACGTAATGATGCATCACAATGGGCACCTGTGACGAGCGGGTCCCACAGGGGTCGGTCCTAGGACCAGTGCTATTTTTGGTATATGTGAAAGACATGATGGAAGGGTTAGACTCAGAAGTGTCCCTGTTCGCAGACAATGTGAAGTTAATGAGGAGAATTAAATCAGATGAGGACCTGGCAGGACTTCAAAGAGACCTGGACAAACTGGACACCTGGTCCAGCAACTGGCTTCTCGAATTTAATCCCGCCAAATGCAAAGTCATGAAGATAGGGGAAGGGCAAAGAAGACCGCAGAGTATAGGCTAGGTGGCCAATGACTGCAAACCTCGCTCAAGGAGTGAGTATAACACCGAGCATGTCTCCGGAAGCACACATCAACAAGGTAACTGCTGCAGCATATGGGCGTCTTGCAAACCTGAGAGCAGCGTTCCGATACCTTAATAAGGAATCGTTCAAGACACTATACACCGTGTACGTCAGGCCTATACTGGAGTATGCAGCACCTGTTTGGAACCCGCACTTGATAAAGCACGTCAAGAAACTAGAGAAAGTGCAAAGGTTTGCGACAAGGTTAGTTCCAGAGCTAAGGGGAATGTCTTATGAAGAAAGGTTAAGGGAAATCGGCCTGACGACACTAGAGGACAGGAGGGTCAGGGGAGACATGATAACGACATATAAAATACTGCGCGGAATAGGCAAGGTGGACAAAGACAGGATGTTCCAGGGAGGGGACACAGAAACAAGAGGTCACAATTGGAAGTTGAAGACACAGATGAGTCAGAGAGATATTAGGAAGTATTTCTTTAGTCATAGAGTTGTCAGGCAGTGGAATAGCCTAGAAAGTGATGTAGTGGAGGCAGGAACCATACATAGTTTTAAGACGAGGTATGATAAAGCTCATGGAGCGGGGAGAGAGAGGGCCTAGTAGTAACCGGTGAAGAGGCGGGGCCAGGAGCTAAGACTCGACCCCTGCAACCACAAATAGGTGAGTACAAATAGGTGAGTACACACACACACACACATACAAACACATACAAACACACACACACACACACACACACATACACACACACACATACACACACACACACACACACACATACACACACACATACACACACACACACATACACACACACACACACACACACACACACACATACACACACACACACACACACACACACACACATACACATACACACACACATACACACACACACACACACATACACACACACATACACACACACACACATACACACACACACACACACACACACACACACACACATCCACACAGACACACACACACACACACACACACACACACATACACACACACACACATACACACACACACACACACACACATACACACACACATACACACACACACATACACACACACACACACACACACACACACACACACACACACACACACACACACACACACACACACACACACATACACACACACACATACACACACACATACACACACACACACACACACACACACACACACACATACACACACACACACACACACACACACACACACACACACACACACATACACACACACACACATACACACACACACACACACACACACACACACACACACACACACACACATACACACACACACACACACACACACACACACACACACACACACACACACACACACACACACACACACACACACACACACACACACACACACACACACACACACAAGTGTGAGGTATGGAAGACAGCAAATATAGTCCCAATTTTTAAGAAAGGAGACAGACACGCAGCATTAAACTACATACATGTATTGTTTTCAAAGTCAATGAGAGGATTATCAGAGGAAGAATGGTGGAACACTTAGAAAGAATTGAGCTTATACACGACAACCTGCACGGTTTCAGGGAAGGGAAATCCTGTGTCACAAACCTACAGGAGTTTTACGATAAGGTGAGGGAAGTAGGACAAGAGAGGGCGAAAGAGGTGCGTAGATTGCATTTTCTTGGACTGTAAAAAGGCTTTCGACACAGTTCTACACAAGAGATTAGTGCAAAAGCTAGAGTAGAAAATATAACAGAAAAGGCACTGCAATGGATTAGAGAATACCTGACAGGAAGTCAACAACGAGTCATGGAACGTGACGAGGTCTCAGAGTCAGCGCCTGTACTGAGTGGGGTTCCACAGAGGTCACTCCTAGGACCGGTGCTGTTTCTGGTATATGTCATATATTCAGAAGTGTCCATTTTTGCACACGATGTGAAACTAACGAGGAGAATCCAGTCGGATGAGGTTCAGGTAGGACTTCAAAGGGATCTGGACAGGCTACAAACCTGATACGGAAACTGGCTCCAGGAGTTTACCTCCACCAAGTGCAAAGATTGGGGAAGGGCAAAGAAGACCTTGGAGTACAGGACAGTGGGCCAGAGACTACAAACCTTACTCAAGGAAAAGGATATTGGAGTGAGTACATTACCGGGCACATCTCCTGAGGTGCACATCAACCAAATAACTGCTGCAGCATATGGGCGCCTGACAAACCTAAGAATGGCATTCCGT
>NC_091293.1:59579686-59599686 GCF_038502225.1 Cherax quadricarinatus
GGGGTCAGTCCTGGGACCAGTGCTATTCTTGGTATATGTGAACGACATGACGGAAGGGATAGACTAAAAAGTGTCCCTGTTTGCAGATGACGTGAAGTTAATGAGGAGAATTAAATCAGACGCGGATCAAACAGGTCTACAAAGAGACTTGGACAGGCTGGATGTGTGGTCCAGAAACTGGCTCCTAGAATTTAACCCCGCCAAATGCAAAGTCATGAAGATCGGAGGAGGGCAAAGAAGACTGCAGACAGAGTATAGGCTAGGTGGCCAAAGGCTGCAAACCTCACTCAAGGAGAAAGACCTAGGAGTGTGTATAATACCGAGTACATCGCCTGAAGCACACATTAACCAGATAACTGCTTCGGCATATGGGCGCGTGTTAAACCTGAGCATAGCGTTCCGGTACCTCAGTAAGGAATCGTTCAAGATTTTATACACTGTGTACGTGTATAAAGTACGCAGCACCAGTTTGGAACCCACACCAGGTCAAACACGTCAATAAATTAGAGAAAGTGCAAAGGTTTGCATCAAGGCTAGTTCCAGAGCTAAGGGGAATGTCCTATGAAGAAAGGTTAAGAGAAATCGGTCTGACAACACAGGAGGGTCAGGGAAGACATGATAACGACAAACAAAATACTGCGTGGAATAAACATGATGGACAGAGACAGGATGTTCCAGACAGGGGACACAGAAACAAAGGGTCACAACTGGAACCTGAAGACTCTGATGAATCAAAGGGATGTTAGGAAGTATTTCTTCAGTCATAGAGAAGTTAGGAAGTGGAATAGTCTGGCAAGCGATGTAGAGGAGGCAGGAACTATACATAGTTTTAAGACGAGGTATGATAAAGCTCATGGAGCAGGGAGAGAGAGGACCTAGTAGCGGACGGTGAAGAGGCGGGCCCAGGAGCTGAGTCCGGACCCCTGCAACCACAATTAGGTGAGTACATACACACACATAGTAGTGTTATACGTGAGTGATGTCCTGAAATAAAACGTTAATATTAACACTTTGGCTCAAGATAAAGTGTTAATGTATGAATATTAAGTTAAGTGACACAACTGTAGTGAGTCAGTCGGTGTTTATACCAGGACGGTGAAACTTAGACGCACCTCCACACACTGGTAACACTGTCAGTGTTTATACCAGGACGGTGAAACTTAGACGCACCTCCACACACTGGTAACACTGACGGTGTTTATACCAGGACGGTGAAACTTAGACGCACCTCCACACACTGGTAACACTGACGGTGTTTATACCAGGACGGTGAAACTTAGACGCACCTCCACACACTGGTAACACTGTCAGTGTTTATACCAGGACGGTGAAACTTAGACGCACCTCCATGGTACCAGTGACGGTGAAACTTAGACGCACCTCCACACACTGGTAACACTGTCAGTGTTTATACCAGGACGGTGAAACTTAGACGCACCTCCACACACTGGTAACACTGACGGATACGGTGAAACTTAGACGCACCTACACACACTGGTAACACTGTCAGTGTTTATACCAGGACGGTGAAACTTAGACGCACCTCCACACACTGGTAACACTGTCGGTGTTTATACCAGGACGGTGAAACTTAGACGCACCTCCACACACTGGTAACACTGTCAGTGTTTATACCAGGACGGTGAAACTTAGACGCACCTCCACACACTGGTAACACTGACGGTGTTTATACCAGGACGGTGAAACTTAGACGCACCTCCACACACTGGTAACACTGTCAGTGTTTATACCAGGACGGTGAAACTTAGACGCACCTCCACACACTGGTAACACTGACGGTGTTTATACCAGGACGGTGAAACTTAGACGCACCTCCACACACTGGTAACACTGACGGTGTTTATACCAGGACGGTGAAACTTAGACGCACCTCCACACACTGGTAACACTGACGGTGTTTATACCAGGACGGTGAAACTTAGACGCACCTCCACACACTGGTAACACTGTCAGTGTTTATACCAGGACGGTGAAACTTAGACGCACCTCCACACACTGGTAACACTGTCAGTGTTTATACCAGGACGGTGAAACTTAGACGCACCTCCACACACTGGTAACACTGACGGTGTTTATACCAGGACGGTGAAACTTAGACGCACCTCCACACACTGGTAACACTGACGGTGTTTATACCAGGACGGTGAAACTTAGACGCACCTCCACACACTGGTAACACTGTCAGTGTTTATACCAGGACGGTGAAACTTAGACGCACCTCCACACACTGGTAACACTGTCAGTGTTTATACCAGGACGGTGAAACTTTGACGCACCTCCACACACTGGTAACACTGACGGTGTTTATACCAGGACGGTGAAACTGACGCACCTCCACACACTGGTAACACTGACGGTGTTTATACCAGGACGGTGAAACTGACGCACCTCCACACACTGGTAACACTGTCGGTGTTTACACCAGGACGGTGAAACTTAGACGCACCTCCACACACTGGTAACACTGTCAGTGTTTATACCAGGACGGTGAAACTTAGACGCACCTCCACACACTGGTAACACTGTCAGTGTTTATACCAGGACGGTGAAACTTAGACGCACCTCCACACACTGGTAACACTGTCAGTGTTTATACCAGGACGGTGAAACTTAGACGCACCTCCACACACTGGTAACACTGTCAGCGTTTATACCAGGACGGTGAAACTTAGACGCACCTCCACACACTGGTAACACTGTCAGTGTTTATACCAGGACGGTGAAACTTTGACGCACCTCCACACACTGGTAACACTGTCGGTGTTTATACCAGGACGGTGAAACTTAGACGCACCTCCACACACTGGTAACACTGTCAGTGTTTATACCAGGACGGTGAAACTTAGACGCACCTCCACACACTGGTAACACTGTCAGTGTTTATACCAGGACGGTGAAACTTAGACGCACCTCCACACACTGGTAACACTGTCAGTGTTTACACCAGGACGGTGAAACTTAGACGCACCTCCACACACTGGTAACACTGTCAGTGTTTATACCAGGACGGTGAAACTTAGACGCACCTCCACACACTGGTAACACTGTCAGTGTTTATACCAGGACGGTGAAACTTTGACGCACCTCCACACACTGGTAACACTGTCAGTGTTTATACCAGGACGGTGAAACTTTGACGCACCTCCACACACTGGTAACACTGACGGTGTTTATACCAGGACGGTGAAACTGACGCACCTCCACACACTGGTAACACTGACGGTGTTTATACCAGGACGGTGAAACTGACGCACCTCCACACACTGGTAACACTGTCGGTGTTTATACCAGGACGGTGAAACTTTGACGCACCTCCACACACTGGTAACACTGTCGGTATTTATACCAGGACGGTGAAACTTTGACGCACCTCCACACACTGGTAACACTGTCGGTGTTTATACCAGGACGGTGAAACTTTGACGCACCTCCACACACTGGTAACACTGTCGGTGTTTATACCAGGACGGTGAAACTTTGACGCACCTCCACACACTGGTAACACTGTCGGTGTTTATACCAGGACGGTGAAACTTTGACGCACCTCCACACACTGGTAACACTGTCGGTGTTTATACCAGGACGGTGAAACTTTGACGCACCTCCACACACTGGTAACACTGTCGGTGTTTATACCAGGACGGTGAAACTTAGACGCACCTCCACACACTGGTAACACTGTAGCCTCGAGCACATGGTTGCCTGAATAGATGGCGAAACTGCTGGATGGATGGATGGATGGATAAATTAATAGATGGACGGATGGATGAGTAAGTGGACAGGTGGATAGACAGATGGATAAATAGATGGATGGACGGATGGAAGAATAGATGGACGGATGGATGGATGGATGGATGGATAGACAGATGGACGGACGGACGGACGGACGGACGGACGGACGGACGGACGGACGGACGGACGGACGGACGGACGCCGCCAGGCCAGCTGAGGCTGAAATAATAAATGTAATAAAAATAACGAAGTTTTCTGAAATAACAAAGAGATATTTTCAAGACTTGCTGACAGCACCTGAAGTGAGAGCTGACAGCACCTGAAGTGAGAGCTGACAGCACCTGAAGTGAGAGCTGACAGCACCTGAAGTGAGAGCTGACAGCACCTGAAGTGAGAGCTGACAGCACCTGAAGTGACCGAGTTGACAGCACCTGAAGTGAGAGCTGACAGCACCTGAAGTGAGAGCTGACAGCACCTGAAGTGAGAGCTGACAGCACCTGAAGTGACCGAGTTGACAGCACCTGAAGTGAGAGCTGACAGCACCTGAAGTGAGAGCTGACAGCACCTGAAGTGAGAGCTGACAGCACCTGAAGTGACCGAGTTGACAGCACCTGAAGTGAGAGCAGACAGCACCTGAAGTGAGACCTGACAGCACCTGAAGTGAGAGCTGACAGCACCTGAAGTGAGAGCTGACAGCACCTGAAGTGAGACCTGACAGCACCTGAAGTGAGAGCTGACAGCACCTGAAGTGACCGAGTTGACAGCACCTGAAGTGAGAGCTGACAGCACCTGAAGTGAGACCTGACAGCACCTGAAGTGAGAGCTGACAGCACCTGAAGTGAGAGCTGACAGCACCTGAAGTGAGACCTGACAGCACCTGAAGTGAGACCTGACAGCACCTGAAGTGAGAGCTGACAGCACCTGAAGTGAGAGCTGACAGCACCTGAAGTGAGAACTGACAGCACCTGAAGTGAGAGCTGACAGCACCTGAAGTGAGACCTGACAGCACCTGAAGTGAGAGCTGACAGCACCTGAAGTGAGAGCTGACAGCACCTGAAGTGAGACCTGACAGCACCTGAAATGAGAGCTGACAGCACCTGAAGTGAGACCTGACAGCACCTGAAGTGAGAGCTGACAGCACCTGAAGTGAGAGCTGACAGCACCTGAAATGAGACCTGACAGCACCTGAAGTGAGAGCTGACAGCACCTGAAGTGAGACCTGACAGCACCTGAAGTGAGAGCTGACAGCACCTGAAGTGAGACCTGACAGCACCTGAAGTGAGAACTGACAGCACCTGAAGTGAGACCTGACAGCACCTGAAGTGAGAGCTGACAGCACCTGAAGTGAGACCTGACAGCACCTGAAGTGAGAGCTGACAGCACCTGAAGTGAGACCTGACAGCACCTGAAGTGAGAGCTGACAGCACCTGAAGTGAGACCTGACAGCACCTGAAGTGAGGACTGACAGCACCTGAAGTGAGACCTGACAGCACCTGAAGTGAGAGCTGACAGCACCTGAAGTGAGACCTGACAGCACCTGAAGTGAGACCTGACAGCACCTGAAGTGAGAGCTGACAGCACCTGAAGTAAGAGAGCTGACAGCACCTGAAGTGAGAGCTGACAGCACCTGAAGTGAGACCTGACAGCACCTGAAGTGAGACCTGACAGCACCTGAAGTGAGAGCTGACAGCACCTGAAGTGAGACCTGACAGCACCTGAAGTGAGAGCTGACAGCACCTGAAGTGAGAGCTGACAGCACCTGAAGTGAGAGCTGACAGCACCTGAAGTGACAGCTGACAGCACCTGAAGTGAGAGAGCTGACAGAACCTGAAGTGAGAGCTGACAGCACCTGAAGTGAGAGCTGACAGCACCTGAAGTGAGCAAGCTGACAGCACCTGAAGTGAGAGCTGACAGAACCTGAAGTGAGAGCTGACAGCACCTGAAGTGAGAGCAGACAGCACCTGAAGTGAGAGCTGACAGCACCAGAAGTGAGAGTTGACAGCACCTGAAGTGAGAGCTTACAGCACCTGAAGTGAGAGCTCACAGCACCTGAAGTGAGAGTTGACAGCACCTGAAGTGAGAGCTGACAGCACCTGAAGTGAGAGCTGGCAGCACCTGAAGTGAGAGTTGACAGCACCTGAAGTAAGAGCTGACAGCACCTGAAGTGAGAGCTGACAGCACCTGAAGTGAGAGTTGACAGCATCTGAAGTGAGAGCTGACAGCACCTGAAGTGAGAGCTGACAGCACCTGAAGTGAGAGCTGACAGCAAGTGAAGTGAGAGCTGACAGCAAGTGAAGTGAGAGCTGACAGCACCTGAAGTGAGAGCTGACAGCACCTGAAGTGAGAGCTGACAGCACCTGAAGTGAGAGTTGACAGCACCTGAAGTGAGAGCTGACAGCACCTGAAGTGAGAGCTGACAGCACCTGAAGTGAGAGTTGACAGCATCTGAAGTGAGAGCTCACAGCACCTGAAGTGAGAGCTGACAGCACCTGAATTGAGAGTTGACAGCACCTGAAGTGAGAGAGCTGACAGCACCTGAAGTGAGAGCTGACAGCACCTGAAGTGAGAGCTGACAGCACCTGAAGTGAGAGCTGACAGCACCTGAAGTGAGAGCTAACAGCACCTGAAGTGAGAGCTGACAGCACCTGAAGTGAGAGCTGACAGCACCTGAAGTGAGAGCTGACAGCACCTGAAGTGAGAGCTGACAGCACCTGAAGTGAGAGCTGACAGCACCTGAAGTGAGAGCTGACAGCACCTGAAGTGAAAGCTGACAGCAAGTGAAGTGAGAGCTGACAGTAAGTGAAGTGAGAGCTGACAGCACCTAAAGTGAGCAAGCTGACAGTACCTGAAGTGAGCGCTGACAGCACCTGAAGTGAGAGCTGACAGCACCTGAAGTGAGAGCTGACAGCACCTGAAGTGAGAGCTGACAGCACCTGAAGTGAGAGCTGACAGCACCTGAAGTGAGAGCTGACAGCACCTGAAGTAAGAGAGCTGACAGCACCTGAAGAGAGAGCTGACAGCACCTGAAGTGAGAGCTGACAGCACCTGAAGTGAGAGAGCTGACAGAACCTGAAGTGAGAGCTGACAGCACCTGAAGTGAGAGCTGACAGCACCTGAAGTGAGAGCTAACAGCACCTGAAGTGAACGAGCTGACAGCACCTGAAGTGAGAGCTGACAGCACCTGAAGTGAGAGCTGACAGCACCTGAAGTGAGAGCTGACAGCACCCGAAGTGAGAGCTGACAGCACCTGAAGTGAGAGCTGACAGCACCTGAAGTAAGAGAGCTGACAGCACCTGAAGTGAGAGCTGACAGCACCTGAAGTGAGAGCTGACAGCACCTGAAGTGAGAGCTGACAGAACCTGAAGTGAGAGAGCTGACAGCACCTGAAGTGAGAGCTGACAGCACCTGTAGTGAGAGCTAACAGCACCTGAAGTGAGCGAGCTGACAGCACCTGAAGTGAGAGCTGACAGCACCTGAAGTGAGAGCTGACAGCACCTGAAGTGAGCGAGCTGACAGCACCTGAAGTGAGAGCTGACAGCACCTGAAGTGAGAGCTGACAGCACCTGAAGTGAGAGCTGACAGCACCTGAAGAGAGAGCTGACAGCACCTGAAGTGAGCGAGCTGAGAGCACCTGAAGTGAGCGAGCTGACAGCACCTGAAGTGAGAGAGCTGACAGCACCTGAAGTGAGAGAGCTGACAGCACCTGAAGTGAGAGCTGACAGCACCTGAAGTGAGAGCTGACAGCACCTGAAGTGAGAGCTGACAGCACCTGAAGTGAGAGCTGACAGCACCTGAAGTGAGAGCTGACAGCACCTGAAGTGAGAGCTGACAGCACCTGAAGTGAGAGCTGACAGCAAGTGAAGTGAGAGCTGACAGTAAGTGAAGTGAGAGCTGACAGCACCTAAAGTGAGCAAGCTGACAGTACCTGAAGTGAGCGCTGACAGCACCTGAAGTGAAAGCTGACAGCACCTGAAGTGAGAGCTGACAGCACCTGAAGTGAGAGCTGACAGCACCTGAAGTGAGAGCTGACAGCACCTGAAGTGAGAGCTGACAGCACCTGAATTAAGAGAGCTGACAGCACCTGAAGTGAGAGCTGACAGCACCTGAAGTGAGAGCTGACAGCACCTGAAGTGAGAGAGCTGACAGCACCTGAAGTGAGAGCTGACAGCACCTGAAGTGAGAGCTGACAGCACCTGAAGTGAGAGCTAACAGCACCTGAAGTGAACGAGCTGACAGCACCTGAAGTGAGAGCTGACAGCACCTGAAGTGAGAGCTGACAGCACCTGAAGTGAGAGCTGACAGCACCCGAAGTGAGAGCTGACAGCACCTGAAGTGAGAGCTGACAGCACCTGAAGTAAGAGAGCTGACAGCACCTGAAGTGAGAGCTGACAGCACCTGAAGTGAGAGCTGACAGCACCTGAAGTGAGAGCTGACAGAACCTGAAGTGAGAGAGCTGACAGCACCTGAAGTGAGAGCTGACAGCACCTGAAGTGAGAGCTAACAGCACCTGAAGTGAGCGAGCTGACAGCACCTGAAGTGAGAGCTGACAGCACCTGAAGTGAGAGCTGACAGCACCTGAAGTGAGCGAGCTGACAGCACCTGAAGTGAGAGCTGACAGCACCTGAAGTGAGAGCTGACAGCACCTGAAGAGAGAGCTGACAGCACCTGAAGTGAGCGAGCTGAGAGCACCTGAAGTGAGCGAGCTGACAGCACCTGAAGTGAGAGAGCTGACAGCACCTGAAGTGAGAGAGCTGACAGCACCTGAAGTGAGAGCTGACAGCACCTGAAGTGAGAGCTGACAGCACCTGAAGTGAGAGCTGACAGCACCTGAAGTGAGACCTGACAGCACCTGAAGTGAGAGCTGACAGCACCTAAAGTGAGAGCTGACAGCACCTGAAGTGAGAGCTGACAGCACCTGAAGTGAGAGAGCCGACAGCACCTGAAGTGAGAGATGACAGCACCTGAAGTGAGAGCTGACAGCACCTGAAGTGAGAGCTGACAGCATTTGAAGTGAGAGCTGACAGCACCTGAAATGAGCAAGCTGTCAGCACCTGAAGTGAGAGCTGACAGCACCTGAAGTGACCGAGTTGACAGCACCTGAAGTGAGAGCTGACAGCACCTGAAGTGAGACCTGACAGCACCTGAAGTGAGACCTGACAGCACCTGAAGTGAGAGCTGACAGCACCTGAAGTGAGAGCTGACAGCACCTGAAGTGAGAGCTGACAGCACCTGAAGTGAGACCTGACAGCACCTGAAGTGAGAGCTGACAGCACCTGAAGTGACCGAGTTGACAGCACCTGAAGTGAGAGCTGACAGCACCTGAAGTGAGACCTGACAGCACCTGAAGTGAGAGCTGACAGCACCTGAAGTGAGAGCTGACAGCACCTGAAGTGAGACCTGACAGCACCTGAAGTGAGACCTGACAGCACCTGAAGTGAGAGCTGACAGCACCTGAAGTGAGAGCTGACAGCACCTGAAGTGAGAACTGACAGCACCTGAAGTGAGAGCTGACAGCACCTGAAGTGAGACCTGACAGCACCTGAAGTGAGAGCTGACAGCACCTGAAGTGAGAGCTGACAGCACCTGAAGTGAGACCTGACAGCACCTGAAATGAGAGCTGACAGCACCTGAAGTGAGACCTGACAGCACCTGAAGTGAGAGCTGACAGCACCTGAAGTGAGAGCTGACAGCACCTGAAATGAGACCTGACAGCACCTGAAGTGAGAGCTGACAGCACCTGAAGTGAGACCTGACAGCACCTGAAGTGAGAGCTGACAGCACCTGAAGTGAGACCTGACAGCACCTGAAGTGAGAACTGACAGCACCTGAAGTGAGACCTGACAGCACCTGAAGTGAGAGCTGACAGCACCTGAAGTGAGACCTGACAGCACCTGAAGTGAGAGCTGACAGCACCTGAAGTGAGACCTGACAGCACCTGAAGTGAGAGCTGACAGCACCTGAAGTGAGACCTGACAGCACCTGAAGTGAGGACTGACAGCACCTGAAGTGAGACCTGACAGCACCTGAAGTGAGAGCTGACAGCACCTGAAGTGAGACCTGACAGCACCTGAAGTGAGACCTGACAGCACCTGAAGTGAGAGCTGACAGCACCTGAAGTAAGAGAGCTGACAGCACCTGAAGTGAGAGCTGACAGCACCTGAAGTGAGACCTGACAGCACCTGAAGTGAGACCTGACAGCACCTGAAGTGAGAGCTGACAGCACCTGAAGTGAGACCTGACAGCACCTGAAGTGAGAGCTGACAGCACCTGAAGTGAGAGCTGACAGCACCTGAAGTGAGAGCTGACAGCACCTGAAGTGACAGCTGACAGCACCTGAAGTGAGAGAGCTGACAGAACCTGAAGTGAGAGCTGACAGCACCTGAAGTGAGAGCTGACAGCACCTGAAGTGAGCAAGCTGACAGCACCTGAAGTGAGAGCTGACAGAACCTGAAGTGAGAGCTGACAGCACCTGAAGTGAGAGCAGACAGCACCTGAAGTGAGAGCTGACAGCACCAGAAGTGAGAGTTGACAGCACCTGAAGTGAGAGCTTACAGCACCTGAAGTGAGAGCTCACAGCACCTGAAGTGAGAGTTGACAGCACCTGAAGTGAGAGCTGACAGCACCTGAAGTGAGAGCTGGCAGCACCTGAAGTGAGAGTTGACAGCACCTGAAGTAAGAGCTGACAGCACCTGAAGTGAGAGCTGACAGCACCTGAAGTGAGAGTTGACAGCATCTGAAGTGAGAGCTGACAGCACCTGAAGTGAGAGCTGACAGCACCTGAAGTGAGAGCTGACAGCAAGTGAAGTGAGAGCTGACAGCAAGTGAAGTGAGAGCTGACAGCACCTGAAGTGAGAGCTGACAGCACCTGAAGTGAGAGCTGACAGCACCTGAAGTGAGAGTTGACAGCACCTGAAGTGAGAGCTGACAGCACCTGAAGTGAGAGCTGACAGCACCTGAAGTGAGAGTTGACAGCATCTGAAGTGAGAGCTCACAGCACCTGAAGTGAGAGCTGACAGCACCTGAATTGAGAGTTGACAGCACCTGAAGTGAGAGAGCTGACAGCACCTGAAGTGAGAGCTGACAGCACCTGAAGTGAGAGCTGACAGCACCTGAAGTGAGAGCTGACAGCACCTGAAGTGAGAGCTAACAGCACCTGAAGTGAGAGCTGACAGCACCTGAAGTGAGAGCTGACAGCACCTGAAGTGAGAGCTGACAGCACCTGAAGTGAGAGCTGACAGCACCTGAAGTGAGAGCTGACAGCACCTGAAGTGAGAGCTGACAGCACCTGAAGTGAAAGCTGACAGCAAGTGAAGTGAGAGCTGACAGTAAGTGAAGTGAGAGCTGACAGCACCTAAAGTGAGCAAGCTGACAGTACCTGAAGTGAGCGCTGACAGCACCTGAAGTGAGAGCTGACAGCACCTGAAGTGAGAGCTGACAGCACCTGAAGTGAGAGCTGACAGCACCTGAAGTGAGAGCTGACAGCACCTGAAGTGAGAGCTGACAGCACCTGAAGTAAGAGAGCTGACAGCACCTGAAGTGAGAGCTGACAGCACCTGAAGTGAGAGCTGACAGCACCTGAAGTGAGAGAGCTGACAGAACCTGAAGTGAGAGCTGACAGCACCTGAAGTGAGAGCTGACAGCACCTGAAGTGAGAGCTAACAGCACCTGAAGTGAACGAGCTGACAGCACCTGAAGTGAGAGCTGACAGCACCTGAAGTGAGAGCTGACAGCACCTGAAGTGAGAGCTGACAGCACCCGAAGTGAGAGCTGACAGCACCTGAAGTGAGAGCTGACAGCACCTGAAGTAAGAGAGCTGACAGCACCTGAAGTGAGAGCTGACAGCACCTGAAGTGAGAGCTGACAGCACCTGAAGTGAGAGCTGACAGAACCTGAAGTGAGAGAGCTGACAGCACCTGAAGTGAGAGCTGACAGCACCTGTAGTGAGAGCTAACAGCACCTGAAGTGAGCGAGCTGACAGCACCTGAAGTGAGAGCTGACAGCACCTGAAGTGAGAGCTGACAGCACCTGAAGTGAGCGAGCTGACAGCACCTGAAGTGAGAGCTGACAGCACCTGAAGTGAGAGCTGACAGCACCTGAAGTGAGAGCTGACAGCACCTGAAGAGAGAGCTGACAGCACCTGAAGTGAGCGAGCTGAGAGCACCTGAAGTGAGCGAGCTGACAGCACCTGAAGTGAGAGAGCTGACAGCACCTGAAGTGAGAGAGCTGACAGCACCTGAAGTGAGAGCTGACAGCACCTGAAGTGAGAGCTGACAGCACCTGAAGTGAGAGCTGACAGCACCTGAAGTGAGAGCTGACAGCACCTGAAGTGAGAGCTGACAGCACCTGAAGTGAGAGCTGACAGCACCTGAAGTGAGAGCTGACAGCAAGTGAAGTGAGAGCTGACAGTAAGTGAAGTGAGAGCTGACAGCACCTAAAGTGAGCAAGCTGACAGTACCTGAAGTGAGCGCTGACAGCACCTGAAGTGAAAGCTGACAGCACCTGAAGTGAGAGCTGACAGCACCTGAAGTGAGAGCTGACAGCACCTGAAGTGAGAGCTGACAGCACCTGAAGTGAGAGCTGACAGCACCTGAAGTAAGAGAGCTGACAGCACCTGAAGTGAGAGCTGACAGCACCTGAAGTGAGAGCTGACAGCACCTGAAGTGAGAGAGCTGACAGCACCTGAAGTGAGAGCTGACAGCACCTGAAGTGAGAGCTGACAGCACCTGAAGTGAGAGCTAACAGCACCTGAAGTGAACGAGCTGACAGCACCTGAAGTGAGAGCTGACAGCACCTGAAGTGAGAGCTGACAGCACCTGAAGTGAGAGCTGACAGCACCCGAAGTGAGAGCTGACAGCACCTGAAGTGAGAGCTGACAGCACCTGAAGTAAGAGAGCTGACAGCACCTGAAGTGAGAGCTGACAGCACCTGAAGTGAGAGCTGACAGCACCTGAAGTGAGAGCTGACAGAACCTGAAGTGAGAGAGCTGACAGCACCTGAAGTGAGAGCTGACAGCACCTGAAGTGAGAGCTAACAGCACCTGAAGTGAGCGAGCTGACAGCACCTGAAGTGAGAGCTGACAGCACCTGAAGTGAGAGCTGACAGCACCTGAAGTGAGCGAGCTGACAGCACCTGAAGTGAGAGCTGACAGCACCTGAAGTGAGAGCTGACAGCACCTGAAGAGAGAGCTGACAGCACCTGAAGTGAGCGAGCTGAGAGCACCTGAAGTGAGCGAGCTGACAGCACCTGAAGTGAGAGAGCTGACAGCACCTGAAGTGAGAGAGCTGACAGCACCTGAAGTGAGAGCTGACAGCACCTGAAGTGAGAGCTGACAGCACCTGAAGTGAGAGCTGACAGCACCTGAAGTGAGACCTGACAGCACCTGAAGTGAGAGCTGACAGCACCTAAAGTGAGAGCTGACAGCACCTGAAGTGAGAGCTGACAGCACCTGAAGTGAGAGAGCCGACAGCACCTGAAGTGAGAGATGACAGCACCTGAAGTGAGAGCTGACAGCACCTGAAGTGAGAGCTGACAGCATTTGAAGTGAGAGCTGACAGCACCTGAAATGAGCAAGCTGTCAGCACCTGAAGTGAGAGCTGACAGCACCTGAAGTGACCGAGTTGACAGCACCTGAAGTGAGAGCTGACAGCACCTGAAGTGAGACCTGACAGCACCTGAAGTGAGACCTGACAGCACCTGAAGTGAGAGCTGACAGCACCTGAAGTGAGAGCTGACAGCACCTGAAGTGAGAGCTGACAGCACCTGAAGTGAGAGGTGACAGCACCTGAAGTGAGAGAGCTGACAGCACCTGAAGTGAGAGATTACAGCACCTGAAGTGACAGCTGACAGCACCTGAAGTGAGAGCTGACAGCACCTGAAGTGAGAGAGCTGACAGCACCTGAAGTGAGAGCTGACAGCACCTGAAGAGGGCAAGCTGACAGCACCTGAAGTGAGAGCTGACAGCACCTGAAGTGACCGAGCTGACAGCACCTGAAGTGAGAGCTGACAGCACCTGAAGTGAGAGCTGACAGCACCTGAAGTGAGAGCTGACAGCACCTGAAGTGAGAGAGCTGACAGCACCTGAAGTGAGAGCTGACAGCACCTGAAGAGGGCAAGCTGACAGCACCTGAAGTGAGAGCTGACAGCACCTGAAGTGACCGAGCTGACAGCACCTGAAGTGAGAGCTGACAGCACCTGAAGTGAGAGCTGACAGCACCTGAAGTGAGCGAGCTGACAGAACCTGAAGTGAGAGCTGACAGCACCTGAAGTGAGAGCTGACAGCACCTGAAGTGAGCGAGCTGACAGCGCCTGAAGTGAGCGAGCTGACAGCACCTGAAGTGAGCGAGCTGACAGCACCTGAAGTGAGCGAGCTGACAGCACCTGAAGTGAGAGCTGACAGCACCTGAAGTGAGCGAGCTGACAGCACCTGAAGTGAGCGAGCTGACAGCACCTGAAGTGAGCGAGCTGACAGCACCTGAAGTGAGAGCTGACAGCACCTGAAGTGAGCGAGCTGACAGCACCTGAAGTGAGAGCTGACAGCACCTGAAGTGAGAGCTGACAGCACCTGAAGTGAGCGAGCTGACAGCACCTGAAGTGAGCGAGCTGACAGCACCTGAAGTGAGCAAGCTGACAGCACCTGAAGTGAGCGAGCTGACAGCGCCTGAAGTGAGCGAGCTGACAGCACCTGAAGTGAGCAAGCTGACAGCACAGGAAGTGAGCAAGCTGACAGCACCTGAAGTGAGCAAGCTGACAGCACCTGAAGTGAGCAAGCTGACAGCACCTGAAGTGAGCGAGCTGACAGCACCTGAAGTGAGGAAGCTGAGAGCACCTGAAGTGAGCAAGCTGACAGCACCTGAAGTGAGCAAGCTGACAGCACCTGAAGTGAGCAAGCTGACAGCACCTGAAGTGAGCAAGCTGACAGCACCTGAAGTGAGCGAGCTGACAGCACCTGAAGTGAGCGAGCTGACAGCACCTGAAGTGAGCGAGCTGACAGCACCTGAAGTGAGCGAGCTGACAGCTCCTCAAATAAGAGAGCTGATAGCACCTGAAGTGAGAGAGCTGACAGCACCTGAAGTGAGCGAGCTGACAGCACCTGAAGTGAACGAGCTGAAAACACCTGAAATGAGCAAGCTGACAACACCTGAAGTGAGCGAGCTGACAACACCTGAAGTGAGCGAACTGACAACACCTGAAGTGAGCAAGCTGACAACACCTGAAGGGAGCAAGCTGACAACACCTGAAGTGAGCAAGCTGACAACACCTGAAGTGGGCAACATGACAACACCTGAAGTGAGCGAGCTGACAACACCTGAAGTGAGCAAGCTAACAACACCTGAAGTGAGCAAGCTGACAACACCTGAAGTGAGCGAGCTGACAACACCTGAAGTGAGCGAGCTCACAACACCTGAAGTGAGCGAGCTGACAACACCTGAAGTGAGCGAGCTGACAACACCTGAAGTGAGCAAGCTAACAACACCTGAAGTGAGCAAGCTGACAACACCTGAAGTGAGCGAGCTGACAACACCTGAAGTGAGCGAGCTGACAACACCTGAAGTGAGCAAGCTGGCAACACCTGAAGTGAGCGAGCTGACAACACTTGAAGTGAGCGAGCTGACAACTCCTGAAGTGAGCAAGCTAACAACACCTGAAGTGAGCGAGCTGGCAACACCTGAAGTGAGCGAGCTGACAACACTTGAAGTGAGCGAGCTGACAACACCTGAAGTGAGCGAGCTGACAGCACCTGAATTGAGCGAGCTGACAACACATGAAGTGAGCAAGCTGACAACACCTGAAGTGAGCAAGCTGACAACACCTAAAGTGAGCGAGCTGACAACACCTGAAGTGAGCGAGCTGACAACACCTGAAGTGAGCAAGCTGACCACCTAAAGTGAGCGAGCTGACAACACCTGAAGTGAGCGAGCTGACAACACCTGAAGTGAGCGAGCTGACAACACCTGAAGTGAGCGAGCTGACAACACCTGAAGTGAGCAAGCTGACAACACCTGAAGTGAACCAAGCTGACAACACCTGAAGTGAGCAAGCTGACAACACCTGAAGTGAGCAAGCTGACAACACCTGAAGTGAGCAAGCTGACAACACCTGAAGTGAGCAAGCTGACAACACCTGAAGTGAGCAAGCTGACAACACCTGAAGTGAGCAAGCTGACAACACCTGAAGTGAGCGAGCTGACAACACCTGAAGTGAGCAAGCTGACAACACCTGAAGTGAGCGAGCTGACAACACCTGAAGTGAGCAAGCTGACAACACCTGAAGTGAGCGAGCTGACAACACCTGAAGTGTGCAAGCTGACAACACCTGAAGTGAGCGAGCTGACAACACCTGAAGTGAGCGAGCTGACAACACCTGAAGTGAGCAAGCTGACAACACCTGAAGTGAGCGAGCTGACAACACCTGAAGTGAGCAAGCTGACAACTCCTGAAGTGAGCGAGCTGACAACACCTGAAGTGAACGAGCTGACAACACCTGAAGTGAGCGAGCTGACAACACCTGAAGTGAGCGAGCTGACAACACCTGAAGTGAGCGAGCTGAGGTTATAAAGATGAGGCGGCAGAACAAGTCACCGCTGACAATAAAGACGATACTGAGAAAAGAACATTAGAGACTAAGTACGATAGATAACATTTATAAAAGACAGTTTCTTCTGACGATTCAACTTGTGTAAGTGGCAACTTGTGTAAGTGTCAGCTTGTGTAAGTGTCAGCTTGTGTAAGTGGCAACTTGTGTAAGTGTCAGCTTGTGTAAGTGGCAGCTTGTGTAAGTGTCAGCTTGTGTAAGTGGCAGCTTGTGTAAGTGGCAGCTTGTGTAAGTGTCAGTTTGTGTAAGTGGCAGCTTGTGTAAGTGTCAGCTTGTGTAAGTGGCAGCTTGTGTAAGTGTCAGCTTGTGTAAGTGGCAGCTTGTGTAAGTGGCAGCTTGTGTAAGTGGCAGCTTGTGTAAGTGGCAGCTTGTGTAAGTGTCAGCTTGTGTAAGTGGCAGCTTGTGTAAGTGGCAGCTTGTGTAAGTGTCAGCTTGTGTAAGTGGCAGCTTGTGTAAGTGGCAGCTTGTGTAAGTGTCAGCTTGTGTAAGTGGCAGCTTGTGTAAGTGGCAGCTTGTGTAAGTGGCAGCTTGTGTAAGTGGCAGCTTGTGTAAGTGTCAGCTTGTGTAAGTGGCAGCTTGTGTAAGTGGCAGCTTGTGTAAGTGTCAGCTTGTGTAAGTGACAGCTTGTGTAAGTGGCAGCTTGTGTAAGTGTCAGCTTGTGTAAGTGGCAGCTTGTGTAAGTGTCAGCTTGTGTAAGTGGCAGCTTGTGTAAGTGTCAGCTTGTGTAAGTGGCAGCTTGTGTAAGTGGCAGCTTGTGTAAGTGGCAGCTTGTGTAAGTGGCAGCTTGTGTAAGTGGCAGCTTGTGTAAGTGGCAGCTTGTGTAAGTGGCAGCTTGTGTAAGTGTCAGCTTGTGTAAGTGTCAGCTTGTGTAAGTGGCAGCTTGTGTAAGTGTCAGCTTGTGTAAGTGGCAGCTTGTGTAAGTGTCAGCTTGTGTAAGTGGCAGCTTGTGTAAGTGGCAGCTTGTGTAAGTGGCAGCTTGTGTAAGTGGCAGCTTGTGTAAGTGTCAGCTTGTGTAAGTGGCAGCTTGTGTAAGTGTCAGCTTGTGTAAGTGGCAGCTTGTGTAAGTGGCAGCTTGTGTAAGTGGCAGCTTGTGTAAGTGGCGACTTGTGTAAGTGGCAGCTTGTGTAAGTGGCAGCTTGTGTAAGTGGCAGCTTGTGTAAGTGGCAGCTTGTGTAAGTGGCAGCTTGTGTAAGTGGCAGCTTGTGTAAGTGGCAGCTTGTGTAAGTGGCAGCTTATGTAAGTGGCGACTTGTGTAAGTGGCAGCTTGTGTAAGTGGCAGCTTGTGTAAGTGGCAGCTTGTGTAAGTGGCAGCTTGTGTAAGTGGCAACTTGTGTAAGTGGCAGCTTGTGTAAGTGGCAGCTTGTGTAAGTGGCAGCTTGTGTAAGTGGCAGCTTGTGTAAGTGGCAGCTTGTGTAAGTGGCAGCTTGTGTAAGTGGCAGCTTGTGTAAGTGGCAGCTTGTGTAAGTGGCAGCTTGTGTAAGTGGCAGCTTGTGTAAGTGGCAGCTTGTGTAAGTGGCAGCTTGTGTAAGTGGCAGCTTGTGTAAGTGGCAGCTTGTGTAAGTGACAGCTTGTGTAAGTGGCAGCTTGTGTAAGTGGCAGCTTGTGTAAGTGGCAGCTTGTGTAAGTGGCAGCTTGTGTAAGGGGCAGCTTGCGTAAGTGGCAGCTTGTGTAAGTGGCAGCTTTTGTAAGTGGCAGCTTGTGTAAGTGGCAGCTTGTTTAAGTGGCAGCTTGTGTAAGTGGCAGCTTGTGTAAGTGGCAGCTTGTGTAAGTGGCAGCTTGTGTAAGTGGCAGCTTGTGTAAGTGGCAGCTTGTGTAAGTGGCAGCTTGTGTAAGTGGCAGCTTGTGTAAGTGGCAGCTTTTGTAAGTGGCAGCTTGTGTAAGTGGCAGCTTGTTTAAGTGGCAGCTTGTGTAAGTGGCAGCTTGTGTAAGTGGCAGCTTGTGTAAGTGGCAGCTTGTGTAAGTGGCAGCTTTTCTAAGTGGCAGCTTGTGTAAGTGGCGGAGAAGAGACACAAGAGGGAAGGAAGGAGGAGAAAATTTTAGAAATTAAAACCTAAAATACTAAAAATGTTATAAATCTAGTGAGAAGAGTACAAAATGGAGAGTAATAAATACATATATCCACTATGTAATAATACACCAGAAAAACAAAAGATGGTGGGATAAGCGAAGGAAATAAATGGTATAAAATACCGACACAATGGAAATATAAACACATATGCAGTATGTGATCCTTTATTGACAACGTTTCGCCCACACAGTGGGCTTTTTCAAGTCACAAGCAGATCTACCTGGGGTGGAAGGTACGCGGATATTTATAATCAAGTTCAGAATGTTGTGGTCAGGTGGAGAATGCTGCATCTGATGATGTACCGAGTGGGGTTATGGAGTCTAAAATCTTGGGTAGCTTGGAAGGGAGATTGGATAAGTTTGTGAGCAGACCTTCTGCAGTGTTCTTCCATTCCTAAGCGAAGGATTACATAAGATACTTAGGAAATTACTGGTGAAAAGTGACCATGAAAAGTAAAGAATTTTCATACTTGGAGATTTTAACTAAACTGAACAACCTATGAGGCTGGAACAGAAAATAATTGGTCAATAGACTTCTTCATAATGAAGTTTTTCTATACATCAACAAGAAAATGAAGCGAGAAGAGTGAGAGGAAACAATAACACAGGTAATATTAGATGCAGTGTTTACTCCAACAGCGGAAAAATTTTCAACCAGAATTGTATAAAATTAGTCAAGGTTATTTGAACATCAGGCAGTAATATACTGCCCCAGTCAACTGTCTTCTCTATTAGATATTAGATGAGACAATACCTTAAGAGAATGAAGATAATAACTCAATCATCAGAGTTATGTTAGTGATAACACAGACACTGAGGAAGATAGAGGCAGTGGATCTGTTATTTTAATCTGTGTCAATGAGGAATATGATTGTTATGTCAGTGGTAACACGAAGTGAGGAAGGTAGAGGCAGTAACAGCAAGTGAAGCTTGATACAGCTATGTGTTACACGTGTCACCTATGTATGCTACACACTGACACATTCATTCTATTCTCTGTTGCAGGTGATGGCTGTTAGTGTAGTCAAGTGTTGGGTGTCGCTGGTGTGTTGCTGCCTACTGTTGGCGCACCTCAACACTGCAGTCCCAACACCACCAGACTATGATGGTAAGTCCCACACCAGGGAAGACCAACACAGCAGTCCAACACCACCAGACTATGATGGTAAGTCCCACACCAGGGAAGACCAACACAGCAGTCCAACACCACCAGACTATGATGGTAAGTCCCACACCAGGACAGACCAACACCACCAGACTACAACAGTAAGTCCCACACCAGGACAGACCAACACCACCAGACTACAACAGTAAGTCCCACACCAGGACAGACCAACACCACAAGACTACAACAGTAAGTCCCACACCAGGACACACAAAGCCCCATCACTCACACCTCATTAACATCCAACGCAGACTTAAGTTTCTAAAATATTCTTCGTGTTCCTCGTGAAACCTTCAACGAATATTGAACATCAAGCTGAAATTAAAACATTTCTTATATTCTCTTTACATTACTGTGGTCTGCTGTGTCTCCTTTCACAGTAGATTATCTTGCACTATATTACCAACATTAACTCACAATATTG
>NC_091293.1:59604686-59674686 GCF_038502225.1 Cherax quadricarinatus
GTAGTTGTTACAGTAACATCACAGTAGTTGTTACAGTAACATCACAGTAGTTGTTACAGTAACATCACAGTAGTTGTTACAGTAACATCACAGTAGTTGTTACAGTAACATCACAATAGTTGTTACAGTAACATCACAGTAGTTGTTACAGTAACATCACAGTAGTTGTTACAGTAACATCACAGTAGTTGTTACAGTAACATCACAGTAGTTGTTACAGAAACATCACAGTAGTTGTTACAGAAACATCACAGTAGTTGTTACAGAAACATCACAGTAGTTGTTACAGAAACATCACAGTAGTTGTTACAGTAATATCACAGTAGTTGTTACAGAAACATCACAGTAGTTGTTACAGAAACATCACAGTAGTTGTTACAGTAACATCACAGTAGTTGTTACAGTAACATCACAGTAGTTGTTACAGTAACATCACAGCAGTTGTTGCAGTAACATCACAGTAGTTGTTACAGTAATATCACAGTAGTTGTTACAGAAACATCACAGTAGTTGTTACAGTAACATCACAGTAGTTGTTACAGTAACATCACAGTAGATGTTACAGTAACATCACAGTAGTTGTTACAGTAACATCACAGTAGTTGTTACAGAAACATCACAGTAGTTGTTACAGAAAAATCACAGTAGTTGTTACAGTAGCATCACAGTAGTTGTTACAGTAACATCACAGTAGTTGTTACAGTAACACCACAGTAGTTGTTGCAGTAACATCGCAGTAGTTGTTACAGTAACATCACAGTAGTTGTTACAGTAACACCACAGTAGTTGTTACGGTAATATCACAGTAGTTGTTACAGTAACACCACAGTAGTTGTTACAAACATTAAAAATCAGGAACGTGACGGTAAGCTGTCCAATATACAAAAAGAGTTAGAAACAGAAACAGAAATACAAATAGCTAGAGCTTCATTTAAGGTTATTAATATAATATTCAAGAGGTTGCTAGTAGAATTGCAGTAAATCAACCATTCAAATCATTATGAAGCTGTGTGTAGTCTGTGGTCAGTCAAACAAACGGGCTTCCACATGGATAAATTGTCATTTTTGTGGAAATTGGTGTCACGCTCCTTGTGCAGATATCCCAGAACTAGCTACAAGCAGTATTAAAACAGAGAAGTGTTTTTGGGTATGCCCAAATGAGGAAAATCTGTGGACTAAAATCACAAGGGTATTAAAAGAGGATAACATCAAAGCTGCTTTCATAGAAAACCTGGAAGCTTTCTACAACAGATGGGAACATAAAAAGTCTGGGCTGAATGGTACCGCCCTTGATACTGGCCATGTAGTCACAAACTGTAAGGCTGGAGGTGATGTCCTGGTAGTCAGTAAATGTGGGGCTGATAGTGCTGTCCTGGGAGACAGTAATGGTGAAGCTGGAGGTGCTGTCCTGGGAGACAGTAATGGTGAAGCTGGAGATTTTGTCCAGGTAGTCGGGAATTATACGCAGGAAGGAATACATATAAATGACCTCATAGAGGACAGGAGCCATAGTAGGGAAACAAGTGTAGTCAAAGATAAGATAAAACCAATATTGCAAACTAGAAATACCGCAGGAAATAGCAAACAAGAGGACTCAAATAGCAATAGTGAGGATAAATTACCAAAAACAACTGGTGGGAGCTCCATTGTTGGTGCTAGGGAGGATAGGAATAAGACAGGGAAACATGCACCAACAGGGAATACAGTCACAGAAACCCAAGGCAAACGGAAACCAAGCCTGTGCACATACTATGCACTTGGTATCTGCTGGCATGGGAAATCTGGAAAAACAGATGGGACATGCAACTATGACCACCCTAGAAAATGCCATGCCCATATGACAACAGGAAAATGCAAACTCCCTTCCTGTAAGCTTTTTCACCCTGAAATGTGTACCTCTTCAGTACAGGAAAGACTGTGCTATAACTTAAATTGCCAGGCATACCATCTAAAGGGGACAAAAAGATACAAAACATCCAGGCCATGGGAAAACCTGGGTAGCCACAGCCACTCAAGAGGGAGAGGTTTTTTAGTGCCAGGAAGGAAAAAAAACTGGCAGGAAATGGCAGAAATCGTACACCAAATCCAGTCATTCCTGGAGTGGAACCACAGTCGATGGCCTCCACTCCAAACCAACAGATACAGATACTAATGCCGGAAAAAAAATCCCCCCCCAGTACCAACAATACCACCAGTCCGATAACATTCTTCTTTGCAAATATACAGGGTCTAAAGCCAGCAACAAACAACAAAATACCTTTCATCCGTGGACTGCTTGCAGAGGCAAAGGCAATGTTCGCGGCTTTCACTGAGACCCACATAAAGGATCACTTGGACAACGAAATATGGATCCCAGGTTACAACCTATACAGATGTGACAGAGTGAACAGGCAAAAGGGGGGGGGGTTGGCCTGTACATTGCAGAGTCACTTGTTTGCACAGAACTGCTTAATGCCTCAAATGACGTAGTGGAAGTTTTAGCAGTAAAGGTCGAGAACCAAAACCTAGTCATTGTGGTAGTCTACAAGCCTCCGGATGCAACATCCCAGCAATTCCAGGAACAGCTGTTAAAAATTGACCACTGTCTGGAAAATCTTCCAGCTCCTGCACCCAACATCTTGCTCCTGGGGGATTTCAACTTAAGGCACCTAAAATGGAGGAATATAGCAAATAATATTGTTGCAGTAATAACACCAGGAGGCAGCTCTGATGAAAACTCACACTCACACGAGCTTTTAAATCTCTGCACAAAATTCAATTTAAACCAGCAAATAATAGAGCCTACTAGACTGGAGAATACACTAGACCTCATCTTCACTAACAATGATGATCTGATAAGAAATGTCACCATATCAAAAACAATATACTCAGATCACAACATAATTGAGGTTCAGACATGTATGCGTGGAGCCCCAGACCGACAAAATGAGACTAGTCACGAGGGAGCATTCACCAAATTCAACTTCAATAACAAAAACATAAAGTGGGACCAAGTAAACCAAGTCCTAACCGATATAAGCTGGGAAGATATACTAAGCAACACAGACCCAAACTTATGCCTAGAACAGATTAACTCGGTGACACTCGATGTATGCACAAGGCTTATTCCTCTAAGAAAAAGGAGGAGTAGATGTAAAATAGAAAGAGACAGGCGCTCCCTTTACAGGCGACGGAAAAGAATAACAGAGCGGCTAAAAGAGGTCAATATATCTGAAATGCGCAGGGAGACACTGGTCAGAGAAATAGCAAGCATCGAACTTAAGCTAAAAGAATCCTTTAGGAGTCAGGAATCGCGGGAAGAACTAAAAGCCATAAATGAAATCGAAAGAAACCCAAAGTATTTCTTCTCCTATGCCAAATCAAAATCGAGAACAACGTCCAGTACTGGGCCCCTACTTAAACAAGATGGGTCCTACACAGATGACAGCAAGGAAATGAGTGAGCTACTCAAGTCCCAATATGACTCAGTTTTTAGCAAGCCGCTAACCAGACTGAGAGTCGAAGATCAAAATGAATTTTTTATGAGAGAGCCACAAAATTTGATTAACACAAGCCTATCCGATGTTATCCTGACGCCAAATGACTTCGAACAGGCGATAAATGACATGCCCATGCACTCTGCCCCAGGGCCAGACTCATGGAACTCTGTGTTCATCAAGAACTGCAAGAAGCCCCTATCACGAGCCTTTTCCATCCTATGGAGAGGGAGCATGGACACGGGGGTCGTCCCTCAGTTACTAAAAACAACAGACATAGCCCCACTCCACAAAGGGGGCAGTAAAGCAACAGCAAAGAACTACAGACCAATAGCACTAACATCCCATATCATAAAAATCTTTGAAAGGGTCCTAAGAAGCAAGATCACCACCCATCTAGAAACCCATCAGTTACACAACCCAGGGCAACATGGGTTTAGAACAGGTCGCTCCTGTCTGTCTCAACTACTGGATCACTACGACAAGGTCCTAAATGCACTAGAAGACAAAAAGAATGCAGATGTAATATATACAGACTTTGCAAAAGCCTTCGACAAGTGTGACCATGGCGTAATAGCGCACAAAATGCGCGCTAAAGGAATAACAGGAAAAGTCGGTCGATGGATCTATAATTTCCTCACTAACAGAACACAGAGAGTAGTCGTCAACAGAGTAAAGTCCGAGGCAGCTACGGTGAAAAGCTCTGTTCCACAAGGCACAGTACTAGCTCCCATCTTGTTCCTCATCCTCATATCCGACATAGACAAGGATGTCAGCCACAGCACCGTGTCTTCCTTTGCAGATGACACCCGAATCTGCATGACAGTGTCTTCCATTGCAGACACTGCAAGGCTCCAGGCGGACATCAACCAAATCTTTCAGTGGGCTGCAGAAAACAATATGAAGTTCAACGATGAGAAATTTCAATTACTCAGATATGGTAAACATGAGGAAATTAAATCTTCATCAGAGTACAAAACAAATTCTGGCCACAAAATAGAGCGAAACACCAACGTCAAAGACCTGGGAGTGATTATGTCGGAGGATCTCACCTTCAAGGACCATAACATTGTATCAATCGCATCTGCTAGAAAAATGACAGGATGGATAATGAGAACCTTCAAAACTAGGGAGGCCAAGCCCATGATGACACTCTTCAGGTCACTTGTTCTATCTAGGCTGGAATATTGCTGCACTCTAACAGCACCTTTCAAGGCAGGTGAAATTGCCGACCTAGAAAATGTACAGAGAACTTTCACGGCGCGCATAACGGAGATAAAACACCTCAATTACTGGGAGCGCTTGAGGTTTCTAAACCTGTATTCCCTGGAACGCAGGAGGGAGAGATACATGATTATATACACCTGGAAAATCCTAGAGGGACTAGTACCGAACTTGCACACGAAAATCACTCACTACGAAAGCAAAAGACTTGGCAGACGATGCACCATCCCCCCAATGAAAAGCAGGGGTGTCACTAGCACGTTAAGAGACCATACAATAAGTGTCAGGGGCCCGAGACTGTTCAACTGCCTCCCAGCACACATAAGGGGGATTACCAACAGACCCCTGGCAGTCTTCAAGCTGGCACTGGACAAGCACCTAAAGTCAGTTCCTGATCAGCCGGGCTGTGGCTCGTACGTTGGTTTGCGTGCAGCCAGCAGCAACAGCCTGGTTGATCATTCGCTGATCCACCAGGAGGCCTGGTCACAGACCGGGCCGCGGGGGCGTTGACCCCCGAAACTCTCTCCAGGTAAACTCCAGGTAAACAGTAACATCACAGAAGTTGTTACAGTAACATCACAGTAGTTGTTACAGTAACATCACAGTAGTTGTTACAGTAACATCACAGTAGTTGTTACAGTAACATCACAGTAGTTGTTACAGTAACATCACAGTAGTTGTTACAGTAACATCACAGTAGTTCTTACAGTAACATCACAGTAGTTGTTACAGTAACACCACAGTAGTTGTTACAGTAACATCACAGTAGTTGTTACAGTAACATCGCAGTAGTTGTTACAGTAACATCACAGTAGTTGTTACAGTAACATCACAGTAGTTGTTACAGTAACATCACAGTAGTTGTTACAGTAACATCACAGTAGCTGTTACAGTAATATCACAGTAGTTGTTACAGTAACATCACAGTAGTTGTTACAGTAACATCACAGTAGTTGTTACAGTAACACCACAGTAGTTGTTACAGTAACATCACAGTAGTTGTTACAGTAACATCACAGTAGTTGTTACAGTAACATCACAGTAGTTGTTACAGTAACACCACAGTAGTTGTTACAGTAACATCACAGTAGTTGTTACAGTAACATCACAGTAGTTGTTACAGTAACATCACAGGAGTTGTTACGGTATCATCACAGTAGTTGTTACAGTAACATCACAGTAGTTGTTACAGAAACATCACAGTAGTTGTTACAGAAACTCAAAGTAGTTGTTACAGAAACATCACAGTAGTTGTTACAGCAACATCACAGTAGTTGTTACAGTAACATCACAGTAGTTGTTACAGTAGCATCACAGTAGTTGTTACAGAAACATCACAGTAGTTGTTACAGTAACATCACAGTAGTTGTTACGGTAACATCACAGTTGTTACAATAACATCACAGTAGTTGTTTCAGAAACATCACAGTAGTTTTTACAGAAACTCAAAGTAGTTGTTACAGAAACATCACAGTAGTTGTTACAGTAACATCACAGTAGTTGTTACAGTAACATCACAGTAGTTGTTACAGTAGCATCACAGTAGTTGTTACAGAAACATCACAGTAGTTGTTACAGTAACATCACAGTAGTTGTTACAGTAACATCACAGTAGTTGTTACAGTAGCATCACAGTAGTTGTTACAGAAACATCACAGTAGTTGTTACAGTAACATCACAGTAGTTGTTACAGTAACATCACAGTAGTTGTTACAGTAACACCACAGTAGTTGTTACAGTAACATCACAGTAGTTGTTACAGTAACATCACAGTAGTTGTTACAATAACATCACAGTAGTTGTTACAGTAACATCACATTAGTTGTTACAGCAACATCACAGTATTTGTTACAATAACATCACAGTAGTTGTTACAGTAACATCAAAGTAGTTGTTACAGCAACATCACAGTAGTTGTTACAGTAACATCACAGTAGTTGTTACAGTAACATCACAGTAGTTGTTGCAGTAACATCACAGTTGTTGTTACAGCAATATCACAGTAGTTGTTACAGTAACATCACAGTAGTTGTTACAGTAACATCACAGTAGTTGTTACAGTAACATCACAGTAGTTGTTACAGTAACATCACAGTAGTTCTTACAGTAACATCACAGTAGTTGTTACAGTAACATCACAGCAGTTGTTACAGTAACATCACAGTGTTTGTTACAGTAACATCACAGTAGTTGTTACAGTAACATCACAGTAGTTGTTACAGTAACATCACAGTAGTTGTTACAGTAACATCACAGTAGTTGTTACAGTAACATCACAGTAGTTGTTACAGTAACATCACAGTAGTTGTTACAGTAACATCACAGTAGTTGATACAGCAACATCACAGTAGTTGTTACAGTAACATCACAGTAGTTGCTACAGTAACATCAAAGTAGTTGTTACAGTAACATCACAGTAGTTGTTACAGTAACATCACAGTTGCTGTTACAGTGATATCACAGTAGTTGTTACAGTAACATCACAGTAGTTGTTACAGTAACATCACAGTAGTTGTTACAGTAACACCACAGTAGTTGTTACAGTAACATCACAGTAGTTGTTACAGTAACATCACAGTAGTTGTTACAGTAACATCACAGTAGTTGTTACAGTAACACCACAGTAGTTGTTACAGTAACATCACAGTAGTTGTTACAGTAACATCACAGGAGTTGTTACAGTAACATCACAGGAGTTGTTACGGTAACATCACAGTAGTTGTTACAGTAACATCACAGTAGTTGTTACAGAAACATCACAGTAGTTGTTACAGAAACTCAAAGTAGTTGTTACAGAAACATCACAGTAGTTGTTACAGTAACATCACAGTAGTTATTACAGTAACATCACAGTAGTTGTTACAGTAACATCACAGTAGTTGTTACAGTAAAACCACAGTAGTTGTTACAGTCACATCACAGTAGTTGTTACAGTAACATCACAGTAGTTGTTACAGTAACATCACAGTAGTTGTTACAGTAACATCACAGTAGTTGTTACAGTAACATCACAGTAGTTGTTACAGTAACATCACAGTAGTTGTTACAGTAACATCACTTTAGTTGTTACAGTAACATCACTTTAGTTGTTACAGTAACATCACAGTAGTTGTTACAGTAACATCACAGTAGTTGTTACAGTAACATCACAGTAGTTGTTACAGTACCATCACAGTAGTTGTTACAGTAACACCACAGTAGTTGTTACAGTAACATCACAGTAGTTGTTACAGTAACATCACAGTAGTTGTTACAGTAACATCACAGTAGTTATTAGAGAAACATCACAGTAGTTGTTACAGTAACATCACAGTAGTTGTTACAGTAACATCACAGTAGTTGTTACAGTAACATCACAGTAGTTGTTACAGTAACATCACAGTAGTTGTTACAGTAACATCACAGTAGTTATTAGAGAAACATCACAGTAGTTGTTACAGTAACATCACAGTAGTTGTTACAGTAACATCACAGTAGTTGTTACATTAACATCACAGTAGTTGTTACAGTAACATCACAGTAGTTGTTACAGTAACATCACAACAGTTGTTACAGTAGAATCACAGTAGTTGTTACAGTAACATCACAGTAGTTGTTACAGTAACATCACAGTAGTTGTTACAGTAACATCACAGTAGTTGTTACAGTAACATCACAGCAGTTGTTACAGTAGAATCACAGTAGTTGTTACAGTAACATCACAGTAGTTGTTACAGTAACATCACAGCAGTTGTTACAGTAGAATCACAGTAGTTGTTACAGTAACATCACAGTAGTTGTTACAGTAACATCACAGTAGTTGTTACAGTAACATCACAGTAGTTGTTACAGTAACATCACAGCTGTACGAGAGTGCTACTGTACTCAACACAGTGTTCCAGAGTGCAGGTGTACCCAGCACAGTGTTCCAGAATGCTACTGCACCCAGCACAGTGTACGAGAGTGCTACTGTACTCAACACAGTGTTCCAGAGTGCAGGTGTACCCAGCACAGTGTTCCAGAATGCTACTGCACCCAGCACAGTGTACGAGAGTGCTACTGTACTCAACACAGTGTTCCAGAATGCTACTGCACCCAGCACAGTGTACGAGAGTGCTAGTGTACTCAACACAGTGTTCCAGAGTGCAGGTGTACCCAACACAGTGTTCCAGAATGCTACTGCACCCAGCACAGTGTACGAGAGTGCTACTGTACTCAACACAGTGTTCCAGAGTGCTAGTATACCCAGCACAGTGTTCCAGAATGCAACTGTACCCAGCACAGTGTACGAGAGTGCTACTGTACTCAACACAGTGTTCCAGAGTGCTAGTATACCCAGCACAGTGTTCCAGAATGCAACTGTACCCAGCACAGTGTACGAGAGTGCTACTGTACTCAACACAGTGTTCCAGAGTGCTAGTATACCCAGCACAGTGTTCCAGAATGCAACTGTACCCGGCTCAGTGTACGAGAGTGCTACTGTACTCAACACAGTGTTCCAGAGAGCTAGTGTACTCATCACAGTGTACGAGATTGCTACTGTACTCAACACAGTGTTCCAGAGTGCAGGTGTACCCAGCACAGTGTACGAGAGTGCTACTGTACCCAGCACAGTGTACGAGAGTGCTACTGTACCCAGCACAGTGTTCCAGAGTGCTAGTGTACCCAGCACAGTGTACGAGAGAGCTAGTGTACCCAGCACAGTGTACGAGATTGCTACTGTACTCAACACAGTGTTCCAGAGTGCAGGTGTACCCAGCACAGTGTACGAGAGAGCTAGTGTACCCAGCACAGTGTACGAGAGTGCTACTGTACTCAACACAGTGTTCCAAAGTGTTAGTATACCCAGCACAGTGTTCCAGAATGCTATTGCACCCAGCATAGCGTTCCAGAGTGCTACTGTACCCATCACAATGTACGAGAGTGCTAGTGTACCCAGCACAATGCTAGTGTACTCTCGTACGGTGGTCGAGAGTGCTACTGTACTCAGGACAGTGTACGAGAGTGCTAGTGTACCCAGCACAGTGTACGAGAGTGCTACTGTACTCAACACAGTGTTCCAGAGTGCTAGTGTATCCAGCACAGTGTACAAGAGAGCTAGTGTACCCAACACAGTGTACGAGAGTGCTACTGTACTCAACACAGTGTTCCAGAGTGCTAGTGTATCCAGCACAGTGTACAAGAGAGCTAGTGTATCCAGCACAGTGTTCCAGAATGCTACTGTACCCAGCTCATTGTACGAGAGTGCTACTGTACTCAACACAGTGTTCCAGAGTGCTAGTGTACCCAGTACAGTGTACGAGAGAGCTAGTTTGCCCAACACAGTGTACTAGAGTGCTACTGTACTCAACACAGTGTTCCAGAATGCTAGTGTACCCAGCACAGTGTACGAGAGAGCTAGTGTACCCAGCGCAGTGTACGAGAGAGCTAGTGTACCCAGCGCAGTGTACGAGAGAGCTAGTGTAACCGTCTCAGTGTTCCAGAGTGCTACTGTACCCAGGACAGTGTACGAGTGCTAGCGTACCCAGCACAGTGTTCCAGAGTGGTATTGTACCCAGCTTAGTGTACGAGAGTCCTACTGTACTCAACACAGTGTTCCAGAGTGCTAGTCTACCCAGCACAGTGTACGAGAAAGCTAGTGTGCCCATCACAGTGTACTAGAGTGCTACTGTACTCAACACAGTGTTCAAAAATGCTAGTGTACCCAGCACAGTGTGCGAGAGAGCTAGTGTAACCGTCTCAGTGTTCCAGAGTGCTACTGTACCCAGGACAGTGTGCGAGTGCTAGTGTACCCAGCACAGTGTTCCAGAGTGCTAGTGTACCCAGCATAGTGTACGAGAGAGCTACTGTACCCAGCACAGAGTTCCAGAGTGCTAGTGTACCCAGCACAGTGTACGAGAGAGCTACTGTACCCAGCACAGTGTTCCAGAATGCTAGTGTACCCAGCACAGTGTACGAGAGAGCTAGTGTACAGAGCACAATGTTCCAGAGTGCTAGTGTACCCAGCACAGTGTACGAGAGAGCTACTTTACCCAGCACAGTGTTCCAGAGTGCTAGTGTACCCAGCACAGTGTACGAGAGAGCTACTGTACCCAGCACAGTGTTCCAGAATGCTAGTGTACCCAGCACAGTGTTCCAGAGTGCTAGTGTACCCAGCACAGTGTTCCAGAGTGCTAGTGTACCCAACACAGTGTTCCAGAGTGCTAGTGTACCAAGCACAGTGTTCCAGAATGCTAGTGTACCCAGCACAGTGTTCCAGAGTGCTAGTGTACCCAGCACAGTGTTCCAGAGTGCTAGTGTACCCAGCACAGTGTTCCAGAATGCTAGTGTACCCAGCACAGTGTTCCAGAGTGCTAGTGTACCCAGCACAGTGTTCCAGAGTGCTAGTGTACCCAGCACAGTGTTCCAGAATGCTAGTGTACCCAGCACAGTGTTCCAGAGTGCTAGTGTACCCAGCACAGTGTTCCAGAGTGCTAGTGTACCCAGCACAGTGTTCCAGAGTGCTAGTGTACCCAGCACAGTGTTCCAGAATGCTAGTGTACCCAGCACAGTGTTCCAGAGTGCTAGTGTACCCAGCACAGTGTTCCAGAGTGCTAGTGTACCCAGCACAGTGTTCCAGAATGCTAGTGTACCCAGCACAGTGTTCCAGAGTGCTAGTGTACCCAGCACAGTGTTCCAGAATGCTAGTGTACCCAGCACAGTGTTCCAGAGTGCTAGTGTACCCTGTGCAGTGTTCCAGAGTGCTAGTGTACCCAGCACAGTGTTCCAGAATGCTAGTGTACCCAGCACAGTGTTCCAGAGTGCTAGTGTACCCAGCACAGTGTTCCAGAGTGCTAGTGTACCCACCACAGTGTTCCAGAGTGCTAGTGTACCCAGCACAGTGTTCCAGAGTGCTAGTGTACCCAGCACAGTGTTCCAGAATGCTAGTGTACCCAGCACAGTGTTCCAGAGTGCTAGTGTACCCAGCACAGTGTTCCAGAGTGCTAGTGTACCCAGCACAGTGTTCCAGAATGCTAGTGTACCCAGCACAGTGTTCCAGAGTGCTAGTGTACCCAGCACAGTGTTCCAGAGTGTTAGTGTACCCAGCACAGAGTTCCAGAATGCTACTGTACCCAGCTCAGTGTACGAGAGTGCTAGTGTACCCAGCACAGTGTTCCAGAGTGCTTGTGTACCCAGGATAGTGTTCCAGAGTGTTACTGTTCCCAGCACAATGTACGAGAGAGCTAGTGTACCCAGCACAGTGTACGAGAGTGCTACTGTACCCAACACAGTGTTCCAGAGTGCTAGTGTACCCAGCACAGTGTACGAGAGAGCTACTGTACCCAGCACAGTATTCCAGAGTGCTAGTGTACCCAGCACAGTGTACGAGAGAGCTACTGTACCCAGCACAGTGTTCCAGAGTGCTAGTGTACCCAGCGCAGTGTACGAGAGAGCTACTGTACCCAGCACAGTGTTCCAGAATGCTAGTGTACCCAGCACAGTGTACGAGAGAGCTAGTGTACAGAGCACAATGTTCCAGAGTGCTAGTGTACCCAGCACAGTGTACGAGAGAGCTACTTTACCCAGCACAGTGTTCCAGAGTGCTAGTGTACCCAGCACAGTGTACGAGAGAGCTACTGTACCCAGCACAGTGTTCCAGAGTGCTAGTGTACCCAGCACAGTGTTCCAGAGTGCTAGTGTACCCAGCACAGTGTTCCAGAGTGCTAGTGTACCCAAAACAGTGTTCCAGAGTGCTAGTGTACCCAGCACAGTGTTCCAGAATGCTAGTGTACCCAGCACAGTGTTCCCGAGTGCTAGTGTACCCAGCACATTGTTCCAGAGTGCTAGTGTACCCAGCACAGTGTTCCAGAATGCTAGTGTACCCAGCACAGTGTTCCAGAGTGCTAGTGTACCCAGCACAGTGTTCCAGAGTGCTAGTGTACCCAGCACAGTGTTCCAGAATGCTAGTGTACCCAGCACAGTGTTCCAGAGTGCTAGTGTACCCAGCACAGTGTTCCAGAGTGCTAGTGTACCCAGCACAGTGTTCCAGAATGCTAGTGTACCCAGCACAGTGTTCCAGAGTGCTAGTGTACCCAGCACAGTGTTCCAGAGTGCTAGTGTACCCAGCACAGTGTTCCAGAATGCTAGTGTACCCAGCACAGTGTTCCAGAGTCCTAGTGTACCCAGCACAGTGTTCCAGAGTGCTAGTGTACCCAGCACAGTGTTCCAGAGTGCTAGTGTACCCAGCACAGTGTTCCAGAATGCTAGTGTACCCAGCACAGTGTTCCAGAGTGCTAGTGTACCCAGCACAGTGTTCCAGAGTGCTAGTGTACCCAGCACAGTGTTCCAGAATGCTAGTGTACCCAGCACAGTGTTCCAGAGTGCTAGTGTACCCAGCACAGTGTTCCAGAATGCTAGTGTACCCAGCACAGTGTTCCAGAGTGCTAGTGTACCCTGCGCAGTGTTCCAGAGTGCTAGTGTACCCAGCACAGTGTTCCAGAATGCTAGTGTACCCAGCACAGTGTTCCAGAGTGCTAGTGTACCCAGCACAGTGTTCCAGAGTGCTAGTGTACCCACCACAGTGTTCCAGAGTGCTAGTGTACCCAGCACAGTGTTCCAGAATGCTAGTGTACCCAGCACAGTGTTCCAGAGTGCTAGTGTACCCAGCACAGTGTTCCAGAGTGCTAGTGTACCCAGCACAGTGTTCCAGAGTGTTAGTGTACCCAGCACAGAGTTCCAGAATGCTACTGTACCCAGCTCAGTGTACGAGAGTGCTAGTGTACCCAGCACAGTGTTCCAGAGTGCTTGTGTACCCAGGATAGTGTTCCAGAGTGTTACTGTTCCCAGCACAATGTACGAGAGAGCTAGTGTACCCAGCACAGTGTACGAGAGTGCTACTGTACCCAACACAGTGTTCCAGAGTGCTAGTGTACCCAGCACAGTGTACGAGAGAGCTACTGTACCCAGCACAGTATTCCAGAGTGCTAGTGTACCCAGCACAGTGTACGAGAGAGCTACTGTACCCAGCACAGTGTTCCAGAGTGCTAGTGTACCCAGCACAGTGTACGAGAGAGCTACTGTACCCAGCACAGTGTTCCAGAATGCTAGTGTACCCAGCACAGTGTACGAGAGAGCTAGTGTACAGAGCACAATGTTCCAGAGTGCTAGTGTACCCAGCACAGTGTACGAGAGAGCTACTTTACCCAGCACAGTGTTCCAGAGTGCTAGTGTACCCAGCACAGTGTACGAGAGAGCTACTGTACCCAGCACAGTGTTCCAGAGTGCTAGTGTACCCAGCACAGTGTTCCAGAGTGCTAGTGTACCCAGCACAGTGTTCCAGAGTGCTAGTGTACCCAACACAGTGTTCCAGAGTGCTAGTGTACCCAGCACAGTGTTCCAGAATGCTAGTGTACCCAGCACAGTGTTCCCGAGTGCTAGTGTACCCAGCACATTGTTCCAGAGTGCTAGTGTACCCCGCACAGTGTTCCAGAATGCTAGTGTACCCAGCACAGTGTTCCAGAGTGCTAGTGTACCCAGCACAGTGTTCCAGAGTGATAGTGTACCCAGCACAGTGTTCCAGAATGCTAGTGTACCCAGCACAGTGTTCCAGAGTGCTAGTGTACCCAGCACAGTGTTCCAGAATGCTAGTGTACCCAGCACAGTGTTCCAGAGTGCTAGTGTACCCAGCACAGTGTTCCAGAGTGCTAGTGTACCCAGCACAGTGTTCCAGAGTGCTAGTGTACCCAGCACAGTGTTCCAGAGTGCTAGTGTACCCAGCACAGAGTTCCAGAATGCTACTGTACCCAGCTCAGTGTACGAGAGTGCTAGTGTACCCAGCACAGTGTTCCAGAGTGCTAGTGTACCCAGCACAGTGTTCCAGAATGCTAGTGTACCCAGCACAGTGTTCCAGGGTGCTAGTGTACCCAGCACAGTGTTCCAGAGTGCTAGTGTACCCAGCACAGTGTTCCAGAGTGCTAGTGTACCCAGCACAGTGTTCCAGAGAGCTAGTGTACCCAGCACAGTGTTCCAGAGTGCTAGTGTACCCAGCACAGTGTTCCAGAGTGCTAGTGTACCCAGCACAGTGTTCCAGAGTGCTAGTGTACCCAGCACAGTGTTCCAGAGTGCTAGTGTACCCAGCACAGTATTCCAGAGAGCTAGTGTACCCAGCACAGTGTTCCAGAGTGCTAGTGTACCCAGCACAGTGTTCCAGAGAGCTAGTGTACCCAGCACAGTGTTCCAGAGTGCTAGTGTACCCAGCACAGTGTTCCAGAGTGCTAGTGTACCCAGCACAGTGTTCCAGAGTGCTAGTGTACCCAGAACAGTGTTCCAGAGTGCTAGTGTACCCAGCACAGTGTTCCAGAGTGCTAGTGTACCCAGCACAGTGTTCCAGAGTGCTAATGTACCCAGCACAGTGTTCCAGAGTGCTAGTGTACCCAGCACAGTGTTCCAGAGTGCTAGTGTACCCAGCACAGTGTTCCAGAGTGCTAGTGTACCCAGCACAGTGTTCCAGAGTGCTAGTGTACCCAGCACAGTGTTCCAGAGTGCTAGTGTACCCAGCACAGTGCTCCAGAGTGCTAGTGTACCCAGCACAGTCTTCCAGAGAGCTAGTGTACCCAGCACAGTGTTCCAGAGTGCTAGTGTACCCAGCACAGTGTTCCAGAGAGCTAGTGTACCCAGCACAGTGTTCCAGAGTGCTAGTGTACCCAGCACAGTGTTCCAGAGTGCTAGTGTACCCAGCACAGTGTTCCAGAGTGCTAGTGTACCCAGAACAGTGTTCCAGAGTGCTAGTGTACCCAGCACAGTGTTCCAGAGTGCTAGTGTACCCAGCACAGTGTTCCAGAGTGCTAATGTACCCAGCACAGTGTTCCAGAGTGCTAGTGTACCCAGCACAGTGTTCCAGAGTGCTAGTGTACCCAGCACAGTGTTCCAGAGTGCTAGTGTACCCAGCACAGTGTTCCAGAATGCTAGTGTACCCAGCACAGTGTTCCAGAGTGCTAGTGTACCCAGCACAGTGTTCCAGAGTGCTAGTGTACCCAGCACAGTGTTCCAGAGTGCTAGTGTACCCAGCACAGTGTTCCAGAGTGCTAGTGTACCCAGCACAGTGTTCCAGAGTGCTAGTGTACCCAGAACAGTGTTCCAGAGTTCTAGTGTACCCAGCACAGTGTTCCAGAGTGCTAGTGTACCCAACACAGTGTTCCAGAGTGCTAATGTACCCAGCACAGTGTTCCAGAGTGCTAGTGTACCCAGCACAGTGTTCCAGAGTGCTAGTGTACCCAGCACAGTGTTCCAGAGTGCTAGTGTACCCAGCACAGTGTTCCAGAGTGCTAGTGTACCCAGCACAGTGTTCCAGAGTGCTAGTGTACCCAGCACAGTGTTCCAGAGTGCTAGTGTACCCAGCACAGTGTTCCAGAGTGCTAGTGTACCCAGCACAGTGTTCCAGAGTGCTAGTGTACCCAGCACAGTGTTCCAGAGTGCTAGTGTACCCAGCACAGTGTTCCAGAATGCTAGTGTACCCAGCACAGTGTTCCAGAATGCTAGTGTACCCAGCACAGTGTTCCAGAGTGCTAGAGTACCCAGCACAGTGTTCCAGAGTGCTAGTGTACCCAGCACAGTGTTCCAGAATGCTAGTGTACCCAGCACAGTGTTCCAGAATGCTAGTGTTCCCAGCACAGTGTTCCAGAGAGCTAGTGTACCCAGCACAGTGTTCCAGAGTGCTAGTGTACCCAGCACAGTGTTCCAGAATGCTAGTGTACCCAGCACAGTGTTCCAGAGTGCTAGTGTACCCAGCACAGTGTTCCAGAGTGCTAGTGTACCCAGCACAGTGTTCCAGAGTGCTAGTGTACCCAGCACAGTGTTCCAGAGTGCTAGTGTACCCAGCACAGTGTTCCAGAGTGCTAGTGTACCCAGCACAGTGTTCCAGAGTGCTAGTGTACCCAGCACAGTGTTCCAGAGTGCTAGTGTACCCAGCACAGTGTTCCAGAATGCTAGTGTACCCAGCACAGTGTTCCTGAGTGCTAGTGTACCCAGCACAGTGTTCCAGAGTGCTAGTGTACCCAGCACAGTGTTCCAGAGTGCTAGTGTACCCAGCACAGTGTTCCAGAGTGCTAGTGTACCCAGCACAGTGTTCCAGAGTGCTAGTGTACCCAGCACAGTGTTCCAGAGTGCTAGTGTACCCAGCACAGTGTTCCAGAATGCTAGTGAACCCAGCACAGTGTTCCAGAGTGCTAGTGTACCCAGCACAGTGTTCCAGAGTGCTAGTGTACCCAGCACAGTGTTCCAGAGTGCTAGTGTACCCAGCACAGTGTTCCAGAGTGCTAGTGTACCCAGCACAGTGTTCCAGAGTGCTAGTGTACCCAGAACAGTGTTCCAGAGTGCTAGTGTACCCAGCACAGTGTTCCAGAGTGCTAGTGTACCCAGCACAGTGTACAGATACATGACTCTGCCAAACTTAAAACTCAGAATAATACCTTCGTAATTTAGAGCAATGTGTATGCAACTTACAACAATTCATATATAACTATGAACAATGTATATGAAATTTAAAGCAGTATATATATATATATATATATATATATATATATATATATATATATATATATATATATATATATATATATATATATATAAATACAGACACACATAAACAATATATATACTACTCTTGACGCATGTAAACAATGTATACTACTCCTGACGCATGTAAACAATGTATATACTACTCCTGACACATGAAAACAATGTATATACTACTCCTGACACATGTAAACAATGTATATACTACTCCTGACACATGTAAACAATGTATATACTACTCCTGACACATGTAAACAATGTATATACTACTCCTGACACATGTAAACAATGTGTATACTACTCCTGACACACGTAAACAATATATATACTACTCCTGACGCATGTAAACAATGTATATACTACTCCTGACACATGTAAACAATGTATATACTACTCTTGACACACGTAAACAATATATATACTACTGACACACGTAAACAATATATATACTACTCCTGACACATGTAAACAAAATATATACTACTCCTGACACATGTAAACAAAATATATACTACTCCTGACACATGTAAACAAAATATATACTACTCCTGACACATGTAAACAAAATATATACTACTCCTGACACATGTAAACAAAATATATACTACTCCTGACACATGTAAACAAAATATATACTACTCCTGACACATGTAAACAAAATATATACTACTCCTGACACATGTAAACAAAATATATACTACTCCTGACACATGTAAACAATATATATACTACTCCTGACACATGTAAACAATATATATACTACTGACACACGTAAACAATGTATATACTACTCCTGACACATGTAAACAAAATATATACTACTCCTGACACATGTAAACAAAATATATACTACTCCTGACACATGTAAACAAAATATATACTACTCCTGACACATGTAAACAAAATATATACTACTCCTGACACATGTAAACAAGAGAACGAGAGAAAGGTTGAGATGTATATGCAATAAATGAATCGAAAATAAAATACGAGCCCATATGAGATCGTTAATATTTTTTTGAACTCCTGGCCTCCACACCTCCAGTCTCCTGGCCTCGACACCTGTCTCCTGGTCTCCACACCTCCTGTCTCCTGGCCTCGACACCTGTCTCCTGGTCTCCACACCTCCTGTCTCCTGGCCTCCACACCTCCAGTCTCGCTCAGCTCCAGCAACTCTCTTATTAATAAACCCTTAAGAAAAATCCTGACCAGGATAGAGATATATATATATATATATATATATATATATATATATATATATATATATATATATAGAGAGAGAGAGAGAGAGAGAGAGAGAGAGAGAGAGAGAGAGAGAGAGAGAGAGAGAGAGAGAGAGAGAGAGAGAGAGAGAGAGAGAGAGAGAGAGAGAGAGAGAGAGAGAGTGAGAGAGGATCTCTTAGATTCCGTTCACTTCTAGGTAGATCACGATGACCTGATCTTCTATCAGCGCAGAATAAGAGATGTTGTGACGGTGTTTTTATGGTGCATATGACCTGTGATCTCTGGCAGTGACGTCTCTTTTGGAAGTGTGGACGAGCGCGTTTGTTCATGTGTTTGTTTGTGTGTTTGTTTGTTTGCTTGTGTGTTTGTTTGTGTTTGTTTGTGTGTTTGTTTGTGTTTGTGTGTTTGTTTGTGTGTTTGTTTGTGTTTGTTTGTGTGTTTGTGTTTGTTTGTGTGTTTGTTTGTGTGTTTGTTTGTGTGTTTGTTTGTGTGTTTGCTTGTGTGTTTGTTTTTGTGTTTGTTTGTCTGTTTGCTTGTGTGTTTGTTTGTGTGTTTGTGTATTTGTTTGTGTGTTTGCTTGTGTGTTTGTTTGTGTGTTTGTTTGTGTGTTTGTGTGTTTGTTTGTGTGTTTGTGTGTTTGTTTGTGTGTTTGTTTGTGTGTTTGTTTGTGTTTGTGTTTGTTTGTGTGTTTGTTTGTGTGTTTGTTTGTTTGTTTGTGTGTTTGTGTTTGTTTGTGTATTTCTTTGTGTGTTTGTTTGTGTGTTTGTTTGTGTGTTTGTGTGTGTGTTTGTTTGTGTTTGTGTGTTTGCTTGTGTGTTTCTGTTTGTGTGTTTGTGTGTGTCGGTTTGTGTGTTTGTTTGTGTGTTTGTTTGTGTGTTTGTTTGTGTGTTTGTTTGTGTGTGTTTGTGTGTGTTTGTTTGTGTGCTTGTGTGTTTGTTTGTGTGTTTGTTTGTGTGTTTGTGTTTGTGTGTGTGTTTGTGTGTTTGTTTGTGTTTGTGTGTTTGTTTGTGTGTTTGTGTGTTTGTTTGTGTGTTTGTGTTTGTGTGTTTGTTTGTGTGTTTGTTTCTGTGTTTGTTTGTTTGTTTGTTTGTTTGTGTGTTTGTTTGTTTGTGTTTGTGTATTTGTGTTTGTTTGTTTGTTTGTGTGTGTGTTTGTTTGTGTTTGTGTATTTGTGTTTGTTTGTGTGTTTGTTTGTGTTTGTTTGTGTTTGTTTGTGTGTTTGTTTGTGTGTTTGTTTGTGTGTTTGTTTGTGTTTGTTTGTGTGTTTGTTTGTGTGTTTGTTTGTGTTTGTTTGTGTGTTTGTGTTTGTGTGTTTGTTTGTGTGTTTGTTTGTGTGTTTGCTTGTGTGTTTGTTTGTGTGTTTGTTTGTGTGTTTGTTTGTGTTTGTTTGTGTGTTTGTTTGTGTGTTTGTTTGTGTGTTTGTTTGTGTGTTTGTGTTTGTGTGTGTTTTTTGTGTTTGTGTGTGTGTTTGTGTGTGTTTTTGTGTGTGTTTGTGTGTTTGTTTGTGTGTTTGTTTTTGTGTTTGCTTGTGTGTTTGTGTTTGTGTGTTTGCTTGTGTGTTTGTGTTTGCTTGTGTGTTTGTGTTTGTGTGTTTGTTTGTGTGTTTGTTTGTGTGTTTGTTTGTGTGTTTGTGTGAGAGTTTATCCAGCCTTGATATTGAGGTTTATACAGTTATCGTTAATTATCACTCCCTGTAATCCCCTCTAGAATGTCTTATGGGAAATTATTCTATCAGTATATGGAAGGTACTTAGGCTCAATCCAGGGAACTGGAGCACAGATCCAATTCCCTAGATCAAGAGCCCCCTCACCAGCATCAAGAAACCTCCCTGACTGGTGGCAAAAGCTCTCGCTTCCCACGGTGAGGGGTCCGGGTTCGATTCCCGGTGAAGGGTGGAAACATTGGACGTGTTTCCTTACACCGGTTGTCTATGTTCACCCATCAGTAAAATGGGTACCTGGGTGTTAGTGGACTGGTGTGGGTCGCATCCTGGGACAAAACTGACCTAATTTGCCCGAAATGTTCAGCATAACAAGCGGCTTTCTATGTAGTAGTATGTCATTGATGTCAGCTAGGACTGTATACCTTGTACATGTACTTGTAGAAATAAAGATATTATTATTATTATTATTATTATTATTATTATTATTATTATTATTATTATTATTATATTCAGAGGTGTCCGGTAAATAATCTTTTAGATGTTGCTCTCTCTCTCTCTCTCTCTCTCTCTCTCCCTCTCTCTCTCTCTCTCTCTCTCTCTCTAATAACTACACACGTCGCCTAAATTGGTCAACAACTTTTCCCAAATAAATTATAGAAGGTCATGTAAGAGCAGAGTGGAGAGTGTTAATGTTAGTTGTAACCAGATGCTGAAGCAGCTGCGTCACTGTCAGTCATGCTGACACCTGACTGGTTCTATCAGCAGCTGCGTCACTGTCAGTCATGCTGACACCTTGCTGGTTCTATCAGCAGCTGCGTCACTGTCAGTCATGCTGACACCTGACTGGTTCTATCAGCAGCTGCGTCACTGTCAGTCATGCTGACACCTGACTGGTTCTATCAGCAGCTGCGTCACTGTCAGTCATGCTGACACCTGGCTGGTTCTATCAGCAGCTGCGTCACTGTCAGTCATGCTGACACCTGACTGGTTCTATCAGCAGCTGCGTCACTGTCAGTCATGCTGACACCTGACTGGTTCTATCAGCAGCTGCGTCACTGTCAGTCATGCTGACACCTGACTGGTTCTATCAGCAGCTGCGTCACTGTCAGTCATGCTGACACCTGGCTGGTTCTATCAGCAGCTGCGTCACTGTCAGTCATGCTGACACCTGACTGGTTCTATCAGCAGCTGCGTCACTGTCAGTCATGCTGACACCTGGCTGGTTCTATCAGCAGCTGCGTCACTGTCAGTCATGCTGACACCTGACTGGTTCTATCAGCAGCTGCGTCACTGTCAGTCATGCTGACACCTGACTGGTTCTATCAGCAGCTGCGTCACTGTCAGTCATGCTGACACCTGGCTGGTTCTATCAGCAGCTGCGTCACTGTCAGTCATGCTGACACCTGGCTGGTTCTGGCAACAGTTATCTCACTTTCCATTTTCTATACATTTCACTTACACTTTCATGTCTGTGCTCATTTTTACGACGATGTTTCGCCCCCACAAATATAGTGATACACACAAACATTGTTTTTCTCCTCTCTCAAAATTCCTACCTGTATATATATATATATATATATATATATATATATATATATATATATATATATATATATATATATATATATATATATATATATATATATATATATATGTGTGTGTATTATACATATATACTTTATGCATACATATATATGTATGTATAAATGTTTATATAAGGTTACTCAAGCTTACTTAAGTGTCCCGTAGCTCGATAGCTAGCTCTCTCATCTAACACACGAGGGCCGTAGTTCGATCCCCGTTACGGGTGGAAACATTACGACGTATTTCCTTAAGACTCCTGATATAAATTAGGTACCTGGGTGTTGGTAGACTGATGTGGGTCGCATCCTGGGGACAAAATTAACCTAATTTGCCCGAAATGTTTTACATAATAAGGGTCTTTCTATATAGTAGTATGTCGCTGATGTCAGCTAGACCTGTGTACCTTGTACATCGTCTTCAAGTCTCTTCTGCTTCTATCAACTTTTCTGTACTCGACTGAAGAAGCCTACTGTGTAGGAGAAACGTTTCGAAACAAAGATACCTAACTGTTGCATATGTGTCTTACCTAACACACCTTGTACATGTACTTGTCCTGCCACAAACGCTCCTGCTCTCCAGTTAAAAAACTTCATCATATCAACACAGAGTGCAGGCACTGTAATTCCCACCGCCAGGACTCAAGTCCGGCTTGCCTTTTTCCCTGAATCCCTTCATAAATGTTACTATGTTCACACTCCAACAGCACGTCAAGTCACAAAAACCATTCTTCTCCAATCGCTCTTATCACGCTCATGCACCCTTGCTGGAAGTCCAAGCCTCTCGCACACACAAAACATCCTTTATCCTCTCCCTCCAACTTTTCCTAGGATAGCCCCTACCCTACCTCCTTTCCACTACAAATTTATATGCCCTCCAAGTCATTCTACTCTGCTCCATCCTCTCTAAATGCCCAGACCACCTGAACAACCCCTCCTCAGCCCTATGAATAATACTTTTAGTAATCCCCGCACCTCCTTCTAATCTCCAAGCTACGGATTTTCTGCATTATATTCACACCACACATTGCCCTCAGACATGACATCTCCACTGCCTCCAGCCTTCTCCTTGTTGCAGCATTCATCACCCATGCTTCACACCCATATTTTCATACATTTCCCTATTTGCTTCCATGGATAACGTTCTGTCTCTCCACAGACTCCTCAGTACACCACTCACCTTTTTTCCCCCTAAACTTTTATAGACGCATCTGCTGACACGTCCACTCTCAAATATCTGAATACATTCTCGTCCTCCATATGCATTCCCTTCTATCTGATATCCAATCTTTCATTACCTAATTGTTTTGTTATCCTCATCTTCTAACTCTTTCACTTTTAACTTCCTTCTTTTACATACCATTCCAAACTCGTCCACCAGCCTCTGCAACTTCAGAATCTCCCAAAAGCACAGTGTCATCAGCAATAAGCAACTGTGACAACTCCTACTTTGTGTTAGATTCTTCATTGTTTAACTCCACACTTCTTGCCAACACCCGCACATTCATTTCTCTTACAACCCCATCTATAAATATATTGAACAACCACGGTGACATCACACATCCTTGTCTAAGGTCTACTTTACTGGGAAATAATCTCCCTCTCTCCTACATAGTCTAACCTGAGCCTCACTATCCTCGTAAAAACTCTTAACCCCATCCACTTGCAACATCTGCAACATTGCTCAACTATCCACCCTGTCAAACTTTTTCCAAAATCCATAAATACAACAAAAACTTCATCATTACCTGGATGCTGTTCAACTATAATTTAATTTTCAATAATTTCGGTTTAATTGTTTTCTAATAGTTCTTAATGTTAGCTAATAATTCCTATATTTTCCCACCTCCCCTCCTCTCATCCCCCCCTTCCCCTCCCCCTTCCCCTCCCCCTTCCCCTCCCCCTTCCCCTCCCCCTTCCCCTCCCCTCTTCCCCCTCCCATCACTCTTCCCCTCATCCCCTTCCCTGCTCATCTTCCCCCTCCTATCCCTCTCTCAACCTCTCCTCCCTTCACCCTTTCCATCTTCCTTCCCCTTCCCCCTCCCCCTCCCCCTCCCTCCTCCCCCCCTCCCTCCGTAATCTCTCATAATAAATATTAATCAAACTTATCGTAAATTACGTTCATTTCTCTTTATATTATTTTTTTTCCACGCGCTAAACCCGCAGGGATTTATACGTACAAAAACCACATGGACCAGCTCTCCCAGTAACTTGTAATCTCATTTAGTTTATGATCCAAGGAAGTGGAGCACCATCACATGGATCAAATCTGCTTGCCCTTGCTTGCCCCCGGTGCGGTGTGAAGCCTCTCCCCTGCGTATTTAGCGTTCTCCAGTGAATAATCACAATCACTGGAAAGTCGTTAATTCCAGCGTGACGCTCTTTAAGAGCCGCTGACTCTTACTGCGATTATTCTCTCTTACTAATGGAACATTAATGAGGGTGAGGACTGCATATATGCCCTTAATGACGTCTCTTATGCCTCGCACGTCGCTGTATTACTGTTGAGCCATCTCTCTCTCTCTCTCTCTCTCTCTCTCTCTCTCTCTCTCTCTCTCTCTCTCTCTCTCTCTCTCTCTCTCTCTCTCTCTCTCTCTCTCTCTCTTTCTCAATATTTAACTCAGTCAGTAGTCAGTCATCACAATCAGATCCCTGCTTCAGCAACTCAACTCTGCTGAATGTCAACAAACGGTCTGGAAAACCGACAAGTTGACCAATGCTTGTACAACATTTGGGGATCTTTATTCTGGAAGCGTTTCTCTAGCCAGTTGCTTCTTCAGTTCATTGCAGCGAAGGGTGAAAGATGAGGAGGAATTTGAGGTAATCAGTCCCTCAGCCTGGAGTCGATGTGTTCAATCCATCAGTCGGATTATCAAGACTGACAGTGACAAGCCAGTCTCTCATCACTGACAGTGACAAGCCAGTCTCTCATCACTGACAGTGACAAGCCAGTCTCTCATCACTGACAGTGACAAGCCAGTCTCTCATCACTGACAGTGACAAGCCAGTCTCTCATCACTGACAGTGGCAAGCCAGTCTCTCATCACTGACAGTGACAAGCCAGTCTCTCATCACTGACAGTGACAAGCCAGTCTCTCATCACTGACAGTGACAAGCCAGTCTCTCATCACTGACAGTGGCAAGCCAGTCTCTCATCACTGACAGTGACAAGCCAGTCTCTCATCACTGACAGTGACAAGCCAGTCTCTCATCACTGACAGTGACAAGCCAGTCTCTCACCACTGACAGTGACAAGCCAGTCTCTCATCACTGACAGTGACAAGCCAGTCTCTCACCACTGACAGTGACAAGCCAGTCTCTCATCACTGACAGTGACAAGCCAGTCTCTCACCACTGACAGTGACAAGCCAGTCTCTCATCACTGACAGTGACAAGCCAGTCTCTCACCACTGACAGTGACAAGCCAGTCTCTCATCACTGACAGTGACAAGCCAGTCTCTCATCACTGACAGTGACAAGCCAGTCTCTCATCACTGACAGTGACAAGCCAGTCTCTCACCACTGACAGTGACAAGCCAGTCTCTCATCACTGACAGTGACAAGCCAGTCTCTCATCACTGACAGTGACAAGCCAGTCTCTCATCACTGACAGTGACAAGCCAGTCTCTCATCACTGACAGTGGCAAGCCAGTCTCTCATCACTGACAGTGACAAGCCAGTCTCTCATCACTGACAGTGACAAGCCAGTCTCTCATCACTGACAGTGACAAGCCAGTCTCTCACCACTGACAGTGACAAGCCAGTATCTCATCACTGACAGTGACAAGCCAGTCTCTCACCACTGACAGTGACAAGCCAGTCTCTCATCACTGACAGTGACAAGCCAGTCTCTCACCACTGACAGTGACAAGCCAGTCTCTCATCACTGACAGTGACAAGCCAGTCTCTCACCACTGACAGTGACAAGCCAGTCTCTCATCACTGACAGTGACAAGCCAGTCTCTCATCACTGACAGTGACAAGCCAGTCTCTCACCACTGACAGTGACAAGCCAGTCTCTCATCACTGACAGTGACAAGTCAGACTCATCACTGACAATGACAAGTCAGACTCATCACTGGCAGTGACAAGTCAGACTCATCACTGACAATGACAAGTCAGACTCATCACTGGCAGTGACAAGCCAGTCTCTCACCACTGACAGTGACAAGCCAGTCTCTCATCACTGACAGTGACAAGTCAGACTCATCACTGACAATGACAAGTCAGACTCATCACTGGCAGTGACAAGTCAAACTCATCATTGACAGTGATAAGGCAGACTCATCATTGACAGTGACAAGTCAGGTTCATCATTAATGGTGACAAGTCAGACTCATCATTGACAGTGACAAGTCAGACTCATCACTGACAGTGACAAGTCAGGTTCATCATTAATGGTGACAAGTCAGACTCATCATTGACAGTGACAAACCAGATTCATCATTGACAGTGACAAGTCAGGCTCATCATTGACAGTGACAAGTCAGATTCATTATAAACGAGTCGTGAGAGACGAAAAAAACTTCTGAATATTTTTTTCGTTAGACTGTGGTCGTGTGTCCGTGCGTGCGTGTGTACGTTCCTGTTTGTGAGTTCATTGGTGATGTTTTGTATGGATCAATACGTCTATCCGTTTTTGTTGGATTTCTGTATGACTGAATCAGTTCGTCCGTCCGTGTTGATGCATTCATGTTTGCCTGTATCAGTGCGTGAGCCCCTGCGTGAGCCCCTGCGTGAGCCCCTGCGTGAGCCCCTGCGTGTGTATAACGTCCGCCAACATGAACGGGTGTTAGCGTGCTCACACACCAAGAACTTCTTCATTCACCTGCCATAACCACTATACCCTCGCTTCAACACTAGTCAGCCAGCAGTATCTTGCAACACGTACGCACGTACTGACGCTCGCACGCACCGCAACTCAGATTTCACGAACACTTCCGGTTACTCCGCAAATTGGTCAGCCAGTCCTCCACTCATTATATCACTAATTCGCTGTTTCACCTAATGTACATTCATTCACAGGTCTCCCTCCACACACACACACACACACACACACACACACACACAGATTGATGGACACACTAGCTGACATTGCCAGGGATTTCAGCCATAAGGAAATTAACTGGGAGAATCTGGAGCCACATGGGGGACCAGAGACATGGACAGCCAAGATAAATTAGACACATGTGCAACTCTTGGGTATCTTTGAGGAAACGTTTCGCCACACAGTGGCTTCATCAGTCCATACGTAGGAGAAACTAGAAGAACAGGAGGAGAATGAGGTAATCAGTTCCTCAACCTTGAGTCGATGTGTTCAGTCCATCAATCTATTCAAGATTGATGGGACTGAACACATCGACTCAAGGTTGAGGGACTGATTACCTCATTCTCCTCCTGTTCTTCTAGTTTCTCCTACGTATGGACTGATGAAGCCACTGTGTGGCGAAACGTTTCCTCAATAAAGATACCCAAGAGTTGCACATGTGTCTAATTTATCAACATGTCGGTTCTCTGAACCATTCATCTACAAAGACAGCCAAGATGTTGGAGGCGGTACTAGAAAACTTCATGTACCAACATGTTAAGGACACAACCAGAAAGAGAACTGACGACGAACCAGCAAGGCTAGACCTCGTGTTCACCTCGAGCAGTTCAGACATAGAAGATATCACACACGAAAGGCCCCCAGGTGCCAGTGACCACGTTGTCCTGAGTTTCGAATACATACTAGCGTTAACAATGGAGAGTGAAGCAGCAAGAACGGGAGAAGCCAAACTTCCGAAAATGGGACAACAAAGTAAGAGACACTTCCTACGTGAGGTGCAGTGGGTATGCGAGCTAGAGGGAAAAACAGCAAATGAAATGATGGAACACGTGACCACAAAGTGCAGTGAGGCCGTGGAAAAGTTAACAAAAAAGGGCAACAGAAACAACGGGAAGACCAGAGTGAGCCCATGGTTTATAAGGTGTGGAGAAGCCAAAGCCAAGTGTGCAAGAGCATGGAAAAAGTATAGAAGGCAAAGGGCCCAGGAAAACAGGGAGCTGAATCCAAGAGTCAGAAATAAATAAGCATGGATGAGGAGAGAAACCCAGCGTCAGTACAAAAGCCAAATCTGACCTAAAGTTGTTATACACCCACATCAGAAGGAAAATAACAGACAAGGATCAGGTAATCAGGTTGAGGAAGGAAGGAGGGGAGCTCACAGGAAATGACCAGGAAGTATATGAAGAGCTCAGCTTAAGATTCAGGGAAGTATTCACAGTGGTGACAGAAAGGTTCCCAGGAAACCGAGGTGGTAGGGTGCATCAGCAAGTGCTGGACACACTGCACACAACCGAGAATGAGGTGAAGAAACTGCTAGGGGAACTACATACCTCGAAGGCGGTGGGGCAAGATATCTCTCCTTGGGACCTGAGAGAGGGAGCAGATGCATTGTGTGTGCTTCTAACAACAATCTTCAATAAATATATCGAAGCTGGGCAACTGCCTGAGGTGTGGAGGACAGCAAATGTAGTCCCGATTTTTAAGAGACGGACAGGCTGCACTAAACTACAGACCAGTGTCGCTGACATGCAATGTATGTAAAGTTATGAAGAAAATTATCAGGAAAAGAGTGGTGGAGCACTAATACATGTCAATCAGCACGGCTTCAGGAAGGGAAATCCTGCATCACTAACCTATTGGAGTTCTATGACAAGGTAACAGAAGTAAGACAGGAGCGAGAGGGATGGGTAGACTGCATCTTCTTGGATTGTAAGAAGGCTTTCGACACAGTTCCGCACAAGAGACTGGTTGAAAAACTTTGAGGAGCAGGCAGGAATAAGAGGGAAAGTACTGCAATGGATCAGGGAAATATCTGAATGGAAAGAAATAACATGTGTTGGTCAGAGAAGAGGTGTCAGAGTGGGTGCATGTGTCGAGTGGGGTTTCAGGGTCAGTCCTAGGTCAGGTGCTGTTTCTTGTATTTATGAACGATGTGACGGAAGAGATGGCCAGCAGTGTCCCTGTTTGCAGACGACGTGAAACTAATGAAGAGAATACAAGCGGAAGAGCATCAGATAAGCCTACAAGAGGATCTGGACAGCCTGCAAGTCTGGTCCGACAAATGACTCCTGGAGTTTAACCCCAGCAAGTGCAAAGTTATGAAGATTGGGGAAGGACAAAGGAGACCGCAGATGGAGTACAGCCTAGGAGGTCAAAGGCTGCAAACTTCATTCAGGGAAAAGAATCATGGGGTAAACATTATACCGAGCACATCGCCTGAAGCGCACATTAACCAAATAACTGCTGCAACATACGGCAAACCTGAGAATAGCGTTTCGTCATCTAAGGCCCTTAGTGGGCCCCTAGCTCTCCTGTAGTGCTCCTTATTTTTGGTCTTTGACTCCACTGCCACTACTACTACTACTACTACTACCACTACTACTACTACTACTACTACTACCACTACTACTACTACTACTACTACCACTACTACTACTACTACTACTACTACCACTACTACTACTACCACTACTACTACTACTACTACCACTACTACTACTACTACTACTACTACTACTACTACCACTACTACTACTACTACTACTACTACCACTACTACTACTACTACCACTACTACTACTACTACTACTACTACTACCACTACTATTACTACTACCACTACTACTACTACTACTACTACTACTACCACTACTACTACTACTACTACTACTACTACTATTACTACTACTACTACTGCTACTACTACTACTGCTACTACTACTACTATTACTACTACTACTACTGCTACTACTACTACTGCTACTACTACTACTACAACTACCTCTCTACTTCCATTCCTACTGCCTCTCTTGTCCCATCCCTGTCTGATGGCCTATATATACTGCCTCCTTCTCTCCTTTCTGTTAGTGTGACTTTGTAAATGGTCCAAGTCGGACCGAAACGTCGTCGTAAGCTCCTCTCTCCTATGTACAGGTTATTTTTTATTGTTCCAGTCATGGTATTGTGCCTTTTTGTAATTCAAGTAAGGAGTCATTCACGACACTGTACACCTTGTACGTCAGGCCCATTTGCAGCACTGGTATGGAACCCTCGCCTGATCAAGAAATTAGATAAAGTGCAAAGGTTTGCAACAAGACTAGTTTTGGAAATGAGGGGTTTGTCCTACGAGGGGAGGTTAAGGGAACTCAACCTGACAACACTGGAAGTCAGGAGGGATAGGGAGACATGATAATAACATATAAGATAATGAAAAGAATTGACAGGGTGGATAGGGACAGAATGTTTCAGAGATGGGACATACCAACAAGGGGTCACAACTGGAAGTTGAGAACTCAGATGAGTCACAGGAATGTTAGGAAGTATTTCTTCTGTCACAGAGTTATCAGGAAGTGGTCCAATCTGGAGAGTGACGTAGTGGAGGCAGGATCCATATATAGCTTTGAGAAGAGGAACAATATAGCTCATGAATCAGGGAGAGAGTGGACCCAGTAGCAACCAGTTAAGAGGTGGGGCCCGGAGCTGTGAATCGACCCCTGAAACCACAAATAGGTGAGTACAGGAGTATCAGGAGACAAGAGCAGCACTCTAGTTAACCTGCTTTCACATGCTAGGCCAACCTGAGAGTTGGAACATTGCCTAACTGACATGAGAGTTGGGACACTGCCAGCTGACCCGAGAGCTGGGACACTGTCTAGTTGACCCGAGAGCTGGGACACTGTCTAGTTGACCTGAGAGCTGGGACACTGCCTAGATGACCTGAGAAAGGTCAAGGTTAACAACAGGAATTTTCAACAATCTACCTAGAGAGTGTGTGTATGGTGGAGTCTGTGCCAACCTGCTTCCTCCTGAGTCAACCATCAGGTCTGAAGTGCAGAAACTAGAGGAGGACATATCAGTGGCATGGAGACGTCAACAAACTTGCTGAGTTGTGTTGTGTGGTAAGAAGAGTAATAATTTACAACTAGCTGAGATCTCGCCCAAGAACAATACTGCTGGTATACAAGTTTCCTAAAGTAAACCTGTGAGGACGTCTTACTGAGCGTAGGTAAAACAAAAAATGGGGGAAAGGAAGAGGTAAATGATGAATGAGGAAAATATGATGTACACCAGAGAGTATCGCTAAAAGGGAAGTGACATAAATGTTGAGATGTTGGAGAAAAGATGAAAGCTGAAGGATATGGAAGAAGAAATGATAATTATTCAGGAAGAGGAGAGAAGAACCAGGCATTGAGTGAGAAGATAGATTTACTAAGAGAGGGGGTGCAGAGAATGGAAGATGAGCTAAATAAGGCGAGTGATGAGAAACGGGAATCAAACAATGAAGAATTGGGAACAGTAGGGAGATGGAACCTCTCAGACATAATGAAAATAAGAGGCAGTATCATAAATAATACAAGAGACAGTGAAAGAAGCTGTTGCAACGAAAGAGAGGCGAACTAAAGGTGAGAGAAAACATGTTACCAACCAGAGATTCAGAGGAAAAAACATAAATAAGATACTAATTTTTTCAGAGTGTGACCAAGTAAAAGAGAATGGCGTCTCACAGTGGAAGTGAGCTTCCTACCAGAAGCAGTAAAGAATTCATTACTAAACAGGAAATCAAACCTCAGGAAGTGGGAAAGTAAGATGGAATATTCATACCGAGATCGAGCATAAGAACAGAGAAGAGCTGCGAAGTTGAGGTGGGAGGAGAGGAAGACGCAACAAGAGACAATCACAGAAGCTGAGGTGAAGATGCAAGAGCCAGGACACAGAGAATCAAGAACTAGCAACTAGCAACCATGTGTAAGAAACCAGCAACTCCCTTTCCCCTCCATCCTCTGATCTCTCCAATATAAATACCACTAATGATCCAGTTGCTTTCCCTATTCCTTCGTCTCCCACTCTAATTTGCGTTTCCTCATTTCCTCTTCTCTCATTCCATTCTGCCTTCACTAATCCCCTCACTCCCACTCGAACTCTCTCTCCAGAACGCAGTACCAGTACAAGAAGTCCCAACATCAAGTGAAGGATAAGGGGATCAGATTGCGGAAGGCAGACGCATATGGTATCACAACCAAAAGTGGTTAACTAAAAGACATTAGCAGAGGAGCAGCTGGATATTATAATTATCGTAGAGATAAAACTTTCTGGAATGTTATCCAAGTCATTATTCCCAAAGCAGTGTATCAAGGAGAGAGAGAGAGAGAGAGAGAGAGAGAGAGAGAGAGAGAGAGAGAGAGAGAGAGAGAGAGAGAGAGAGAGAGAGAGAGAGAGAGAGAGAGAGAGAGAGAGAGAGAGAGAGAGAGAGAGAGATCAGAGTAAGAGGCGGGAGTAGCACTGTATCAGGGAAGTTTAGAAATGGGTAACAGACACTGGTAATTTCAACGACTATATCGTATGAGAAATAATGAATGGTGAGCCAAGGTAACAGTAGCAGTGTTTTATGACCCCTCCAACCCACCGATCAACAGAAGACCGTGGCAGCAGTATGGTAAGAACACAGCCACAATACAAATTCCAGAAAAAGTGACGCAGAGAGAAAATAAAAGCAAAAATACTGACTGTAGATGATTTCAACCACAAGTAAATAAACTGGGAGAACTAGGGCTCAAATACAGGACCCGAGACATGGAGAGAAAAATGATGCAGAAAAAAACAAACCACGGGCGGGGATAGAACCTGCAATCAGAGAGTCTCAAAACTCCAGACCGTCGCGTTAGCCACTGGACCAGCAACGGAAAATTTCATGATCCATCGCGTCAAAGAAGCTATAAGAGTGAGGGCAGGAGACGAACCAGCTCGACCTCACCTGGTTTTCAGCTTAAGTGAATTTGACATAGATGAAATTGAATATGTGCTGCTACTAGAAGCTGGTGACCACAAGGGGCTCAGTTTTGAAAACTTTTTAGAGGTGGGAGTAGAGAAAATGAGGTACAAATAGTAAACCAGATTATAGACGAGGGAATTACGCAGGGATGAGAGATTTTCTAAATGGAATTGAGTGGAGCAGAAAACTGACTTGACAGACAACCCATGAGATGATGAAGGGCCTCACTAGACAGTGAGGCCGTCCATCATCTCGTGGAGTGTGAGAAGACACGATACAGAGAAAACTTTGGTTTAATCAGAACTGCAGAGAGGACATACGAAGGTGTAAAAGAGTATGAAAACTTGCAGAATATAGATGATGACAGAGAATAGGGGGACGGAGGCAAGCAGGACAACAGTGAATAAGTATTCAAGAATAAGAAAAGAAGCCAAGCGAGGTAATCAGTCCCTCACCCTGTACATACTTCTATATGTCTTCACATTGTCCTTGTATTGATAAAGCCACTGGACAGCGAATGTCTACAACATAAAGATACCCAGATGTTGCACATGTATCTAATTCTTCATCTTGTCGGTACTGTATACCATTGATACACAGCTCACCACTGGGTGAGCTGGATGCTTCAAAACACTGAAACAAAAAGAGGGTACAGAACACTGTGTGAACCACTTGCCACAATCTTCAACTACTCAGGACTGAGGGCCAGAGGTGTGGAAAACAGCAGAAGTAGTGACAGTAAGGTAAGGAATGAAAAGTCACAATACAGTGACTAGAACAATACACAAATAACCCTCACATAGGAGAATGAAACATTTTCTCGTTCTTAGACTACCTCCATTACTAATACTACTATTATTGCTTCGCTAATATTCCACTAATTCTTGTGTCACCACCACTACTTCCTTCTTATTGCCATATCTGCCACTGTTGCACTCCTTATACTACTACTAGTACTACTACCACTACTACCATTACTTCTGCCTTTATACTACCACCTCCGCTCGTTCTACTCCTCCCCCCTCCCCCCGTCTTGTATATATCCTGGCTCCCTGTCCGTCACGCTTCTGTGTGACTAGTTAATTGTCTAAGTCGGACCGAAATATCGTCATAAGTTTCATTCTATGTACGAGTTATCAGTGTATTTAAGAAAGGAGACAGACAGATATAATTAAACTACAGGACAGTGTCTCTGACAAGCATAATGCAGAGAAGAATGGTGGAACACCTGGATACACGTTGATAAACAGAAATGAGCACGGTTTTAAAGATCATAAATCCTGTCTCACAAAGCTGGTGACGCTGTTTGATCAAGGTAACATAAGTGAGGTAAAGAGGAACGCATATATTTGGACTGTAAGAAGACTTGTCACAATACTGCACAAAAAACTGGAAGTAAAGTTAGGGGAGCAGACAGGAATAACTGGGAAAGACTACAGTGGATCAGGGAACACTTAGCAGGAAAGAAAGTTATTGTCCAGAAAGAAGTGTCAGAATGGGCAAGAGTGACAAATGGGGTTCCACAAGGATCAATTCTAGTACTTATACTATTTCTTGTTTAACTGAATGACAAGTCGTAAGAAATAAAAGACGCAGATGATGCGAAACTAATGAAGAAAATAATAATAGGAGTGGGCAAGAAAAAACTAATAATGAAAAATGATAAGCTGGAGGAACAGCACGACAATTGGCAACTGGAATTAAACACCAGCACAGCAAGTTATGAAAACTGGGGAAGAGGAAGTGGTAGATGCAGGATCTATACGCAACTTTAAAACGAGATACGATACAGCTCACTAAGTCAAAAGAGACTAAAGGTACTACTAGCGGCCAGCCTAAGAGGCAAAACAAGAGCCGGAACACCACCTCTGCAACCCTCCCCTAGAAAAAAAAATTGGGGAGTACACGTACTTGAGCACAAACACAAAGTTGTAACTAGACACAATTACACTCTTGTATCATTCAAAACTGTGTTTACAGCTATAATACAAAAACTATGACAAGGTAATTACCCTCTAATGTCCCTCTGTCTTGGAGACGGGGGAGGAGGTAGAGGGGAAGGGAGCGGTGGAGGGGAAGGAAGAAGTAGAGGGGGAGGTGGAAGAGGAGGGGTAATGGAGGGTGAAGGATAAAGAGGAAGTAGAGGGAAGGGAAGGAAAAGGAGTAAAGGGATGGGAAGGGGAAGGAGAGAGTTTAGCAGGAGAATAATTGCGCAGTATCACTGGAAATGCGGTACAAGAGGACTGATCCCAGTGTTGATGACGGTATTGATGATAGTGTTGATGATGGCAATGATGATGGTGTTGATGATGGTATTGATGATAGTGTTGATGATGGTAATGATGATGTTGATGATGGTAATGATGATGGTGTTCATGATGGTATTGATGATAGTGTTGATGATTGTAATGATGATGGCGTTGATGGTATTGATGATAGTGTTGATGATGGTAATGATGATGGTCTTGATGATGGTAATGATGATGGTGTTGATGATGGTATTGATGATAGTGTTGATGGTAATGATGATGGTGTTGATGATGGTATTGATGATAGTGTTGATGATGGCAATGATGATGGTGTTGATGATGGTATTGATGATAGTGTTGATGATGGTAATGATGATGATGTTGATGATGGTAATGATGATGATGTTGATGATGGTAATGATGATGGTGTTGATGATGGTATTGATGATAGTGTTGATGATGGTATTGATGATAGTGTTGATGATGGTAATGATGATGGCGTTGATGGTATTGATGATAGTGTTGATGGTAATGATGATGGTGTTGATGATGGTATTGATGATAATGTTGATGATGGCATTGATGATAGTGTTGATGATGGTATTGATGATGATGTTGATGATGGTACTGATGATAGTGTTGATGATGGTATTGATGATAGCATTGACGATGGTGTTGATGATGGTGTTGATGGTATTGATGATGGTGTTGATGGTAATGATGGTGTTGATGATGGTACTGATGATAGTGTTGATGATGGTATTGATGATGGTGTTGATGATGGTATTGATGATATTGTTGATGACAGTATTGATGATGGTGTTGATGATGGTGTTGATGATGTTGATTGTATTGATGATGGTGTTGATGATGGTAATGATGGTGTTGATGATGTTAATGATGGTGTTGATGATGGTAATGATAATGGTGTTGATGGTAATGATGATGGTGCTGATGGTGTTGATGATGGTCTTGATGATGATCTTGATAATGGTGTTGATGATTGTGTTGATGATGGTGTTGATAATGGTGTTGATGATGGTAATGATGGTGTTGATAATGGTGTTGATGATGGTAATGATGGTGTTGATAATGGTGTTGATGACGGTATTGATAATGGTGTTGGTGATGTTAATGATGATTGTGTTGATGATGGTGTTGATGAGGGTGTTGATGAGGGTGTTGATGGTGTTGGTGATGGTATTGGTGATGGTAATGATGATGGTGTTGATGAGGGTGTTTATGATGGTGTTGGTGATGGTGTTGGTGATGGTGTTGATGAGGGTGTTGATGATGGTGTTGATGGTGTTGATGATGGCGTTGATGGTGTTGATGATGGCGTTGATGATGGTAATGATGGTGTTGATGATGTTGCTGACGAGAGTGTTGATGATGGTGTTGGTGATGGTAATGATGATGGTGTTGATCAGGGTGTTGATGATGATGTTGATGATGGTAATGATGATGGTGTTGGTGATGGTGTTGATGATGGTAACGATGGTGTTGATGGTGTTGATGATATTGGTGATGGTAATGATGATGGTGTTGATGATGGTAATGATGATGGTGTTGGTGATGGTGTTGATGATGGTATTGATGGTGTTGATGATGGTGTTGATGAGGGTGTTGATAATGTTGGTGATGGTAATGATGATGGTGTTGACGATGGTGTTGGTGATGGTAATGATGATGGTGTTGATGGTGTTACTGTTGGTGTTGATGATGTTGATGGTAATGATGATGGTGTTGCTGATGGTGTTGATGGTATTGATGGTGGTGTTGATGATGGTAATGATGACGGTGTTGATGATGGTGTTGATGATGGCGTTGATGATGGTAATGATGATGGTGTTGATGGTGTTACTGACGGTGTTGATGATGTTGATGATGGTAATGATGATGGTGTTGCTGATGCTGTTGATGATGGTATTGATGGTGGTGTTGATGATGGTAATGATGATGGTGTTGATGATGGTGTTGATGGTGTTGAGGATGGTGTTGATGATGGTAATGATGATGGTGTTGATGATGGTAATGATGATGGTGTTGATGATGGTAATGATGATGGTGTTGATGATGGTGTTGCTGATGGTGTTGATGATGGCGTTGATGATGGCAATGATGATGGCGTTGATGATGGCAATGATGATGGTGTTGATGATGGCAATGATGATGGTGTTGATGATAGTGTTGGTGATGGTAATGATGATGGTGTTGATGATGGTGTTGTTGATGGTGTTGATGATAGTGTTGGTGATGGTAATGATGATGGTGTTGATGATATTGGTGGTAGCGGTGGTGATGGCCGTAGTTGTGGTGATGTGATGGTGAGGATAGTGGTGGTGATGGTGATGGTGTTGATGGTGGTAGTTATTGTGGTGATGTTGATGGTGATGTGATTGCGATGATGATAATGATGGTGGTGATAGTGATGGTGACGGTGATGGTGGGGATTGTGGTAGTTATGATGATGGTGGTGATGGTGATAGTGTTGATGGTAATGGTGGTGACGGTGGTGGTGGCAGTGGTGGTGGAGACAGTGGTGGTGATGGTGGTGGTGTTGATGGTAGTGGTGGTGATGGTGAGGGTAGTAGTGGTGATGGTGGGGGTAGTAGTGGTGATGGTGATGGTGGTGATAATGGTGATAGTGTTCATGGTAATGGTGCTGATGGTGGTAGTGGTGAAGATAGTGGTGGTGATGGTGGTGGTGTTGATGGTAGTGGTGGTGATGGTGGGGGTAGTAGTGGTGATGGTGATGGTGGTGATAATGGTGATAGTGTTGATGGTAATGATGGTGATGGTGGTAGTGGTGGTGGAGATAGTGGTGGTGTTGATGGTCCATAATTAGAATAAGCTTATTTTCCCTCCAACTCCATAATTAAAATACACTTGGTTTTGGAATGTTGCAAGTGCATTGTGCATGCCAATGAGGTGACCCAAAGTTGACAATTATCTCCTAGGACAACAACAGCCAAAATGTTTTTTGTTCTATCCTTTAAGGTTACCTAATAACATCCCTGAACACCTTAACTATCGGAAGACCCAAAATTAAGGTTTGAGACATACTTGTCAATGCTTATAAAGAGTATAATTTTACAAATGTGTGGAAATGAATAGTAGTTTAGTATTTTAGTCACCTTGGGGAAGTCTCTACATAGCCTCTCTCAGTTCATTATTTTACCCAAATTTAAGTTGAAATCCATGGAATAGGCAGTTCCACTATGAAACAGTTTTCTGGCAGGGAGCTGCATTCTTACTGAAAGAATTGGAAGACTATACCAGTCACAGGTATATATTATCTGTATTAACTTCAGCAGTGAGTCACCTTAACTGCACTGTTACAAAACATGTCACCTACTAAAAGAAGGTATCTCCAGATAACACCAGGTCAACTTACTGATCTCCTTCTAGCATCTAGCTTGTCGTTGGTTTCATAATTTTTTGTCAGAGTATTCCAGTCCAATTATCCCATACAATTACATGGCTTCTCAGTACCGCTTTTGGATTACAACCGAATGGATGCAAACCAACCAAATAAAAGTTGAGATCTTTAATAACGAAGGTGTCTAGGTAGTAATAAGCATGGTTAATACAGTTCAAATGATTAAAGGGATAAGCTCCCACACAACTCTTGAAGTGTAACTTGTTGTAATTATATATTATTGTGGAAAATATTGTATATTTTCCGGAAATACGGTAATTTATAGGTAAATAGATGGCCTATATTGTATATAATAAAAATTATGATATCGAAAATGGGAAGAAGCTGCGCCTGCGCAGAAGACACTCACCATGTTTGAACGAGATAACACAAACGTTAGTTAATAATGGGAAGAGTTTTTCATGCTCTAGACGTAAAATTGGGCTGACACCTCTCAAATAGGAGGCGAAATTGTTGGATGTTCATTCCTGCATAACTTGAGATATCAGGCGAAGGGACAAGACTCTAATTAGACGGAAACAAGATATTACTCCAGCTAAGTGTCTTATTTTATGTTAGATTCTGGCCAGTTTCTTCATAAATTATAGACAGGAGTTAGACATGACACACAGTAATCTCCAGACTAATTGGTGAGTGATATTAAGATATATTCTCCTTCTCTTATGTAAATGTGTGTATATATAATCACTTATTAATTTTAATATACAGTCCACAAATTTATATATTTACCAGCATTCCTGGTGATACATATTTTATTTGTAATTAATAGGTCCAGAGCAACTTGTGGATATGACAGTGGTAGGTATCGAAGGGGGACATTTTTTGCGACCTAGGTGTCCCAAATTCCTACTTGTCTAACTGATAAATAATAATTATCTTTGTTCATTTACTGTTATGTACATAATGATACATTCAGATAAATGTAATTTTCCACATTTAAAGTGATTCAGTAAATATAATCATATGGTGCTAGGGTCACATTTGGTAAAATACTGTAGTACTCTTAATATGTATAGTCTAGTATGTTGCTATGATCAGAAGTACTCATAAGGACACAAGTAATAGTGTGTAAGTGTTTGTGTACGTGCTCAGTATGTGCTTTGATTGACTCGACCTAGACTGAAAATGTGACTGACAACAAAAACCTAAATAATCTAACTTATAGACCATCGAGGTAAACAAATAGCTGGAACAATATAACGACCCATTCGCCAACCAGCAATTATGTTCGAAGCAGCAAAGATCAGTATAGCATTAGGCAAGGAATAAGGAGACAAAAAACGACCCTAACTGTGGACATTCAACAAATTATATACAAAAGGCATAAAACTCCCATGATACTGAAACTGAGGTCAGCAATCAATTCCAATTTCCCAACTACGACAGTGCATAGATGCCAAAACAAATGTAGGTCGAGAGTTGTACTCAGGACCAGAGATATAGAGAGTGTCTCCAGGACACACTTCAAGAAACATCAAATATCACTAATGCTCTGTGAACAGTTGCATATAATTACGACATGTAAGTTCTGGCTCACCAGTGGAGACATACTCTACCAAAACAGAGTCTAAATGACACGAGATGACAGAGCAACGAGACGAAATGTTTCTTCCACTAACAGCAGCCAGAGAGAAGAGGATAAGCAAGCCTGCAGCTCCAACCTCAGGTTACTGGAATCAGGTATCGCCTGGCTCGAATTACTTAACAAGCAGGCAGGTAGTCTGCAAGTGCTGGCAGCCAATCAAAACTCTCCAACGGCGAGCACAATAAACTGCTACATCCTACATACATAAACTAATATAACAAGTCAGATAACAATGTAAAGCATGGAATTTCCATTTTAGGTATTAATGAAAATATCAGCAATATAAATTCATATGAAAAGACAATTTTCTTTCTGAGGATTTTCTTTCTTTCTGGGTCACCCTGCCTCGGTGGGAGACGGCCGACTTGTTGAAAAAAAATGAAAAGACAATATACGCAAAATAGTTACTGCGTCCTTTCTCTGAAGTCGCAATATGCACTCCTATAGTGGATAATTTAGACATGTCTGAACAATATCCTCAAATCTATGAAACAACATATTTATGACCTTAGCTTGAGTCAGGGTGATGCCGTTCATTGAAAGATCGTGAATCCCGTGACATCTGCGAGTTGAAGATTTAAACCTTGATTTCACTAATTTTTTCCGAGGAATCTGGTTCATGGATTAAGTCTTTGGGAATAGTAAAATTTAGTGATTATGGACAGTTGAAGTTTAAAGTAATCTGATCTCTATGGTATTGCTTAATTAAGACCAAAAGTTTTATCCACATGGCTAATCAAATAGTGATGCTCTGACAGTTCCTTATAACCTTTATGGGCTTAATAAATCCCGCTTTTAGGGTGTGTTCAGAGACAGGTTTCCGCACCATCACTGTCACCTGAATTATTAAAATGGTATTTGGTTAGTCACTTCGTATCATTTTCCATTTGGTAAGACCTCCTAGCACCTCTTACTATTTCTCTTCACCGCTCGATGTAGATCTGCTCAAAGTAATTTTATTATATTCTATAGGCGGTTGTACAAGACCATAGGATCAGGACGACATGAGCAAAATTTTTGCTAAAAACAATCACCAAATATGATTTTTTTAATAAAAATTGAAGATTAGAAAAACACATAATGGTGACTCAACCATCCCAATGATCCGTTAAGCTGCCAAATTAGGTCACAAGGATGTATAGGGCAGCGTCTTACCTAGGTCAAGCACTGCCCAGTGACTCGTTGAAATCTAAAAGTGGGTCACTGTGACTACACATGAAAAAAAAAAGACTGGTGGTTGGCGGCCACCAGCATGACGGGGAGAGAGAGAGAGAGAGAGAGAGAGAGAGAGAGAGAGAGAGAGAGAGAGAGAGAGAGAGAGAGAGAGAGAGAGAGAGAGAGAGAGCCTCTCTGGTGATGAATTAGACACATAATTATTCTGTAGGCATTACATACCATTAATATACAGGTTCTCGGGTGCACTCCTAGACACACTCAGAGGTGCAAAAGGTTAACATATAAGAATATCAGACACACGATGAATATACAGTTAGTTTTACCTTTGGTCTCCCACTCAGCCCCAGAACCAGGTTGAGTCATTCCTAAATTAGCACATTCCTCCAGGAGAGATGTATCCCAGTAATGATGACATAGTGTCATACTTTACCCCAATACATCCCATCTTACACTGACACGTCCTCGGGACCCACATCATTCATTCAATACGTTATTCGTTCCAGAATCTGATGAGAAAATGGGATGAGGTTAGGGACTTCACCGAGTATATTTTCATATATCCCAGTGACTAACCCGCAGATCTTGAGAAGTACTTGCCCTCTCTTGGTCTGCCCACCTTACCAATTCAGGGTAATCGAGGAGGTAGTAACATGAGTCATTTCGGTTTTTAAGAGCCAACATCAAGAGTGTGATAGATCAAGAATAGTTACCCTCCACTGGTGGCTTGTATGTCAGCAGTAATAAGAGACACTAAAAGTCGAGTATAATGAAACTAAGCAATAACTATTAGTCTTTATTAAATCCAATAGAATTATTTTATATACATTTTATTATAAAAAATAGAATTATTTAATAACTACTAATAATGTTACTGTTTTAATAATAATTATAGTATTAACAGACGTGGGCTTGGCGAAATTTCGTACACACTCCTATATTTTCATGTCTCCATTACGCTACACCGTTTTTTTCTTCCCGTACCAAAGGAAAATTAAGACAACCGTATCGCTCTCATTTAAGCTCATGTGAGCTAACGGGAAACTTCCCACGGAAACCTGAATGTTCAGAACGTAGTCCTCCTCACTTGACTAGGTAATGATGTCAGGCTTGAGGAAAGAGCCAACAACAAGATGCTCGGACCTTCCCCTCCACTTGATAGCCTCGTTGTTTTAACTGACCACATTCAAATGTCGTGGTGTTTCTTCCTATGACATCCGTTCATTCTAGGATACACCTGGGAGATATGACCTAGTGTCGCAGATGTATTACAAGAGTGGCAGAACCCTGAAGCACCAGGTTTTCCTCCGGGTACACTAGACGGAGTTACCAAAGCAGCTGCTGGGACCTGAATAAGATGGACGTAATCACTACCACTTGAGGAACTGGTCCCAAAGGACACCCTACAGTTAACGAAGGATCAACATATGTCGATATGAGAGCAGTTAAATCACAAATGGTATGTAGATTTTGTCTCAATGCCAGGGGGAGCTCACTCTTATTGAACACCTCAGAATTAATTAACAGTCTTAGCAGGTAAGACCCATCGCAGGATCTTGCCCTAGATGATGGGTTATCCGGCTGTGAAGCCTTGACTGTACTGTCCCTGAAGAGATTCAGGACAACCACTTAGCCAGACTTGAGTCCTGGATATTTTGCAGTTTTTGAACGATAGTATCGGATCTCCTCTGGCAAGATGGCAAAACAGTGATTGAGTAAGTGACTATGAAAGTGTTTCTTCTTTCTTGGGTCACCCTGCCTCGGTGGGATATGGCCGATGTGTTAAAAAAATGTATAGATGAAACAAAGCTGGGCGGTCCCAGTCCAATATTAGTTTTTTGCACATGGAAGAGCGAAAACTGGCATGTCATGCAGCAAATAGAGCCAATTTAGTTTTTAAATAGTGCCAGAGAACTACACTGGTGGGTGAGTCTTGTTATTAAGTATTGATGGAGAAGTGTAACTTACTGCATCTTCAATAGTGTTGATAAATTAGACACATGTGCAACTCTTGGGTATCTTTATTGAGGAAACGTTTCGCCAAGAGTTGCACATGTGTCTAATTTATCAACATGTCGGTTCTCTGAACCATTCATCTACAAATCTTCAGTAGTACATCTCGTTATTAATCTAAACTGACTTGTCAATGATAACATACTATCTCTGTCTTCCTCCATCAAGTATGTTGTTTACCAGCTGGAGGCACGAGACAGTCTGATAAACTGAAGTGTTTTTAAAAAATCGAGGACTTATTTAATTCATGTTAAGTGCTAAACTCATGCGAGTCATCCAGCGCAAGACGTGGTGGAGGCTCGATCCTCCGTGTGCTGAGCGACAGACAAACGCACTTCCTGTCTGTACTCAGTCTACCCATCCTCACTCTGAAACAGAAGACTTCTAACTCCTTAACAACCAAATTTATCAAGTTGTTCTCACTAGAGGCCAGGCTCACCATACTTCTAGCTGGTCCTGATGCCACACACCACAGTGCTGAGTATGGTGTGTGTCCAACACAGTGCTGAGTATGGTGTGTGTCCAACACAGTGCTGTGTATGGTGTGTGTCCAACACAGTGCTGTGTATGGTGCATGTCCAACACAGTGCTGTGTATGGTGTGTCCAACACAGTGCTGTGTACGGTGTGTGTCCAACACAGTGCTGTGTATGGTGTGTGTCCAACACAGTGCTGTGTATGGTGCATGTCCAACACAGTGCTGTGTATGGTGTGTATCCAACACAGTGCTGAGTATGGTGTGTGTCCAACACAGTGCTGTGTATGGTGCATGTCCAACACAGTGCTGAGTATGGTGTGTGTCCAACACAGTGCTGTGTATGGTGTGTGTCCAACACAGTGCTGTGTATGGTGTGTGTCCAACACAGTGCTGAGTATGGTGTGTGTCCAACACAGTGCTGTGTATGGTGCATGTCCAACACAGTGCTGTGTATGGTGTGTGTCCAACACAGTGCTGTGCATGCTGTGTGTCCAACACAGTGCTGAGTATGGTGTGTGTCCAACACAGTGCTGTGTATGGTGCATGTCCAACACAGTGCTGTGTATGGTGTGTGTCCAACACATTGCTGTGTATGGTGTGTGTCCGACACAGTGCTGTGTATGGTGTGTGTCCAACACAGTGCTGAGTATGGTGTGTGTCCAACACAGTGCTGAGTATGGTGTGTGTCCAACACAGTGCTGTGTATGGTGCATGTCCAACACAGTGCTGTGTATGGTGCATGTCCAACACAGTGCTGAGTATGGTGCATATCCAACACAGTGCTGTGTATGGTGCATGTCCAACACAGTGCTGTGTATGGTGCATGTCCAACACAGTGCTGTGTATGGTGCATGTCCAACGCAGTGCTGTGTATGGTACATGTCCAACACAGTGCTGTGTATGGTGCATGTCCAACACAGTGCTGTATGGTGCATGTCCAACAGTGCTGAGTATGGTAAGTGTCCAACACAGTGCTGTGTATGGTGCATGTCCAACACAGTGCTGTATGGTGCATGTCCAACAGTGCTGAGTATGGTAAGTGTCCAACACAGTGCTGTATGGTGCATGTCCAACAGTGCTGAGTATGGTAAGTGTCCAACACAGTGCTGTATGGTGCATGTCCAACAGTGCTGAGTATGGTAAGTGTCCAACACAGTGCTGTGTATGGTGCATGTCCAACACAGTGCTGTATGGTGCATGTCCAACAGTGCTGAGTATGGTAAGTGTCCAACACAGTGCTGTATGGTGCATGTCCAACAGTGCTGAGTATGGTAAGTGTCCAACACAGGATGAATGATCCATAACACAACGCTCAGTGAGGGGCACCTGCCAGGTATCCTTCTTTGTACTAGCAGCGTAACACAATGGTGAGTGGTGGTTGTTGTGGGTGGTGGTTGTTGTGGGTGGTGGTTGTTGTGGGTGGTGGTTGTTGTGTGAGTGCTGGTTTTTGTGAAGATGGGAGTTGGTGTTAGGATGGTGGTAGTGGTGGTGATGGTAGTTGGTGGTGATGGGTGGTGGATTTTGAGTAGTACTGATTGTGATCATTGTGGTGGTTGTAGCAGTGGTATTGGTTATGGTGTTAGTGTTAGTAGTAGCATTAATGGTAGCGGTGGTAATGATAGTGATGGTAGTAGCAGTGTTTGTATTGGTAGCTGCATTGGTAGTTGTGGTAGTGGCAATGATGGTAGTGTTGATAGTGGCAGTGGTGATAATAGTGGTAGTGTTGATAGTGGCAGTGGTGATAATAGTGGTAGTGGTGATAGTGGCAGTGGTGATAATAATGGTAGTGGTAGTGGTGGTAGTTGTAGTTGTTGTAGTGGTAATGGTGGTAGTAGTAGTGGTAGTGGTGATGGTAATTGTGGTGGTAGTGGTGATGGTAGTTGTGGTGGTAGTGGTGATGGTAGTTGTGATGGTAGTGGTGATGGTAGTTGTGGTGGTAGTGGTGATGGTAGTTGTGGTGGTAGTGGTGATGGTAGTTGTGGTGGTAGTGGTGATGGTAGTTGTGGTGGTAGTGGTGATGGTAGTTGTGATGGTAGTGGTGATGGTAGTTGTGGGGGTAGTGGTGATGGTAGTTGTGGTGGTAGTGGTGATGGTAGTTGTGATGGTAGTGGTGATGGTAGTTGTGGGGGTAGTGGTGATGGTAGTTGTGGTGGTAGTGGTGATGGTAGTTGTGATGGTAGTGGTGATGGTAGTTGTGGTGGTAGTGGTGATGGTAGTTGTGGGGGTAGTGGTGATGGTAGTTGTGGTGGTAGTGGTGATGGTAGTTGTGATGGTAGTGGTGATGGTAGTTGTGGGGGTAGTGGTGATGGTAGTTGTGGCGGTAGTGGTGATGGTAGTTGTGATGGTAGTGGTGATGGTAGTTGTGGTGGTAGTGGTGATGGTAGTTGTGGTGGTAGTGGTGATGGTAGTTGTGGTGGTAGTGGTGATGGTAGTTGTGGTGGTAGTGGTGATGGTAGTTGTGGGGGTAGTGGTGATGGTAGTTGTGGTGGTAGTGGTGATGGTAGTTGTGATGGTAGTGGTGATGGTAGTTGTGGGGGTAGTGGTGATGGTAGTTGTGGTGGTAGTGGTGATGGTAGTTGTGATGGTAGTGGTGATGGTAGTTGTGGGGGTAGTGGTGATGGTAGTTGTGGTGGTAGTGGTGATGGTAGTTGTGATGGTAGTGGTGATGGTAGTTGTGGGGGTAGTGGTGATGGTAGTAGTGGTGGTAGTGGTGATGATAGTTGTGATGGTAGTGGTGATGGTAGTTGTGGTGGTAGTGGTGATGGTAGTTGTGGTGGTAGTGGTGATGGTAGTTGTGGTGGTAGTGGTGATGGTAGTTGTGGGGGTAGTGGTGATGGTAGTTGTGGTGGTAGTGGTGATGGTAGTTGTGATGGTAGTGGTGATGGTAGTTGTGGGGGTAGTGGTGATGGTAGTTGTGGTGGTAGTGGTGATGGTAGTTGTGATGGTAGTGGTGATGGTAGTTGTGGGGGTAGTGGTGATGGTAGTGGTGATGGTAGTTGTGGGGGTAGTGGTGATGGTAGTTGTGGTGGTAGTGGTGATGGTAGTTGTGGTGGTAGTGGTGATGGTTGTGGTGGTAGTGGTGATGGTAGTTGTGGTGGTAGTGGTGATGGTAGTTGTGGTGGTAGTGGTGATGGTAGTTGTGGTGGTAGTGGTGATGGTCGTAGTGGTGGTGGTGGTGATGGTAGTAGTGGTGGTAGTGGTGATGGTAGTAGTGGTGGTGGTGGTGATGGTAGTAGTGGTGGTGGTGGTGATGGTAGTAGTGGTGGTAGTGGTGATGGTAGTTGTGGTGGTAGTGGTGATGGTAGTAGTGGTGGTAGTGGTGATGGTAGTTGTGGTGGTAGTGGTGATGGTTGTAGTGGTGGTAGTGGTGATGGTAGTTGTGATGGTAGTGGTGATGGTAGTTGTGGGGGTAGTGGTGATGGTAGTTGTGGTGGTAGTGGTGATGGTAGTTGTGATGGTAGTAGTGATGGTAGTTGTGGGGTAGTGGTGATGGTAGTTGTGGTGGTAGTGGTGATGATAGTTGTTAGTGATGGTAGTTGGTGATGGTAGTTGTGGTGGTAGTGGTGTTGTGGTGGTATGGTAGGTAGTGTGGGGGTAGGTAGTAGGTGATGGTAGTTGTGGTGGTAGTGGTGATGGTAGTTGTGGGGGTAGTGGTGATGGTAGTTGTGGTGGTAGTGGTGAGGGTAGTTGTGATGGTAGTAGTGATGGTAGTTGTGGGGGTATTGTTGTGATGGTAGTGGTGATGGTAGTTGTGGGGGTAGTGGTGATGGTAGTTGTGGTGGTAGTGGTGATGGTAGTTGTGATGGTAGTGGTGATGGTAGTTGTGGTGGTAGTGGTTGATGGTAGTTGTGGTGGGTAGTGTGGTGATGGTAGTTGTGGTGGTAGTGGTGATGTGGTAGTTGTGGTGGTAGTGGTGATGGTAGTTATGGGGGTAGTGGTGATGGTAGTTGTTGGTGGTAGTGGTGATGGTAGTTGTGATGGTAGTGGTGATGGTAGTTGTGGGGGGTAGTGGTGATGGTAGTTGTGGTGGTAGTGGTGATGGTAGTTGTGATGGTAGTGGTGATGGTAGTTGTGGGGGTAGTGGTGATGGTAGTTGTGGTGGTAGTGGTGATGGTAGTTGTGATGGTAGTGGTGATGGTAGTTGTGGGGGTAGTGGTGATGGTAGTGGTGATGGTAGTTGTGGGGGTAGTGGTGATGGTAGTTGTGGTGGTAGTGGTGATGGTAGTTGTGGTGGTAGTGGTGATGGTTGTGGTGGTAGTGGTGATGGTAGTTGTGGTGGTAGTGGTGATGGTAGTTGTGGTGGTAGTGGTGAGTGGTGATGGTAGTGGTGATTGGTAGTTGTGATGGTAGTGGTGATGGTAGTTGTGGGGGTAGTGGTGATGGTAGTTGTGGTGGTAGTGGTGATGGTAGTTGTGGTGGTAGTGGTGATGGTTGTGGTGGTAGTGGTGATGGTAGTTGTGGTGGTAGTGGTGATGGTAGTTGTGGTGGTAGTGGTGATGGTAGTTGTTTTGGTAGTGGTGATGGTCGTAGTGGTGGTGGTGGTGGTGATGGTAGTAGTGGTGGTAGTGGTGATGGTAGTAGTGGTGGTAGTGGTGATGGTAGTAGTGGTGGTGGTGGTGATGGTAGTAGTGGTGGTAGTGGTGATGGTAGTTGTGGTGGTAGTGGTGATGGTAGTTGTGATGGTAGTGGTGATGGTAGTTGTGGGGGTAGTGGTGATGGTAGTTGTGGTGGTAGTGGTGATGGTAGTTGTGATGGTAGTGGTGATGGTAGTTGTGGGGGTAGTGGTGATGGTAGTTGTGGTGGTAGTGGTGATGGTAGTTGTGATGGTAGTAGTGATGGTAGTTGTGGGGGTAGTGGTGATGGTAGTTGTGGTGGTAGTGGTGATGATAGTTGTGATGGTAGTGGTGATGGTAGTTGTGGTGGTAGTGGTGATGGTAGTTGTGGTGGTAGTGGTGATGGTAGTTGTGGTGGTAGTGGTGATGGTAGTTGTGGGGGTAGTGGTGATGGTAGTTGTGGTGGTAGTGGTGATGGTAGTTGTGATGGTAGTGGTGATGGTAGTTGTGGGGGTAGTGGTGATGGTAGTTGTGGTGGTAGTGGTGATGGTAGTTGTGATGGTAGTGGTGATGGTAGTTGTGGGGGTAGTGGTGATGGTAGTGGTGATGGTAGTTGTGATGGTAGTGGTGATGGTAGTTGTGGGGGTAGTGGTGATGGTAGTTGTGGTGGTAGTGGTGATGGTAGTTGTGGTGGTAGTGGTGATGGTTGTGGTGGTAGTGGTGATGGTAGTTGTGGTGGTAGTGGTGACGGTAGTTGTGGTGGTAGTGGTGATGGTAGTTGTGGTGGTAGTGGTGATGGTCGTAGTGGTGGTGGTGGTGATGGTAGTAGCGGTGGTAGTGGTGATGGTAGTAGTGGTGGTAGTGGTGATGGTAGTAGTGGTGGTGGTGGTGATGGTAGTAGTGGTGGTAGTGGTGATGGTAGTTGTGGTGATGGTAGAATTGGTGGTAGTGGTGATGGTAGTTGTGGTGGTAGTGGTGATGGTAGTAGTGGTGGTAGTGGTGATGGTAGTTGTGGTGGTAGTGGTGATGGTAGTAGTGGTGGTAGTGGTGATGGTAGTTGTGGTGGTAGTGGTGATGGTAGTTGTGGTGGTAGTGGTGATGGTAGTAGTGGTGGTAGTGGTGATGGTAGTAGTGGTGGTAGTGGTGATGGTAGTAGTGGTGGTAGTGGTGATGGTAGTTGTGGTGGTAGTGGTGATGGTAGTTGTGGTGGTAGTGGTGATGGTAGTTGTGGTGGTAGTGGTGATGGTAGTTGTGGTGGTAGTGGTGATGGTCGTAGTGGTGGTGGTGGTGATGGTAGTAGTGGTGGTAGTGGTGATGGTAGTAGTGGTGGTGGTGGTGGATGGTGAGTGGTAGGTGGTGGTGGTGGTGATGGTAGTGTGGTGGTGGAGTGGTGCTGGTAGTTGTGGTGGTAGTGGTGATGGTAGTAGTGGTGGTAGTGGTGATGGTAGTTGTGGTGGTAGTGGTGATGGTAGTAGTGGTGGTAGTGGTGATGGTAGTTGTGGTGGTAGTGGTGATGGTAGTAGTGGTGGTAGTGGTGATGGTAGTTGTGGTGGTAGTGGTGATGGTCGTAGTGGTGGTGGTGGTGATGGTAGTAGTGGTGGTAGTGGTGATGGTAGTAGTGGTGGTGGTGGTGATGGTAGTGAGTGGTGGTGGTGGTGGTGATGGTAGTAGTGGTGGTGATGGTGATGGTAGTTGTGGTGGTGAGTGGTGATGGTAGTAGTGGTGGTAGTGGTGATGGTAGTTGTGGTGGTGGAGTGGTGATGGGTAGTGAGTGGTGGTAGTGGTGATGGTAGTTGTGGTGGTAGTGGTGATGGTGAGTAGTGGTGGTAGTGGTGATGGTGGTGGTTGTGGTGGTAGTGGTGATGGTAGTTGTGGTGGTAGTGGTGATGGTAGTAGTGGTGGTAGTGGTAATGGTAGTAGTGGTGGTAGTGGTGATGGTAGTAGTGGTGGTAGTGGTGATGGTAGTAGTCGTGGTAGTGGTGATGGTAGTAGTGGTGGTAGTGGTGATGGTAATAGTGGTGGTAGTGGTGATGGTAGTAGTGGTGGTAGTGGTGATGGTAGTGGTGGTGGTTGTGGTGATGGTAGTTGTGGTGGTTGTGGTGATGGTAGTTGTGGGGGTAGTGGTGATGGTAGTTGTGGTGGTAGTGGTGATGGTAGTAGTGGTGGTAGTGGTGATGGTAGTTGTGGTGGTAGTAGTGATGGTAGTAGTGGTGGTAGTGGTGATGGTAGTAGTGGTGGTAGTGGTGATGGTAGTTGTGGTGGTGTGGTGGATGGTGGAGTAGTGGTGGTAGGTGGTGATGGTGTAGTGGTGGTGGTAGTGGTGATGGTAGTAGTGGTGGTTGTGGTGATGGTGGTTGTAATGGTGGTGTGGAGGTGATGGTAGGTTGTTGTGGTAGTGGTGATGGTAGTAGTGGTGGTAAGTAGTGATGGTAGTAGTGTGGTGGTAGGTGGATGGTGATGGTAGTAGTGGTGGTAGTGGTGATGGTAGTAGTGGTGGTAGTGGTGATGGTAGTTGTGGTGGTAGTGGTGATGGTCGTAGTGGTGGTGGTGGTGATGGTAGTAGTGGTGGTGGTGGTGATGGTAGTTGTGATGGTAGTTGTGGTGGTAGTGGTGATGGTAGTAGTGGTGGTAGTGGTGATGGTAGTAGTGGTGGTAGTGGTGATGGTAGTTGTGGTGGTTGTGGTGATGGTAGTTGTGGTGGTTGTGGTGATGGTAGTTGTGGTGGTTGTGGTGATGGTAGTAGTGGTGGTAGTGGTGATGGTAGTAGTGGTGGTAGTGGTGATGGTAGTTGTGGTGGTAGTGGTGATGGTCGTAGTGGTGGTGGTGGTGATGGTAGTAGTGGTGGTGGTGGTGATGGTAGTTGTGATGGTAGTTGTGGTGGTAGTGGTGATGGTAGTAGTGGTGGTAGTGGTGATGGTAGTAGTGGTGGTAGTGGTGATGGTAGTAGTGGTGGTAGTGGTGATGGTAGTAGTGGTGGTAGTGGTGATGGTAGTAGTGGTGGTAGCTGTGGATGGTAAGTAGGTGGTGGTAGTGGTGATGGTAGTAGTGGTGGTTGTGGTGATGGTAGTTGTGGTGGTTGTGGTGATGGTAGTAGTGGTGGTTGTGGTGATGGTAGTTGTGGTGGTTGTGGTGATGGTAGTTGTGGTGGTTGTGGTGATGGTAGTTGTGGTGGTTGTGGTGATGGTAGTAGTGGTGGTTGTGGTGATGGTAGTTGTGGTGGTTGTGGTGATGGTAGTTGTGGTGGTTGTGGTGATGGTAGTGTTGGTGGTGGTGATGGTAGTAGTGTGGTGGTTGTGGTGATGGTAGTTGTGGTGGTTTGTGGTGATGGTAGTTGTGGTGGTTGTGGGTGATGGTAGTTGTGGTGGTTGTGGTGATGGTAGTTGTGGTGGTTGTGGTGATGGTAGTAGTGGTGGTTGTGGTGATGGTAGTTGTGTGGTGGTTGTGGTGATGGTAGTTGTGGTGGTTGTGGTGATGGTAGTTGTGGTGGTTGTGGTGATGGTAGTTGTGGTGGTTGTGGTGATGGTAGTTGTGGTGGTTGTGGTGATGGTAGTTGTGGTGGTTGTGGTGATGGTAGTTGTGGTGGTTGTGGTGATGGTAGTTGTGGTGGTTGTGGTGATGGTAGTTGTGGTGGTTGTGGTGATGGTAGTTGTGGTGGTTGTGGTGATGGTAGTTGTGGTGGTAGTGGTGATTTGTATGGTAGGTGGTGGTAGTGGTGATGGTAGTAAAGGGGTGGTGGTAGTGGTGATGGTAGTAAAGGGGTGGTGGTAGTGGTGATGGTAGTAAAGGGGTGGTGGTAGTGGTGATGGTAGTAAAGGGGTGGTGGTAGTGGTGATGGTAGTAGTGGTGGTTGTGGTGATGGTAGTTGTGATGGTAGTGGTGATGGTAGTAGTGGTGGTAGTGGTGATGGTAGTAGTGGTGGTTGTGGTGATGGTAGTAGTGGTGGTTGTGGTGATGGTAGTAGTGGTGGTTGTGGTGATGGTAGTTGTGGTGGTAGTGGTGATGGTAGTAGTGGTGGTTGTGGTGATGGTAGTAGTGGTGGTTGTGGTGATGGTAGTTGTGGTGGTTGTGGTGATGGTAGTAGTGGTGGTAATGGTGATGGTAGTAGTGGTGGTTGTGGTGATGGTAGTAGTGGTGGTTGTGGTGATGGTAGTAGTGGTGGTTGTGGTGATGGTAGTTGTGGTGGTTGTGGTGATGGTAGTTGTGATGGTAGTGGTGATGGTAGTTGTGGTGGTAGTGGTGATGGTAGTTGTGGTGGTTGTGGTGATGGTAGTTGTGGTGGTTGTGGTGATGGTAGTTGTGGTGGTAGTGGTGATGGTAGTAGTGGTGGTTGTGGTGATGGTAGTAGTGGTGGTTGTGGTGATGGTAGTTGTGGTGGTTGTGGTGATGGTAGTAGTGGTGGTAGTGGTGATGGTAGTAGTGGTGGTTGTGGTGATGGTAGTAGTGGTGGTTGTGGTGATGGTAGTAGTGGTGGTTGTGGTGATGGTAGTAGTGGTGGTTGTGGTGATGGTAGTTGTGGTGGTAGTGGTGATGGTAGTAGTGGTGGTTGTGGTGATGGTAGTAGTGGTGGTTGTGGTGATGGTAGTTGTGGTGGTTGTGGTGATGGTAGTAGTGGTGGTAGTGGTGATGGTAGTAGTGGTGGTTGTGGTGATGGTAGTAGTGGTGGTTGTGGTGATGGTAGTAGTGGTGGTTGTGGTGATGGTAGTTGTGGTGGTTGTGGTGATGGTAGTTGTGGTGGTAGTGGTGATGGTAGTTGTGGTGGTAGTGGTGATGGTAGTTGTGGTGGTAGTGGTGATGGTAGTTGTGATGGTAGTGGTGATGGTAGTTGTGGTGGTTGTGGTGATGGTAGTTGTGATGGTAGTGGTGATGGTAGTTGTGGTGGTTGTGGTGATGGTAGTTGTGGTGGTTGTGGTGATGGTAGTTGTGGTGGTTGTGGTGATGGTAGTTGTGGTGGTTGTGGTGATGGTAGTTGTGGTGGTAGTGGTGATGGTAGTTGTGATGGTAGTGGTGATGGTAGTTGTGGTGGTTGTGGTGATGGTAGTTGTGATGGTAGTGGTGATGGTAGTTGTGGTGGTTGTGGTGATGGTAGTTGTGATGGTTGTAGTTTATTGCTGGTAGTTGTGCTGGTTGTTGTTTATTGCTGGTAGTTGTGGTGGTTGTGGTGATGGTGGTGGTGGTGATGGTTGTGGTGGTTGTGGTGATGGTAGTTGTGGTGGTTGTGGTGATGGTAGTTGTGGTGGTTGTGGTGATGGTAGTTGTGGTGGTTGTGGTGATGGTAGTTGTGGTGGTTGTGGTGATGGTAGTTGTGGTGGTTGTGGTGATGGTAGTTGTGGTGGTTGTGGTGTACAAATATTAGAGTTACTTAAGAAACAGTTGAACAAGCACTGGGGAAATACTGAATTTATCTAGATACTATGTTGATAAATTAGACACATGTGCAACTCTTGGGTATCTTTATTGAGGAAACGTTTCGCCACTGTGTGGCGAAACGTTTCCTCAATAAAGATACCCAAGAGTTGCTCATGTATCTAATTTATCAACATGTCGGTTCTCTGAAGCATTCATCTACAAATCTAGATACAATGCAGGATATTCTATCTCTCCCTCCCTTCCTCTCTCTCTCTCTCTCTCTCTCTCTCTCTCTCTCTCTCTCTCTCTCTCTCTCTCTCTCTCTCTCTCTCTCTCTCTCTCTCTCTCTCTCTCTCTCTGTCCTCCTCAACAGACCATCATTTTCATTTTTGACTTCCGGTCCAGCCGGCGTGTGTGTGATGTTGAGATCAGCCATTATGCTGATGAGGGAGGACGAAGAGGCACTTGAAGGCAGGAGGTGAAGACTAGAAGCAGGAGTTGAAGAAGACTAGAGGAAGGTGAGGAAGACTAAAGGAAGGTGAAGAAGACCAGAGGAAGGTGAAGAAGACCAGAGGAATGTGAAGAAGACCAGAGGAAGGTGAAGAAGACCAGAGGAAGGTGAAGAAGACCAGAGGAAGGTGAAGAAGACAAGATGAAGGTGAAGAAGACTACATAAATGTTGCAAAATGCCACCTCTATTACGTGAAGATATCTCCAGAGAATACTGGAAAGACACCTTATTGATCTCCCTCTTGCATCTAGCTTGTTTCTGATTTTGTAATAGTCTGTTAGTAAGAATTCTAGTCTAATTATCCTGCATAGTGTGTGGGTTCTCAATAGCGCTTTTGGACTGACTACAAACCAATTAAATATAGGATGAGAACTTTAATACCAAAGGTGTCTTGGTAATAATTACAGTTAATGTAACTTGAATAATTAAGGAGATAATTTCCTACACAATTCTTGGAGTATAACTTAGTATACTCTTGTATTATAAGAACATAAGAAAGAAGGAACACTGCAACAGGCCTACTGGCCTATGAGAGGTAGGTCCAATTCTCCCACCTGCTTAAGTCAACGCCTTGACCTAGTCAGGTCAGTCACGTCAGTTAAGGGAGGAGCACGGCATCCGACCTAGTAGCACCTGCTAGTCAGGTCCAACTCACACCCATCCACACCTACTCATGTATTTATCCAACCTATTTTTAAAACTACACAACGTCTTAGCTTCTATGACGGTACTCGGGAGTTTGTCAGAAGGTAAACTGTGGTATCAGTGTGATCAGCAGTAGTTGACAGTGACGGTGGACAAGCGCTTACAGAGTGGGTAGTGGCCAGTAGGCGGGCCTGACTGAGAGTGGCCAGTAGGCGGGCCTGACAGAGTGGCCAGTAGGCGGGCCTAACTGAGGGTGTTGCGTCAATGTATGGTGTAGGATGACCTCTCCCACACAAATAAGACAAAAATTCTGAACCTATCACGCCACAGCAAAACAAAATTTAAATAAATGTATATATCAATACACACACAGTGTAAATTCATTGATGCAATAGCTGCAACAACCAGCTTTCTTCTAGCGAGTCTGCTAACTAGGGAATCAGGCAGTTTGTTCACTTTGTAATAATGTTGAGAGAGAGAGAGAGAGAGAGAGAGAGAGAGAGAGAGAGAGAGAGAGAGAGAGAGATTAGCAAGTAAACACAGTTACACTCTCTCCTGTGTTGTAACATTCTGTGCTGTCAGTCGAGGAATTTTTAGAAACTAATAAGGGTCTTGTTATACGCTCTTGTACCTTGAGCAGAGTAACATCTTATTTTGAGAAACTTCCGAGGCTTAGGAATTACAGTCAGGATTATCTCGTAAACTCAGGATAAGTTGTAGTGAGCAACAATGATTAAGTAAACAGAAGAACAGAAGGGGACTCGACCCTGTGTCCTGGCGGCCAGAGGCCCAACACTGCGCCAACGAACCACCAAACTTACAATGGGAAGATTTTTACAGACAACGCTTCTGGGCTTACCTGTTATGGCGCCTCCAACTCTGACCCTCCCGACCCTTCCCATACTTCTTAAAGTCATACAGTTTATACCCTCTATTCATTCTTGTTTATTCAAGACGACCTCATGATAAATTCAACAGCTAAAAGAGAACTCAAAACCTAACTTAACATAGTTATTATGATTTGTTGGACATTCTCTGAAAGTGCTCAGGCATACTGGAATAGGTGACATGCGCTTAGTACGTGGCAGTATGAGTGAAGTGCTCAGTGTTCATACACATCACTCTTATGCTGTCAGTATGAGTGATGTGCTCAGTTGGTAGGTAAGACACATGGGCAACTTTATTCCGAAACATTTCGCCGACACAGTAGGCTTCTTCAGTCGATTACAGAAAGTAGACAGGAACAGTAGAGATGTGAAGACGATGTAATCAGTCCATCACCCTTGTAGTTGGAGATTTGAGGTTGTCATCCTTCAGCCTGGAGAAGAGTGTGTCTTACCTACCAACCTGTCGGTATTGTATTCCATTTTAATATTCACTCTGTCAGAAGTGTTCAGTGTTCATACACCTCATTCTTGCGTTGTCAGTATGAGAAAAGTGCTTAGTGTTCATACACATCATTCTTGTGCTGTCAGTATGAGTGAAGTGCTCAGTGTTCACACACATCACTCTTGTGCTGTCAGTATGAGTGAAGTGTTCAGTGTTCATACACGCAGTCTTGTGCTGTCAGTATGAGTGAAGTGTTCAGTGTTCATACACGCAGTCTTGTACTGTCAGTATGAGTGAAGTGTTCAGTGTTCATACACGCAGTCTTGTGCTGTCAGTATGAGTGAAGTGTTCAGTGTTCATACACGCAGTCTTGTGCTGTCAGTATGAGTGAAGTGTTCAGTGTTCATACACATCACTCTTGTGCTGTCAGTATGAGTGAAGTGCTCATTGCTCATACACATCATTCTTGTGCTGGAAGCTGCAGAGCGAGGTTCATCATCAATGGCTTCTTTAAGACCTTGTGAACGTGAATGTTAGTGAAAATGATGCGATCTGAGTTTGCAGGAAAGTTGCTACCGTACAACACTTTCTTTGTATCATGACCTACATACAAGTGCAGGTTAGCTGCTACCATGCAACACCCTCCTTAAATCATGACGTATTAGTGCAGGTTTACCTGGAGAGAGTTCCGGGGGTCAACGCCCCTGCGGCCCGATCTGTGACCAGGCCTCCTTAGGTCAGTGTCCCAGGATGCGACCCACACCAGTCGACTAACACCCAGGTACCCATTTTACTGATGGGGAACATAGACAACAGGTTGAATGAAACACGTCCAATGTTTCTACTCTGGCTGGGAATCGAACCCAGGCCCTCGCCGTGTGAAGCGAGAGCGTTAACCAACAGGCCACCAGAGCCCCCATGCAACACCCGCCTTGTATCATGACGTATGAGTGTATGTTTGCTGCTACCATGCAACACTCTCCTTGTATCATGACGTATGAGTGCGGGTTCGCTGCTACCATGCAACACTCTCCTTGTATCATGACGTGTGAGTGCACGTTAACTGCTATCATGCAACACTCTCCTTGTATCATGACGTATGAGTGCACGTTAACTGCTACCGTGCAACACTCTCCCTGTATCATGACGTATGAGTGCAAGTTAGCTGCTACCATGCAACACTCTCCCTGTATCATGACGTATGAAAGCAGGTTAGCTGCTACCATGCAACATCCTCCTTGTATCATGACGTATGAGTGTATGCTTGCTGCTACCATGCAACACTCTCCTTGTATCATGACGTATGAGTGTATGCTTGCTGCTACCATGCAACACTCTCCTTGTATCATGACGTATGAGTGTATGCTTGCTGCTACCATGCAACACTCTCCTTGTATCATGACGTATGAATGTATGTTATCTGCTACCATGCAACACCCTCCTTAAATCATGACGTATGAGTGCAGGTTAGCTGCTACCATGCAACATTTTCCTATAAGCACTACACTCATATTTATGTAAACTTTTGCAAATGCTGTTAACTAGGGTGCGAAGACTGGTGGTTGACGGTGCACCGCTGGGCAGCCAGAGGTTACCTTATATTTATTTACAGGCTGCTGCCAGCGTTTCTTACATCTTTTTTTATCCATGACGAGGGCCTCTGGGCCCATTTACTTAATCCTAAAGTTAATAGTGACTTGTGGCTAGACTTGGATGTGTTTATTAAGCATTACTATTTATATATAACAAGAGGGATCTGGGGGTAGCTAAGCCAGGTGACGCTTTATTCTAATGTTATTACTTGTCACTGTCCTTGTTCCTTATTGTGGGAATTTGTTTTGGTCAGTTCATTGATCTTCTGAAGGAGGTCACGGGATCGTGAGGAACCGGGGAGGGCTTCTTTAATACCTCACCAGCTATATAATAATACCTCACCAGCTATATAATAATACCTCACCAGCTATATAATAATACCTCACCAGCTATATAATAATACCTCACCAGCTATATAATAATACCTCACCAGCTATATAATAATACCTCACCAGCTATATAATAATACCTCACCAGCTATATAATAATACCTCACCAGCTATATAATAATACCTCACCAGCTATATAATAATACCTCACCAGCTATACAATAATACCAGTAATCTCTCATCGGTGATCCCAGAGAAAGGAATTACATTCACCATCATTCATTCAATATGTGTCGGGCCAGAGAAGCGTGCAACACAGGTCAAATGATCGTCCAAACTACAGCATCGTCTACCTCGCCTTCAGAGTGCAGGCACTCTACTTACCACCTCCAGGGCTCGAGTCCCACTAATATTGTTATATAAATATAATTAAACTGTATTGATATATTAATATAAGTCTATAATTTTAATACACCAGAAGCAACTAAATATCGCCGACTTTTGCAGATTTTTCCGCACTTTAGAGTGTTTACATTCACTAAACCTGCTGGCGATCAGTTCGTTAGTGATGAGGAAAAAACATTCCTCGTGATGCCGCCAATTACCTGGAAAAAAAATAAGAAATTTTAGGATGGGGCAGTCCAGTCTTTCCAGGATCTGTGTCCAAGAGAGAGAACACAACAATCCCTCATCTTACATCCACTGTGACCTCACTTGTGTTATAGTTTGTATGTCAGGGAAAATCAGGAGAGACTGATATTGTTCACATGATCCACATTCAGGCTCGTGTGTCCGGCGGAGGATTGTTAACTATAACAAGTGTGAATTGTCCGTTATCCATTGGTCAAGGAAATCTCAACACACTAATTATAATTATTATCTCAGGATTTTTCCTCCGACATCCATTCCAGCCCTTAACTACCTGGTCTTCACTGGACCCATAGTAGAGTGCCTAACAATACTATAATTGGCCTACTAAACTCTCTTAACTCGTTTCATTACCTTGTGTATGACAACATCCTCTGTGAATTACTATAACAGGAAACTGGGTAGTAACACACTACTGATGTACTCAGCTTTGATTAACATAAATTTCCGTCTGCTGTGGTGGTATACCCTCACACTAGTTATTGTGGTGGTATACCCTCACACTAGTTATTGTGGTGGTATACCCTCACACTAGTTATTGTGGTGGTATACCCTCACACTAGTTATTGTGGTGGTATACCCTCACACTAGTTATTGTGGTGCTATACCCTCACACTAGTTATTGTGGTGGTATACCCTCACATTAGTTATTGTGGTGGTATACCCTCACACTAGTTATTGTGGTGGTATACCCTCACACTAGTTATTGTGGTGGTATACCCTCACACTAGTTATTGTGGTGGTATACCCTCACACTAGTTATTGTGGTGGTATACCCTCACACTAGTTATTGTGGTGGTATACCCTCACACTAGTTATTGTGGTGCTATACCCTCACACTAGTTATTGTGGTGGTATACCCTCACACTAGTTATTGTGGTGGTATACCCTCACACTAGTTATTGTAGTGCTATACCCTCACACTAGTTATTGTGGTGGTATACCCTCACACTAGTTATTGTGGTGCTATACCCTCACACTAGTTATTGTGGTGGTATACCCTCACACTAGTTATTGTGGTGGTATACCCTCACACTAGTTATTGTGGTGGTATACCCTCACACTAGTTACTGTGGTGGTATACCCTCACATTAGTTATTGTGGTGGTATACCCTCACACTAGTTATTGTGGTGGTATACCCTCACACTAGTTATTGTGGTGGTATACCCTCACACTAGTTATTGTGGTGGTATACCCTCACACTAGTTATTGTGGTGCTATACCCTCACACTAGTTATTGTGGTGGTATACCCTCACACTAGTTATTGTGGTGCTATACCCTCACACTAGTTATTGTGGTGGTATACCCTCACACTAGTTATTGTGGTGGTATACCCTCACACTAGTTATTGTGGTGGTATACCCTCACACTAGTTATTGTGGTGGTATACCCTCACACTAGTTATTGTGGTGGTATACCCTCACACTAGTTATTGTGGTGGTATACCCTCACACTAGTTATTGTGGTGGTATACCCTCACATTAGTTATTGTGGTGGTATACCCTCACACTAGTTATTGTGGTGGTATACCCTCACACTAGTTATTGTGGTGGTATACCCTCACACTAGTTATTGTGGTGGTATACCCTCACACTAGTTATTGTGGTGGTATACCCTCACACTAGTTATTGTGGTGGTATACCCTCACACTAGTTATTGTGGTGGTATACCCTCACACTAGTTATTGTGGTGGTATACCCTCACACTAGTTATTGTGGTGGTATACCCTCACACTAGTTATTGTGGTGGTATACCCTCACACTAGTTATTGTGGTGGTATACCCTCACACTAGTTATTGTGGTGGTATACCCTCACACTAGTTATTGTGGTGGTATACCCTCACACTAGTTATTGTGGTGGTATACCCTCACACTAGTTATTGTGGTGGTATACCCTCACACTAGTTATTGTGGTGGTATACCCTCACACTAGTTATTGTGGTGGTATACCCTCACATTAGTTATTGTGGTGGTATACCCTCACATTAGTTATTGTGGTGGTATACCCTCACACTAGTTATTGTGGTGGTATACCCTCACACTAGTTATTGTGGTGGTATACCCTCACACTAGTTATTGTGGTGGTATACCCTCACACTAGTTATTGTGGTGGTATACCCTCACACTAGTTATTGTGGTGGTATACCCTCACACTAGTTATTGTGGTGGTATACCCTCACACTAGTTATTGTGGTGGTATACCCTCACACTAGTTATTGTGGTGGTATACCCTCACACTAGTTATTGTGGTGGTATACCCTCACATTAGTTATTGTGGTGGTATACCCTCACACTAGTTATTGTGGTGGTATACCCTCACACTAGTTATTGTGGTGGTATACCCTCACACTAGTTATTGTGGTGGTATACCCTCACACTAGTTATTGTGGTGGTATACCCTCACACTAGTTATTGTGGTGGTATACCCTCACACTAGTGGTGGTATACCCTCACACTTTATTGTGGTGGTATACCCTCACACTAGTTATTGTGGTGGTATACCCTCACACTAGTTATTGTGGTGGTATACCCTCACACTAGTTATTGTGGTGGTATACCCTCACACTAGTTATTGTGGTGGTATACCCTCACACTAGTTATTGTGGTGGTATACCCTCACACTAGTTATTGTGGTGGTATACCCTCACACTAGTTATTGTGGTGGTATACCCTCACACTAGTTATTGTGGTGGTATACCCTCACACTAGTTATTGTGGTGGTATACCCTCACACTAGTTATTGTGGTGGTATACCCTCACACTAGTTATTGTGGTGGTATACCCTCACACTAGTTATTGTGGTGGTATACCCTCACACTAGTTATTGTGGTGGTATACCCTCACACTAGTTATTGTGGTGGTATACCCTCACACTAGTTATTGTGGTGGTATACCCTCGCACTAGTTATTGTGGTGGTATACCCTCACACTAGTTATTGTGGTGGTATACCCTCACACTAGTTATTGTGGTGGTATACCCTCACACTAGTTATTGTGGTGATATACCTCACACTAGTTATTGTGGTGGTATACCTCACACTAGTTATTGTGGTGGTATACCCTCACACTAGTTATTGTGGTGGTATACCCTCACACTAGTTATTGTGGTGATATACCTCACACTAGTTATTGTGGTGGTATACCCTCACACTACTTATTGTGGTGGTATACCCTCACACTAGTTATTGTGGTGGTATACCCTCACACTAGTTATTGTGGTGGTATACCCTCACACTAGTTATTGTGGTGGTATACCCTCGCACTAGTTATTGTGGTGGTATACCTCACACTAGTTATTGTGGTGGTATACCCTCACACTAGTTATTGTGGTGGTATACCTCACACTAGTTATTGTGGTGGTATACCCTCACACTAGTTATTGTGGTGGTATACCCTCACACTAGTTATTGTGGTGGTATACCCTCACACTAGTTATTGTGGTGGTATACCCTCGCACTAGTTATTGTGGTGGTATACCTCACACTAGTTATTGTGGTGGTATACCCTCACATTAGTTATTGTGGTGGTATACCCTCGCACTAGTTATTGTGGTGGTATACCTCACACTAGTTATTGTGGTGGTATACCTCACACTAGTTATTGTGGTGGTATACCCTCACACTAGTTATTGTGGTGCTATACCCTCACACTAGTTATTGTGGTGATATACCTCACACTAGTTATTGTGGTGGTATACCCTCACACTAGTTATTGTGGTGGTATACCCTCACACTAGTTATTGTGGTGGTATACCCTCACACTAGTTATTGTGGTGGTATACCCTCACACTAGTTATTGTGGTGGTATACCCTCACATTAGTTATTGTGGTGGTATACCCTCACACTAGTTATTGTGGTGGTATACCTCACACTAGTTATTGTGGTGGTATACCTCACACTAGTTATTGTGGTGGTATACCCTCTCACTAGTTATTGTGGTGGTATACCCTCACACTAGTTATTGTGGTGGTATACCCTCACACTAGTTATTGTGGTGGTATACCCTCACACTAGTTATTGTGGTGGTATACCCTCACACTAGTTATTGTGGTGGTATACCCTCACACTAGTTATTGTGGTGGTATACCCTCACACTAGTTATTGTGGTGGTATACCCTCACACTAGTTATTGTGGTGGTATACCCTCGCACTAGTTATTGTGGTGGTATACCCTCACACTAGTTATTGTGGTGGTATACCCTCACACTAGTTATTGTGGTGGTATACCCTCACACTAGTTATTGTGGTGATATACCTCACACTAGTTATTGTGGTGGTATACCTCACACTAGTTATTGTGGTGGTATACCCTCACACTAGTTATTGTGGTGGTGTACCCTCACACTAGTTATTATGGTGGTATACCCTCACACTAGTTATTGTGGTGGTATACCCTCACACTAGTTATTGTGGTGGTATACCCTCACACTAGTTATTGTGGTGGTATACCTCACACTAGTTATTGTGGTGGTATACCCTCAGACTAGTTATTGTGGTGGTATACCCTCACACTAGTTATTATGGTGGTATACCCTCACACTAGTTATTGTGGTGGTATACCCTCACACTAGTTATTGTGGTGGTATACCTCACACTAGTTATTGTGGTGGTATACCCTCACACTAGTTATTGTGGTGGTATACCCTCACACTAGTTATTGTGGTGGTATACCCTCACACTAGTTATTGTGGTGGTATACCCTCGCACTAGTTATTGTGGTGGTATACCCTCACACTAGTTATTGTGGTGATATACCTCACACTAGTTATTGTGGTGGTATACCCTCACACTAGTTATTATGGTGGTATACCTTCACACTAGTTATTGTGGTGGTATACCCTCACACTAGTTATTGTGGTGGTATACCCTCACACTAGTTATTGTGGTGGTATACCCTCGCACTAGTTATTGTGGTGGTATACCCTCACACTAGTTATTATGGTGGTATACCCTCACACTAGTTATTGTGGTGGTATACCCTCACACTAGTTATTGTGGTGGTATACCCTCACACTAGTTATTATGGTGGTATACCCTCACACTAGTTATTATGGTGGTATACCCTCACACTAGTTATTGTGGTGGTATACCCTCACACTAGTTATTGTGGTGGTATACCCTCACACTAGTTATTGTGGTGGTATACCCTCACACTAGTTATTATGGTGGTATACCCTCACACTAGTTATTGTGGTGGTATACCCTCACACTAGTTATTATGGTGGTATACCCTCACACTAGTTATTGTGGTGGTATACCCTCACACTAGTTATTATGGTGGTATACCCTCACACTAGTTATTATGGTGGTATACCCTCACACTAGTTATTATGGTGGTATACCCTCACACTAGTTATTATGGTGGTATACCCTCACACTAGTTATTGTGGTGGTATACCCTCACACTAGTTATTGTGGTGGTATACCCTCACACTAGTTATTGTGGTGGTATACCCTCACACTAGTTATTGTGGTGGTATACCCTCACACTAGTTATTATGGTGGTATACCCTCACACTAGTTATTGTGGTGGTATACCCTCACACTAGTTATTGTGGTGGTATACCCTCACACTAGTTATTGTGGTGGTATACCCTCACACTAGTTATTATGGTGGTATACCCTCACACTAGTTATTATGGTGGTATACCCTCACACTAGTTATTATGGTGGTATACCCTCACACTAGTTATTGTGGTGGTATACCCTCACACTAGTTATTATGGTGGTATACCCTCACACTAGTTATTATGGTGGTATACCCTCACACTAGTTATTGTGGTGGTATACCCTCACACTAGTTATTATGGTGGTATACCCTCACACTAGTTATTATGGTGGTATACCCTCACACTAGTTATTATGGTGGTATACCCTCACACTAGTTATTATGGTGGTATACCCTCACACTAGTTATTGTGGTGGTATATAATACCGACAAATTAGAGATGTGCAACAACGGAATATGTTTATTATATAAACGTATCGCCAGCAAGTGGTTTTTATCATTAATAAACAGAGATTATGAGAGAAGACTCAAGAGGCTGGACATACCAGCGAAATTCCAGAAATAATAAATTATGCAGAACAGGACGATAATAAACTATGTACGATTGCGGTAACTAGTGACATGGTCCTCAGATAGAGAAATTAAAACCTAACAAATCCCCAGGTCCTGATGAACTGTTTGCAAGGGTGTTAAAGGAATGTAAAGAGGAACTTAGCATACCTTTGGCTAATCTTTACAACATATCACTACAGACTGGCATAGTGCCTGATAAGTGGAAAATGGCAAATGTTATACCTATTTACAAGGCAGGTGACAGGTCCTTGGCTTCGAACTATAGACCAATAAACCTTACCTCCATAGTGGGAAAATTTATGGAATCAATAATTGCCGAGGCAATTCGTAGCCATCTTGAAAGGGGCGTTCGTGCCTTACGAATTTGCTAACTTTTTTCACTAAGGTATTTGAGGAGGTAGATCATGGTAATGAATATGATACTGTGTATATGGACTTCAGTAAGGCTTTTGATAGACTTCCACATCAGAGACTATTGACTAAAATTAAGGCACACGGAATAGGAGAAATTTTTTAATGTGTAGAGGCATGATTGACGAATAGGCAGCAAAGTTTGCATAAATGGGGAGAAATCAGAGTGAGGGCACGTCATAAGCGGTGTTCCACAGAGGTCAGTGTTGGGCCCTTTGTTGTTCACAATTTACATAAACGACGTAAATGAGGAAATAAATAGCAACATAAGCAAGTTTGCTGATGACACCGTAATAGTCCGCCCAGTTCATTCTAATGAGGACATTAGAGCACTCCAGGATGATTTGAATAGCCTGATGAAGTAGTCAGAGAAGTGCCAGATGTAGTTTAATATAGACAAATGCAAAGTTTTAAATGTTGGACAGGAAAATAACCATGCTATACATAAACTAAATAATGTAGATCTTAATATTACTGATTGTGAAAAAGATTTAGGAGTTCTTGTTAGTAGTAATAAAGTACCAATAAAGCTAACAGAATCCTTGGTTTCATATAAAGAAGCATAAATAATATAAGACCTCAGGTTGTTCTTCAACTCTATATACCCTTGGTTAGGCATCATTTAGACTATGCTGCTCAGTTCTGGTCACCGTATTACAGAATGGATATAAATGCTCTGGAAAACGTACAAAGGAGAATGACAAAGATGATCCCATGTATCAGGAATCATCCCTATGAGGATAGACTGAGGGCCCTGAATCTGCACTTTCTGCAAAGGAGTAGAATTAGAGGAGATATGACTGAGGTGTATAAATGGAAAAGAGGAATAAATATAGGGGATGTAAATAGCGTGCTAAAAATATCTAGCCAAGACGGGACTCGCAGCAATGGTTTCAAGATGGAAAAATTCAGATTCAGGAAGGATATAGGAAAGTGCTGGTTTGGTAATAGAGTTGTGGATGAGTGGAACAAACTCCAGAGTACCGTCATAGAAGCGAAAACGTTGTGTAGTTTTAAAAATAGATTAGACAAATACATGAGTGGGTGTGGGTGGGTGTGAATTGAACCTAACTAGGTTGTGCTAATAAACTAGTGTGACCTGGACCTAACTAAGCTGGTTCAGTGGCATAAGCCGGTAGGTGACCTGGACCTGCCTCGCATGGGCCAGTAGGCCTGCTGCGGTGTTCCTTCTTTTGTCCTTAAGACGAGATAATCAGTCTGCCTAGCAGAAGGTGTCCAGTATCTGAAGCACAATGAACAACAACACTGAATCTTGCAAGTGCAGAGGACATCTCCTCAACTACTCACTACATCTGACCCAACTCTTGGGAATGGTCTACTTCCACTCGGGAATCTTTCCTACCAGTGACAATGACTTCATCTGCTGTGCATAATGAGACTCCAATATATAATCCCATTTCTTCCTGCCAGTGCTTCAGATTCATCTGAAGTTAAGCTGGGGGACTGATTACCTCAACTTCAACTTCTCACTTCTGTTTTTGTCCTTGTAATGATAAAGCCACTAGTTGGTAAATGGTCTACATAATAAAGATACCTAGTTGATGCTCATGTGTCTAAATCTTCTAGCCACTTAAGATTATTTTTATAGTGAAACAGTATATCGGCTCTCCGTCTAACTTTGTGTTTTATTTGCTTTCTCGTCCTAACTTGGTGTCCCTGAACAACGAAAATCTGAAACTACAGACTGAGTCAACATCTAAATTTCAGTAATAACCTCTGGAGCTCCTGCAGTGTGTTCCTGGGAGTCATTGATGGAGGCTGGTGGAGTGTGTTTAGACTGGTTGCACGTGACTCCTGCCCATCAAAGCTACAATGTGACTCTGGAGACTCATTGCTCCATCGGATACATGATCTTCGGATTTGCATATTGCTTTAGGCAGGGACGATACCAAGCTTGAACATTAAAATGGTATAAAATACCGACAGGTTGTTAGGTAAGACACATATGCAACAGTTAGGTATCTTTATTTCGAAACGTTTCGCCTACACAGTAGGCTTCTTCAGTCGAGTACAGAAAAGTTGATAGAAGCAGAAGATACTTGAAGACGATGTAATCAGTCCATCACCCTTAAAGTTTTGAGGTGGTCAGTCCCTCAGTCTGGAGAAGAGCATTGTTCCATAGTATGAAACAATATGGAGAAGAAGTGACAGGATGGAGCCTTATATAGCGCCAGGAGGTGAGACGTAGGTCACTAGAAGAGGTAAGAACGCAGATGTTGGGAGGTCAGGTCCCTCTCAAATCCAGCCGTTCTCACTAGTAGAGGTTGTCGAAGTTGATTGCAGGTCTGTACCAAGATACCCTTGTGTTGCAGTGTCTGACAGATTGAACATTAAAATGGTATAAAATACCGACAGGTTGTTAGGTAAGACACATATGCAAGTTATACCTAACGGTTATGACCTCCCAACATCTGCGTTCTTACCTGTTCTAGTGACCTACGTCTCACCTCCTGGCGCTATATAAGGCTCCATCCTGTCACTTCATCTCCATGTTGTTTCATACTATGGAACAATGCTCTTCTCCAGACTGAGGGACTGACCACCTCAAAACTTTAAGGGTGATGGACTGATTACATCGTCTTCAAGTATCTTCTGCTTCTATCAACTTTTCTGTACTCGACTGAAGAAGCCTACTGTGTAGGCGAAACGTTTCGAAATAAAGATACCGAACTGTTGCATATGTGTCTTACCTAACATACCAAGCTTATATGACATTTTCCTTATCTGTTCTATTCATTTCATTACATGAACTCAAATTAAGTTATAATAAAAACTGTCGATGAATAAACCCAAGGGTGGACGAGGAGGCTCAAAAACCGCGGTCCGTAAATTGACAGTCAGACGCTCTACCGTCTAGTATTTCCTCCGGATCCTTCCTAGTAGAGGCCTGCGTTAGCCTAGACGGCAGAGCGTCGAACTGTCAATTTACGGACCGCGGTTAGAGCCATTTGTCCACTCTTCTGTTTATTAAATGCAAACTTGACTATATTTGTGTTCATTAGTTTCCGACTCCATGACTGTCTTGCCAGACGGGTGATTTACACTACAATTATAAAACTGCAACATTAACACCCCTCCTGCCAAGACAGTGATGGAGTGAATGATGATGAAAGTTTTTCTTTTCCGGGCCACCCTGCCTTGGTGGGAATCAGCCAGTGTTAATAATAATAATAATAATAATAATTTCAGACTAGACTTTTTAGGACTTTATGAATGGATGAATATTCGAGACCTGAAATAAGTGAGTCAATATTTCTGTCACGGAAGAATAACAACAACAGTTAAATAAGACACACATGAGTTAAACTCACACGTGGGTTTACCTCACATGTAAGTTAAACTCACACGTGGGTTTACCTCACATGTAAGTTAAACTCACACGTGGGTTTACCTCACATGTAAGTTAAACTCACACGTGGGTTTACCTCACATGTAAGTTAAACTCACACGTGGGTTTACCTCACATGTAAGTTAAACTCACACGTGGGTTTACCTCACATGTAAGTTAAACTCACACGTGGGTTTACCTCACATGTAAGTTAAACTCACACGTGGGTTTACCTCACATGTAAGTTAAACTCACACGTGGGTTTACCTCACATGTAAGTTAAACTCACACGTGGGTTTACCTCACATGTAAGTTAAACTCACACGTGGGTTTACCTCACATGTAAGTTAAACTCACACGTGGGTTTACCTCACATGTAAGTTAAACTCACACGTGGGTTTACCTCACATGTAAGTTAAACTCGCATGTGAGTTTAGCTCCTAAAATTCTCTCTCAAGATGAATGGTTTTTCTCTGTCTGTCTTGTCATTACCTTGGAACATCTGATATACCCTGACTGTATCTCCCCCACTGCTGAAAGTAGACATTAGCATTGACTTTTCACAAGGCTCTCCCGCTCCTCCCCCCCTCCTCCCCTCCCCCTCCCCCCCCTCTCTCTCTCACTGGTAATGACTCATGATCAGTTGCAAAGTTCTCTTAAAGTTTTTGAAAGACTCGGAGAGTGTGTTAATGAGTTAATGTGTTTGTGTGTGTGTTTGTGTGTGTTTGTGTGTGTGTTTCTGTGTGTGTTTGTGTGTGTTTGTGTGTGTGTGTGTTTGTGTGTGTGTGTGTGTGTTTGTGTGTGTGTGTGTTTGTGTGTGTTTGTGTGTGTTTGTGTGTGTGTTTCTGTGTGTGTTTGTGTGTGTTTGTGTGTGTGTGTGTTTGTGTGTGTGTGTGTGTGTTTGTGTGTGTGTGTGTTTGTGTGTGTTTGTGTGTGTTTGTGTGTGTTTGTGTGTGTTTGTGTGTGTGTTTGTGTGTGTTTGTGTGTGTTTGTGTGTGTTTGTGTGTGTTTGTGTGTGTTTGTGTGTGTGTTTCTGTGTGTGTTTGTGTGTGTTTGTGTGTGTGTGTGTTTGTGTGTGTGTGTGTTTGTGTGTGTTTGTGTGTTTGTGTGTGTGTGTGTGTTTGTGTGTGTGTGTGTGTGTGTGTGTTTGTGTGTGTGTGTGTGTTTGTGTGTGTGTGTGTGTGTTGTGTGTTTGTGTGTGTTTGCGTGTGTGTGTTTGTGTGTGTGTGTTTGTGTGTGTTTGTGTGTGTGTTTGTGTGTGTGTTTGTGTGTGTTTGTGTGTGTTTGTGTGTTTGTGTGTGTGTTTGTGTGTGTGTTTGTGTGTTTGTGTGTGTGTGTGTGTGTGTGTGTTTGTGTGCGTGTGTTTGTGTGTGTGTTTGTACTCACCTATTTGTACTCACCTATTTGTGGTTGCAGGGGTCGATTCACAGCTCCTGGCCCCGCCTCTTCGCTGATTGCTACTAGGTCCTCTCTCTCCCTGCCCCATGAGCTCTATCATACCTCGCCTTAAAACTATGTATGGTTCCTGCCTCCACCACATCACTTTCTAGGCTATTCCATGGCCTGACTACTCTATGACTGAAGAAATACTTCCTAACATCCCTTTGATTCATCTGAGTCTTCAACTTCCAATTGTGACCTCTTGTGTCTGTGTCCCATCTCTGGAACATCCCGTCTTCGTCCACCTCGTCTATTCCGCGCAGTATTTTATATGTCGTTATCAAGTTTCCCCTGACCCTCCTGGCCTC
>NC_091293.1:59679686-59722186 GCF_038502225.1 Cherax quadricarinatus
CTTCTGTGCCCTTCCCCTATCTTCATGACTTTGCATTTGGCAGGATTAAATTCGAGAAGCCATTTGCTGGACCAGGTGTCCAGTCTGTCCAGGTCTCTTTGAAGTCCTGCCTGGTCCTCATCAGATTTAATTCTCCTCATTAACTTCACATCATCTGCAAACAGGGACACTTCTGAGTCTAACCCTTCCATCATGTCGTTCACATATACCAAAAATAGCACTGGTCCTAGGACCGACCCCTGTGGGACCCCGCTCGTCACAGGTGCCCACTGTGATACATCATTACGTACCATGACTCGTTGTTGTCTCCCTGTCAGGTATTCTCTGATCCATTGCAGTGCCCTTCCTGTTATATGCGCCTGATGCTCTAGCTTCTGCACTAATCTCTTGTGAGGAACTGTGTCAAAGGCCTTCTTGCAGTCCAAGAAGATGCAATCAACCCACCCCTCTCTCTCGTGTCTTACTTCTGCTATTTTATCATAAAACTCCAGAAGGTTTGTGACACAGGATTTGCCTTCCATGAATCCGTGCTGGTTGGCATTTATACTCTTGTTCCGTTCCAGGTGCTCCACCACTCTCCTCCTGATAATCTTCTCCATAATTTTGCATACTATACACGTCAATGACACAGGTCTATAGTTTAGTGCCTCTTTTCTGTCTCCTTTTTTAAAAATGGGAACTACATTTGCCGTCTTCCATACCTCAGGTAGTTGCCCAGTTTCCAGGGACGTGTTGAAGATTGTGGTAAGTGGCACGCACAACATGTCTCCTCCCTCTCTAAGGACCCACGGGGAGATGTTGTCCGGTCCCATTGCCTTTGAGGTATCGATGTCCCTTAGCAGTTTCTTCACCTCCTCATCTGTATGTATGTCGTCCAACACTTGTTGGTGTATTCCTTGCTGGTGTCCCCATCTGGTCTGTCCCCCCAGAGTCCTTCCTGACTCTACTGTAAATACTTCCTTAAATCTTGTGTTGAGCTCCTCACATATCTCTTGATCGTTTCTTGTGAGTTCTCCACCTTCTTTCCTCAGCCTTATCACCTGGTCCTTGACTGTTGTCTTCCTCCTAATGTGGCTATACAGCAGATTCGGGTCAGATTTGACTTTCGATGCTATGTCGTTTTCATACTGTCGCTGGGCCTCCCTCCTTATCTGTGCATACTCGTTTCTGGCTCTTCTACTAATCTCCTTGTTTTCCTGGGTCCTATGCCTCCTGTACCTTTTCCATTCTCTGTTGCACTTAGTTTTTGCCTCCCTACACCTTCGGGTAAACCAAGGACTCGTTTTGGTCTTCCTATTATTTCTGTTTCCCTTGGGAACAAAACTTTCCTCTGCCTCCTTGCACTTTGTTGCCACATATTCCATCATCTCGTTTACTGATTTTCCTACCATTTCTCTGTCCCACTGAACCTCCTGCAGGAAGTTTCTCATACCTGTGTAGCCCCCCCTTTTATAGTTTGGCCTGACCCCTTCATTTCCTGTTACCTTCTCCACTTGTAACTCTACTATTTAATTAAAACTCAGCACCACATGATCGCTAGCTCCAAGGGGCCTCTCGTAAGTGATGTCCTCAATGTCTGAACTGCTCAGGGTGAACACAAGATCCAGTCTTGCTGGCTCATCCTCCCCTCTCTCTCTGGTTGTGTCCCTGACATGTTGATTCATGAGGTTTTCAAGTACCACATCCATCATCTTGGCTCTCCATGTTTCAGGACCCCCATGTGGCTCCAGGTTTTCCCAGTCGATCTCCCTGTGGTTGAAATCGCCCATTACCAGTAACTTTGCTCTGCTCGAGTGAGCTCTTCTTGCCACCTCAGCCAGTGTGTCCACCATCACCCTGTTGTTTTCTTCGTACTCCTCTCTTGGCTTCCTGCAGTTCTGTGGTGGGTTATACATCACACCAATGACTACTTTATGTTCTCCGGACTGAATTGTACCTACAATGTAGTCTCTTTCTCCAATCATGTCCATGCCTTCCATTTCCTCAAATCCCCATCGGTGTTTTATGAGCAGTGCAACCCCTCCTCCCCCTCTACTCCTATCTTTCCTCAGGATCTGATATCCCATTGGGAAGATTGTGTCTGTTATTGTCTCAGCGAGTTTTGTTTCTGTGACTGCTATGATGTCTGGGGATTTTTCACTGATTCTTTCGTTCCGCTCCTCATGTTTATTCGTTATTCCATCCGCGTTTGTGTACCAAACTTTCAGTTTCTTTTCTATCATTGTGGTCATGCAAGAATATTGGGGTTGGGGGAGTGAGAGCCTTGGTGGGGGCCTATATGGGGCTGTGGTGTAGGTGGGGTTTGTGATGATGGGGGGTGGGGTCAGAATGCCCATAAGGGACAGCTGTTGGGGTGAGGTTTGTGATATGGGGGTTGGTGGCAGAGGGAACAGTGAGTGGGTTGTAGTATAGGTTGCTCAGTTGCGTTGGGAATGTCGTGGTTGGAGTCTTTTGGTGGGAGATTCTGTGGGGTGTGTTTGCCCTTCCTCCTGTGTCTCGGTCCTGCTCATCTTCGTCATTGCCTCTCGTTCCTCCTTGCATCTCTGTACCCTCTTTTTCAGTGTAGTCCTTTCGTCTTGTGTTCTGTCGCGGTCGAGGTATACTCTCCGGTACCCCTGTTTGTCCCTCAGTCTTGCTTTCTCTTGCAGAATCCTGGTTCGAACTAATTCTTCCTTGAAAATTACTTTGACAGGCCGTATCCTTCCACTCGCAAACCACCCAATTCTCTGAAAATTTGTCACCTGGGTCATATCGCCCTCACCTATTGTTTTCATGATGCCTTCAATCATTTTTTTCTCCTCCTGTTTTATTTCTTCAAAGTTGTCCCCCTTGGCTTCTTGGAGCCCGTACACAAAAACTGACCTCGCTCTTTCCTCCTCTCACTGAGTCTCCATCTGCTTCCTCTGAGGCATTTTATTTCCTTCCATTGACATGTTCTTGCCTTCAGTCCCTGTCATATCTGGAACTTCTATTCTCAGTGAACTGTCTTTCATGACCAGCTGTCCCTTGCTACTGCAGCTGGCTGTTAGAATCTCTGCATATAGCATACCTTCATTGTCTTCGGACCTGTCATTTGATCTTAGTGTACTCCTCGTCTTTTCCCTGGCCCCACGTGGGTCTGATAAGGCCTTCGCATACTGCATGTCTCCGTTGTTGCTTACCGTCCCCTTGTCTGCGCCTGATGTCGCATCTGAATTGTCATTTGTCTCTCTAATCTGTTTCAGGCTTTGCAGTTTCTCTTCTAAGCACTGTATCCTAGCTTCTGCTGCTAAGACCTGTACTTCCCACTTCCTGCACTCCTCAGCTATCCGCTCCTCCATTTTCTTACCAAGCTCTACTATCTTCCTTCCCCACTCTTCCTCCCTTTTTTGGAGCTCTAACTCCCAGTCTTTCCTCCCTGGTTCGTCTACCAGATCTCTGGTTTTCCGTCCTCTAGAGCCACCCATTTTTTGTTTTTTTTTTTTTTTTTTTTTTTTTTTTTTACCACAGACAGAAGGCTAGAGGAGGGAGAGGGTGCGAGGGGGAGAGAGGAAGGGTAGAAAGAGGGAGAGAGAGGAGAGGGAAAGGGTAGAAAGAGGGAGAGAGAGGAGAGAGTATGGGGGTGAGGGATAAGACCAAGGGTGAGAGAGAGAAATGTGAGGGGGGAAAGAAAGGGTAGAGAGAGGGAGAAAGAGAGGGAGAGAGAGAGAGAGAGACAGAGACAGAGACAGAGAAAGGAGGGTGAGGGAAAAGGCTATGAGAGAGAGAAATGCGAGGGAGGGGTAGAAATATGGAAAAAGGGAGAAGGAGAGAGAAGCCTATATAGGGAGAGAGAGAGAGAGAGAGAGAGAGAGAGAGAGAGAGAGAGAGAGGGAGAGAGGGAGAGAGAGAGGGAGAGAGAGAGGGAGAGAGAGAGGGAGAGAGGGAGAGAGAGAGAGGGGGAGAGAGGGGGAGAGAGAGGGAGAGAGGGGGAGAGAGGGGGAGAGAGTAGGGAGAAGGGGAGGGAAAAAGGCTATGAGAGAGAGAAACGCGAGGGAGGGAGGGAGGGAGGGAGAGAAAGATAGGAGGGAGTGAAGGCAAGAGCGGGGGAGGGGAAAGGTCTGTGGGGGAGGGAAAGGTGTGTGGGGGGTGAGGGGACGCGATCAAATTCCAAGGATCAGCTGTGTGAATGAGTGGGTGTGTGTACTCACCTAGTTGTGGTTTCAGGGGTCCAGACTCAGCTCCTGGCCCCGAGTGTGTATGTGTGTGCGTGCGTGTGTGTGTGTGAGCACGTCAGTTGTTTATATGTCCCAGAAATACAATTCACCTCTGTGTATCCGTAATACTAATAAGATACCATTAACACTGGGAGTAATTCTAATAATTATAATACTAGCGTGTGTTAACGAGTCTTTCTTTCACCCAGTTATGTACTACCTTTTACTACATGTGTACCCAATACTTGCTTCTCAGATTGTACTGTCTTTGTGTCCTAAAACATTATCTCTCGAAACTGTTGTCAGGGCTGTAGTCCCATTAGCCCCGACTTAATCCTCCTGCCTATTCCTTGCTCCTACAAATTTTATCTTCCTACTACTGCTAGGTGTTGTGTGTATGATAATCGCTCTGGAGCAGGGTTTAGATAGCGAGCTACCAGTGACCGTAGGGCCGGCTCTACCACTCAAAAACCTCCCGCCAACCACAAACAGGTGATTTGTACGTTACTCCTCAGAGGGGACGTCCATCCAGATGCCTGATGTACGATGCTCGCTGTACGATGCTCGCTGTACGATGACTCGTGCACCTTGCCCTTCCACCTCTGACTTCTTCAGCTATTCTTTTCTTGTTGCCCTTTTGAGTCCTCATTTACCACACTTATCCCTTGTATACTGCTACTTTTATAATTTACACTTCACTTTTGGTAAGTACACTTCTTATTTGTGATGACACCCAACCTGTTATGGCGGCCTACTTACTCAGGCCTACTGCTGCCACCACCTCTGCTTATATATATTTATGTATATGTATGTATATATATATATATCCCCTTTCTGGCTAGCTTGTTCACGTTGGCTGTGTGCTACATCACAGTTTCTCGTTAGCCAACCTCTCTTAATTCTATTTGATATTTTCTCTTTAGTCACTCGCTTTGTACTTTGTATATTTGTAACAGTGTGGCAACAAGTGCCAACTAGGCCTCAACGAACTGGCACTTTGAAATTTTGTTGTATAATTTCAGGCTTTCTCTCGCCTTTACTTTATTTATTTTTGCTAATACATTGGTTATCACTTGTAGGGTTGTTCACTGACGTTGTCACTAACACTGGTTGCTTCTAGCTGCTAAAACACGCCCTAAAAGCACTAAGATTCCCGGAGCCTGGCGCTTATGACCCAGAGTGTGAGCATCAGAGTGTGTGCATCAGTGTGTGCATCAGAGTGTGTGCATCAGAGTGTGTGCATCAGTGTGTGCATCAGAGTGTGTGCATCAGAGTTTGTGCATCAGAGTGTGTGCATCAGAGTGTGTGCATCAGAGTGTGTGCATCAGAATGTGTGCATCAGAGTGTGTGCATCAGAGTGTGTGCATCAGAGTGTGTGAGTGCGCTGACAGCGGCACTTCATTCGTGAATGAAAATTCTTTCAGCAGTCAAAAATATTAAAAATTTCGAAGATAAGCTTTTGTGATGGCTGGAGCGTTGGTGTGGCACTGACGTTCTTACGTATTAAATATGTGTGGCTTGTTAATTAACTCCTGTTTTCGGCGAAAGTCGATACTCAACTCCTGGCCCCGCCTTCTACACTACTGTCATTTGCATCACTGACTTCTGAGCTTCCTGGCCTTGTCGTATCCCCTCCTGAAGCCAAGTATTGAGTTCGCCTCCACCACTGTCTCATCCAGGCCAAATGAGACACTTATGCAACATTTGGGTAACTTTATTCGAGAGTGATGGACTGAACACATTGATTTAAGGCTGGGGGACTGATTACCCAAAACTCCTCTTATTCCACCTTTTTTTGCTGCACTGGACTGAAGAAGCCACTGTTTGGCGAAGAGTTTGCAGAATAAAGATAACTAAATGTTGCAAAAGTGTCTCATTCACATCGTGACATCCCTATGTCTCACCTGTGTCCTCTTGATCACGGTCCTCGTAATTCACACTTCTTGTCTACCCTGTCAGTTCCTCCTGAGGGTCTCAATTACATGATACATCAATATACTGACAGTGATCTCCACCATAATACATCAATATACTGACAGTGGTCTCCACCATAATACATCAATACACTGACAGTGGTCTCCACGATACATCAATGTACTGACAGTAGTCTCCATGATACATCAATGTACTGACAGTGGTCTCCATGATACATCAATGTACTGACAGTGGTCTCCTGCCCACAGCATTGAGTGAGGTCTACAACTGGTTGTCAGACCATGGTCTGGAGCGCCGTGCTCCACCATCAATGAGACTGAGGTTTGGTAAGCGGGACATGGGATGGCAGGTGGCTCAGCGCTCCATGCCTTCTCTCAGGCTGCGTTTTGGCAAGAGGACCCTCGACCAGGTGAGCTACTCCTAAGGTAGAGTCAACCCCCCCCCTCTCTCTCTCTCTCTCTCTCTCTCTCTCTCTCTCTCTCTCTTTCTCTCTCTCTAAGACACCTAACAATGGACAATGATCTTATTAAATTCCATCTTAAATATGCTGTTCAGTGTTGGTTCATCAATTAATTAAATTACTTAGACAAACAAAGCTTCAAAAAACTAAAACTCAAGTCTTTGAGATATTAAACAAAGTCGACATTCCTAAGCATGAATATCGTATTTTTTGTTTTTAAGAGCAATGAGATACAGGTATAGTGATATGAAACTCAGTGGTAAGAGGTCTAACATGCATGTGGGTATGGGCATTTCTCGTTAAGTTACAGGTTTTCTTGGTACATCTGTTGGCACTAAATTAATTCAGTCTTTCAAGAAGTTTGCTGTCCACTTTTCAGACATACACTTTCCCTAGTGAAAGTGCTCTCCTAGCACTCATAACAACAACCACGTGAACGTTTGTTAACCTCACAGGATATCTTGAACTCCATGCCCAAATGTAGCACACAGTTTAGGAGTATAATTGCAGAACTAGTGTTCGATACAGTTTTTATTGTCGTTAGTGTATAAAATGTAGAGGGTAGGGGAGAGGACAGATCCCTGGGGTACTCCAGCATTTAGTGTGAAGTAGTCAGAGTAACAGCCTTGGAATTTGATTCTCATGGTACGGCCGTCTAGGAAGTTGCAGAGGAGTTTACGAGTAGTGAGAGGCAGGTTAAAGTTAGTGCAGAGTTTGTACTTGAGCCCTTCTTGCCAGACAGTGTTAAAAGCTTTCTCAACGTCTTTTGCAACCAGGGCTGTCCTGTTTCTTTGTTTTGTGTTTATGTGGATGTAGTTGAGAATGATGTTAATGGCATCCTGTGTGGATCTGTGTGTTCTGAAGCCAAACTGGCCATCAGAAAGTAGAGAGTTGTGTTCCAGGTATCTGCGAAGGCGATGGTTGATGAGTTTTTCAAAGAGTTTTCCTAAAGTTTCGAGGAGGCTGATAGGGCTATAGTTTCTAGGGTCAGAGTGATCTTTATTGGGTTTAGGAAGGAGGATAGCAGTAGCAGCTTTGAAGAGGGAAGGGAAGTATCCAGAGGCAAGGGAGGCATTGAGGAGGTTTGTGTAGGCAGTAATGATAGAGTCAGGAAGGTGTTTTAGGATAATATGGTTTAGGCCAAAGGCACCAGGAGCCTTGGGAGGAAGGTGTCTGAGGAGAGTTTGAATGTCTGTATTGGTGAAAGGAGTGTCGAGTTCTTGGGAGGAGGTAAGAGAGTCCAGATGGATGTGGCTATCTGGTGTTGTTTCTTGTGTATGTGCAGTGTTCCAGTGTTCTATGTTCTGAATGTGTTGAATAACGTTAGGGTGAGGTGGGTGAGGGTGGAAGATGTTCTCCCAGATGTGTTTGAAGATGTTAGTAGCAGCCTACGGGTCTGAGATGTGTGTTGTTGTGGGTGATGTGTTTGAATTTGTTGGTGGGAGTTGTGCCTCTGATTTTTTTGATAAAGTTTTTAATACGCTGTTTGTCCGCTTGTTGTATGAGTTGTGACCAGTGATTGTTGTGGTCTTGGTCTAGGCTGTGTAAAATGTTGTTTCTAAGGTAAGTGAGATCTAATCGGACTTGATTAAATCTATGTGTGTAGAGGAAGCGGTTGTGGTAGCAGATAATTAGTCTTCTTGTTCTGAGTGACGGTTTGAAGGAATAACGAGTGGTGTGAGTTTTCTTTGGTATTGCAGTGTTGGCTGCTTGTGTAATGGTGTCCTGGATGAGATCAAGTTGAGTATCGATATCAGAGATAGATTTGATGTTGTAGTCACAGGTGAGGTTAGTATTGTCTATGTGTTGTTTGAAAGCATCCCAGTCAGCATTCTTGTAGGAGAAGGAAGGTGTGGTCGGGATGAGGATAGGGTTGGAGGAGATGTGTAAGATGACCGGGATGTGATCAGAGCCTGTAATAGGGCCAGGTGAGATGTAGTGTTGAAATAGAGAGCTGGCTCGGTTTGCCAGAATGATGTCTGGTTTGCCTTGGCCTGTGTGGTTGTAGAAGGTGTTGAAGTCTGGGCCGAGATGAATTAGGTGTTTATGGTTTGTGAAGTTGAGTAATTGGTGACCAAGTTGGTTGTTACTGGTGCGATGCAAGGCTGTGTGTTTGGCATTCATGTCAGCTAGTAGGTATGTTGGTGTGTTGATGTAGTTGAAGACTAAGGAAAGGTCGTGTATGTTGAGAATAGTGTTTGGGCGAGCATAGGTGGTTAAAAAGATAAAGGAGCCAAGGTGGGTGTGTATTCTGACTGCAAGACAGTGTTGGTGAATAAAAGGGATTCGGAGAAATTCGTGTTTTATGTTGGATTTGACAAGGATGGCAACCCCATCTTGGGGATCATAGGGGGACTGAGGTGCAGTATAACCCTAATGGCAGATATGCTGAGGGGCTTTGAGGCAGGTATTGTTTAGCAACACAATATCTGGCCTCTCTGCTTCAAGGAGCTCGGCCAGCAAGTGTCTAATTGTAAAGTAAGAATGTACGTTGAACTGAATCGCCTTAAACATGATTTAATGGTTTCGTCATAGCAAAGTTAATGTCGGGGGGGGGGGAGTTTGGATTAAAGCCCGTGATAGTGGTGCCATCAGTGGATGTGTGTTTGTAGGTGTTACGGACCCGTTTCCTGGAGGGGGAGGAAGAGATGGATCTGTTTTTATGGTCTGTCTGTCAGAAGTTGGGGCAGGTTTAGGTTTGAGTGGATTTTGTCTGGAGGAGGTGGAGTTGGACCTGGATGAAGTTTTGGTTGTGGTGGAGTGAGTGAAGGTAGATGCAGAGGAAGTGGAAGCTTTGGTAGGGGATGAGGAAGTGGAAGCTATGGTAAGGGATGAGGAAGTGGAAGCTTTGGTTGGGGATGAGGAAGTGGGTAAGGAGGTGTGGGGAGGGGTGGTCGTAGCAGCAGCAGTAGGGGTGTTGGTGGGAGGGGTAGAAGTAGTGAAGAGGGGTAGGGGAGGAGGAGAGCTGGTGGGTGTAGGAAGTGGGGTAGTGGGAGAGAGGGAGGAGGTAGAGGTTGAAGGGGGCTTAGAAGAAAAGCAGGAAGGAGGGATAATTAAAGAGGGAAGATTGTTAGCAGACAAGATTAGGTTAAGGACATGTGAGTAGTCTGATTGGTAAGCTTGAGATTTACCATCGCAGAGTGGGCAGCAGTGGCGAGTTGACAGTTAGTTTTGTAGTCTAGTGTGGGTGTAGGTGTAGAAGGAGAAGTGCTTGTAGTCTGTATGTTGGTGTTTGATGTGTGTAGAGTAGGAGAGGTAGACCAAGTGCGTGGAGTAACCCAGGCATTGGGGGTAGGGGAGGAAGGTATGGTAAGGGGGGAAGGTGCAGGGAAGGGGTTGGGGAGGGAGGGAGGTTGGCTTGCTCTGAGAGAGGAGAGAATGTCTTTTCTAGAAGGGGAGGAATTTGTAGCTGCAGTGTGTGACCCGCCCCAGTTAGAACATTTAAGGGGGAGGTTGCAAGTGTTCCAGAAGTGGCCAGTTGCTGAACACCCGGAGCAGATTTGTGTGGATGTGCATGAGATTTTGTCTTGGCCGAATTTGTAGCATTTCAGACATTGTGTGATGGGGTGAAAGTTTGGAGTGATGAGAGTGTTTGGAGGAATGCGGATGGTCTTGGCAAGAATTTCTTGATTGAAGAGTGTAGAGGCGTCAGAAGGAGTTGAACAGCGTATTTTAAGGATAGTAGAGTTTTCAGGTCTGTAAATGTCATCAACAGAGACTTTGTTCTTAGTACTAATGTCTTTGATTAAGTCTTCTTTGTCTGTGTCATAGGCAGTCAGGAGAGAATAGTCTACGTGTTTTGCGATCACTGTGCATTTGGCGCGGTGCTCAGGAGTCCAAATAATAGTGAAGCCTACGTTGAGAAGTTTTTATCTGGTCTCGGTTGAGGTGTACATTTCGTAAGAATGTCTGTCAAGGAGTTTGAAGCCTGAGTTGGTTTTAAAGACTTTCAGCTGAGGTGTGCCAGTGATCTGGTACAATAAATTTCCAGGACAGATAGTGGCATGATCAGAATTAGAGTATTTGAGGTTAAGCGAGAAAGAATTGGGTTTGGAAGAGGTAAAGGCAGGGTAGGCCTTACAGGCAGGAGTAGACGGAGCAGAGGCAGGTGTTGGCGGTAGAGGAGGAGTGGTAAGGGGGAAGGAAGTGGAAGGCATTGAAGGCATCGTAAATCAGATGTGGCAGCCAAATCTGTGAGAATAATCGGCTAGGCAAATATGTGTGAAGTAGAAACACGTACTTGCCTGGGTATAACTTTAAAGTTTTCTTGTGGAGTCTGTCGCTGGAGGCACAGGACACTGAGGAGGTGAGCTGTAGCTTGATGGAGCACTGCATGCCCTGAACGGCGAGGAGAGGCAACACTGGCTGTATCGCGTGCAGACCACACGTAACAGGCTGAGGTGTGGAGACTTCAAACAGCAATAGGAGTGCAGAGGGAGGCTTCCTGCCCTTGGGTAGGAAGCCACCGACGCACCAATCCTGATGGTCTAGACGAAGGTCCAGTAACCACCACTGGATGAAGAGAGGCAACACTGGCTGTGAGCGGTGAGGAGAGCCAATACTAGATGTATGGCGTGCAGACTTCACATACAGGCTGAGGCGCAGAGACTTCAGACAGGGGCGAGGAGAGGCTACACTGGCTGTATGGCGTGTCGACTACACGTACAGTCTGAGGCGTGGAGACTTCAGACAGCAACAGGAGTGCAGAGGGAGGCTTCCTGCCCTTGGGTAGGCAGCTGCCGACGCACCAATCTTGATGGTGAAGACGAAGGTCCAGTAACCACCACTCTGAGGAAAGTTACTCTCAACACGGGGTAATTAGAGAGGCGAGATCGTTGGTCGATGAAGGTGTGTGTGTGTTTATATACTGGCGACAGGTGGATACAGACGGGTAGCTGACGAGGGCATAGTCACTGGTAGGCGGGATTCCCCAGTGAAAGTAGCTCATACCTGAGGCAAGGGTTAGTAGTAGTAGTAGTAGTAGTAGTAGTAGTAGACGTAGCCGTGAAGGTTATGTACATGTCTTCTGAACTAAGATTCCATGACGCTGCAGTGTCTGACAAGTTGTACATGAATGGTATACAATACCGACAAGATGATTTTAGGAAAGCTTTTGACAGAGTACCACACAAAAGACTTTTAAAGAAAGTGGAAGCACATGGTATTGAGGGAAAAGTCCTGTCATGGACAGAGGCACGGCTTGTAGAGAATAGAGGCAGTGTGTGTTGGTTCAATTCAATTCAATTCAAGTTTATTCTCTATAAGTGTTGCAACCCCTGAATGGGTTGCAGTATATATAATGTGTATTATGATTATGAATATAATGTATATTACCTTTTCATATAATTTTATACTGCTTGTATTTGCGATAATAGCTAATTCGTAAATATATGACTTTATATTATTATTTGACTTATGTTGTTAGGTAGGATGTAACGTATTATGTGCTCAGTTCAAGTCTTGATTGTCTAACTACTGTAATTATCGCTCTTTGCTCGTTTCCCTGCCGGCTTCTGTTTCTGAGCTGCAACTGTCCACGGAGCTATCACGTGATCGAGGGGGGGTGTCCTCACCTCGCCCTAAGTATTCAGTCTGGTCTAGACTCTCTTGGTGGTTGGACAGATTGTCTGTCTCATTATTCTTGTTAGTTCTGTGAGACTCTGTTCACAGAACATTGTATAGACTTAGTGATTTTCGACGTTGTACTGAAGTTGTGTGTCTCATACACACTCTGAGCAACTCTGGTCCTGAGCTGTAGCTTCTGACCTAACTTGTACTGGTATCTGTGTATTATCACAGTCGGGGATTTTCTTATGCTGAACTTAGATTCAGTAGTATGGGAGTTTTGCGACTTTTGTGGAGGATCTGCTGATGGTCCCTACTTAGTGTCGTTATATTATCTCCTTGTTCCTGATTCTGTGTCGCAGTTGCTTGTTATATTGCTATTGGGCTTAGCATTCTTTTTATTGTTCAAGCAGACTGTTCTGATAGCCAGTTGGTCAAGAAGTTAGTTGATTTGAGGACTTTGTCATTCACTTGTTTAAGTCTAGTCGAGTCTTGAGACATAGCGAACTACTTAGAGCATTTACACACATACAAACTTACTTGTACATACTTGTAATATCTTATTAAATGTTAATGTACCAGACGGTACTTAAGAATTATAAATGTGATATGTGCTTTCAGCACAATAATATTGTACTCGAGAGAAGTGATATTATTTTGATTACTGTGATTAATTTAATTTAATTTGATAATATACCTCTAGACTTAATAAATTTATTAAATTTTAAGTTCTCTAGTTAGTAGCCTACCAGTTGTAATCCTGAAGCACTATTAATTCATACTGAATTCTAATGGATAATTGGACAAGGATACTGACTACTTGTTACGAAAACCCAGTAACAGGCTGGATGCTAGAAGGGCAGTCCTTTCTAGTATTCACTGGAGATCTCTAAGCTTTTAGAATTGAGTTTAATGTAACAATAAGGGTTACAATGTGGGTTTTACAGGTTTTGGGTATTGTGTGGTTTACATGTTATAAAATACTAATTACAGAGGGGGCCACTAGGACACCTAGCATGGCTAGGCATTTCGGGCAGACTTAGATTAATTCTTAACATTAAATCCTTACAGATTATGGTATTAAGGCTAAGTGACTACATCATAATTTGTGAGTTTAGCAATGTGAATGCTTTTGTTTTGGCACAATACAAAGTGTCTATATTGGAGTATCATAGGCAAACTTATGACTAGTTAGGATTTATTATTTTAAGATTAAGATTAGTATTTCTGGGTTTATAGTCAGTGGGTGAGTGAGTGTAATTTTGAGCCACCAGGTGGTTACCATGTAGTTAGTTGTCGGGGTGGATCAGGGAGATAAGATGTTTTCTAACTGTAGTTTTGAAAGTGATGAATGTGCAGTTCTAGAGTTTTCAGGTAGGGTGTTCCAGATTTTAGGTCCTTTGAAATACATTGAATTTTTGTAAAGGTTTAGTCGAACACGGGGAATGTCAGAGATGTTTGTGTCTGGTGTTATGCCTGTGGATCCTGTCACAACTATCAAGAAAGCGTTTTAGGTCAAGGTTAATATTGGAATTTAAGGTCCTGTAGATATAGATTGCACAGTAGTAAGTGTGGATGTTCTGAACAGGGAGTAGGTTTAGATCTATGAAGAGTGGGGGGGGGGGGTGTTGCCAGGGATGGGATTTAGTGATTATTCTTACCGCGGCTTTTTGTTGGGTTATTATTGGCTTTAGGTGTGTTGCTGCAGTTGAACCCCAAGCACAGATAGCATAGGTGAGGTATGGATATATAAGTGAATGGTATAGTGTGAGAAGGGCAGTTTGCGGCACGCAGTATCGTATCTTGGAGAGGATCCCCACAGTTTTGGATACTTTTTTTGTTATGTGTTGGATATGGGTGCTGAAATTTAGGTTGTTGTCGAGGTATAGGCCAAGGAATTTGCCCTCATTATATCTGGCAATTAGAGTGTTGTCGATCTTAATGTTAAGTTGGGCTAGTGGTCCCTGTTAAAGTCATGAAATCCTCTGGGGACTGCCGCTGCATCCCAGACTAAAATCAGAGCAATAATAACCTACCTCTACACTGCAGAGCAGGCAGTGTGACAGTGTGATAAATGGCTTTGAAAACCTACAAGTTGAAGATTGAGACATGCAACATAAGGGAATCTTCAACTTCTCGGTTTTCAAAACCATTTATCACATCTGTCAGACACTGCAACATCATGGGATCTTAATACAAGGTATTCTTCAACATTTGTCCAACCTTTTGACGAAGACCTACTTAGAGTAGTGGATGATTCCACTGTGATCCCGCCTCCTGCTTCCACTCACCTGACTACAGTATGTAAGCCACTTCTCAGGCCCTATATTGTACTTTCTACAAGAATGATGGACTGAACATATCGATTCCAGGCTGAGGGACTGATTACCTCAAACTCCTCCTCTCCTTACCCCTCTCTCTGTTTTGTATTGGACTGATGAAACCACTGTGTGGCGAAACGTTTCCTCATTAAAGATACCCATGTGTTGCAAATGTGTCTAAATCATTCCTATATGTTGCATAAGTGTCTCAATCTTCAACAAACAGATCTACCTTGGTGAATATTACATGAGTATTTATAGGGTGGAGAGTAAGGTGGGGAATGTTGGGTAGGTTAGATTTGGAGTGGTGACGTGTACTTAGCTCTGTGAAGACCTGTTTGTGTGCTCTCTGTGAATCTGAACCAGGATGTCCTCTCTTGAGCAACTTTGCCAGCAGCTGAAAGAAGAGCTTAGGGTTGCTAAGCAGAAGATACGGCGATTAACGGAGGAGAACAAGAGGATTCGAAGTAATCCTCCTGTTGTGAGTCCCCAGGTTAAGAGGGGAGCTTGGTCAGTGGCTGGGCAACATAGAGCCAAGCTGAGGATGAAGAAGACTGTTGGAGAGGCAGAAACAATGAGGACCCAGAAGGCTACTGTGGAAACTTCCAACCCATTTTCGGTGCTACCTGACGAATGTGGGTGTTCTACTGGGAATGCCACAACGAGCACCAAAGAAGCATTGCCTGACGTGAGTGAGACATCCCTAGAAACCCCAACGAAAACCATCGAGAACGTCTTGACGAATTCCACAAGTGAAGGTGTAGTGCTACCTAACGAATGTGAGTCGACTACTGGGAACATCACGACGGACGTCGTGCAATCGGTGTCAATTGCTGGCTGGACAAATACTGTAAGGAAAATGCGGTAACATTCATTGACAACTGGGACCTCTTCTATGGCAGAAATGACATGTATGCCAGGGATGGGGTTCACTTATCTAGGTCTGGGGTGGTAGCACTGGCCAACGCAGTGGAGGGAGCTGTTAGGACTTTAAACTAGGAATAGTTAGTGGTATGAGTTTTGGCAGGAAAACAGTGAAGTCCCAGTGTAGAAATATTATGAGTACTAGGGGAACTAGTAATAAGCAGAATGAGGTAGATATTGAAAAGCCAGTGACACTGGGTGATAAGGACAGTAATAGGTTTAGTAGAAAAACAGAAATGAGCAGGAAGGGTAAAGAGAAAGGAGAGTCTTTCAATGTTTATTATGCTAATAGCCGTAGTGCTAGGAATAAGATGGACGAGTTGAGATTAGTTGCTAGTGCAGGTAACATTAATGTATTTGCCTTAACTGAGACGTGGTTTAATTCAAAAAGCCGGGACATGCCTGCGGAATGTCACATTCAGGATTTTTAAATTGTTCCAAGTAGATAGAAGTATCGGGAAGGGGGGGGGGTGGCATTGTATGTCCGAGATCGCTTGAACTATTGCATAAAAACGGGTATTAAGTCTGAAGTAACACATACAGAGTCTGTTTGGATAGAATTTTCAGAGAGGCGTGAGAAACTGATTTTAGGTGAGATATACCGTCCCCCAAACTTAGATAGGGACCAAGGGAGACTACTATGGGAGGAAATTGTTAAGGCCACAAGGCACGATAATGTAGTAATTCTAGGAGACTTTAACTTTAGTCATATTGATTGGAATTTCTTGACTGGGAATTTAGAATCATACGACTTCTCAGAAGTAGTTCAGGATTGTTTTTTGAAGCAGTTTGTGACATAACCTACAGGGGGAAATAACCTGCTTGACTTAGTTCTGGCAAACAATGAATCCCTTGTTAATAATTTAGAAATTTCAGAGGAACTGGGTGCTAGCGACCACAAATCAATCACATTTGGCATTGAATGGAAGTACGATAGTAGCGGATGGAAATATACTACGACAGTAGCGATAACTCAGTAACAGTCCCAGATTTTCGCTTAGCAGATTACGATGGGCTTAGAGAACACTTATCATCTGTTGACTGGGGTAACGAAGAGAGCTATCAATATGACAGTTTTCTGAACACTATACATGCTGCTCAAAGAACGTTTATCCCGTATAAAGAAATTAGATCAAATAGAAATGACCCCAAATGGATGAATAACAGGCTGAAATATCTTCTAGGGCATAAGAAAGGAATTTATAGGCGTATCAAAAGAGGTGAGGGTCATCTTATGAATCAGTATATTGACATTAAGAGGGACATTAAAAGGGGATAAGAAAAGCTAAAAGGGACTATGAAATTAAAGTTGCTAGGGATTCTAAAACTAACCCAAAAAGTTTTTTCCAGGTCTATAGAACAAAAATTAGAGATAAGATAGGTCCCCTTAAAAATAACTATGGGCACCTTACTGACAAGGAGAATGAAATGTGCTCGATTTTAAATAATTATTTTCTCTCGGTTTTTACACAGGAAGACACTAACAATATTCCAGAAATTAATTTTTATACTGGGCTAGAAGATAAATTATGTAACATCACAGTCACTAGTGAAATGGTTGTGAAGCAGATAGACAGACTGAAGCAAAATAAGTCACCGGGTCCTGATGAGGTTTTTTCAAGAGTTCTTAACGAATGCAAAATGGAACTCTGTGAACCATTAACTAATATTTTTAATTTATCGCTTGAAACAGGTGTAGTGTCTGATATGTGGAAGATGGCTAATGTAATTCCTATTTTTAAAACAGGGGACAAGTCGTTACCGTCAAATTACCGCCCAATAAGCCTGACCTCAATTGTAGGCAAATTACTAGAGTCAATTATAGCTGAGATTATAAGAAGCCATCTCGATAAGCATAGCTTGATTAATGATACTCAGCATGGATTCACAAGAGGCCGGTCTTGTCTAACTAATTTATTAACTTTCTTCAGTAAAGCTTTTGAGGCTGTTGACCACGATAAAGAATTTGATATTATTTACTTAGATTTTAGTAAGGCTTTTGATAGAGTTCCGCAACATAGACTGTTAAAGAAAGTGGCAGCTCATGGTATTGGGGGAAAAGTGCTCTCGTGGATCGAGTCATGGCTCACAGACAGGAAGCAGAGAGTGTCCATAAATGGGGTTAAATCCGAGTGGGGATCTGTAACAAGTGGCGTTCCACAGGGATCAGTCTTGGGCCCGTTGTTGTTTATAATATATATCAATGATCTTGATGAGGGCATTACTAGTGACATGAGCAAATTCGCCGATGACACAAAGTTAGGTAGGATAATTGATTCAAACGTAGATGTTATGGAACTTCAGGAGGATTTAAACAAACTCTATTCTTGGTCAGAAAAGTGGCAGATGCAGTTCAATGTAGATAAATGCAAGGTTCTGAAGCTTGGGAGTGTCCATAACCCTAGTACTTATAAGTTAAATGATGTAGAACTTAGCCATACAGATTGCGAAAAGGACTTGGGGGTTATGGTGAGCAGCAACCTTAAACCAAGACAGCAATGCCTAAGCGTACGTAATAAGGCAAATAGATTACTGGGATTTATATCAAGAAGTGTAAGCAACAGAAGTCCAGAGGTCATACTGCAGCTTTATACATCATTAGTAAGGCCTCACCTAGATTATGCAGCTCAGTTCTGGTCTCCATATTACAGAATGGACATAAATTCGTTAGAAAACATTCAGCGTAGGATGACTAAATTAATACATAGCATTAGAAATCTTCCTTATGAAGAAAGATTGAAGACTCTTAAGTTACATTCACTTGTTAGACGAAGAATGAGGGGAGACCTGATCGAAGTGTATAAGTGGAAGATAGGTATTAATAAAGGGGATATTAACAAGGTCTTGAGGATACCTCTCCAAGAGAGAACCCGCAGTAATGGATTTAAATTAGATAAGTTTAGATTTAGAAAGGACATAGAAAAGTATTGGTTTGGAAATAGGGTAGTCGATGAGTGGAACAGTCTACCTAGTTGGGTTATTGTGGCTAGGACTTTGGGTAGTTTCAAATTTAGGTTGGATAAGTACATGAGTGGGAGGGGTTGGATTTGAGTGGGACTTGCACATCAGAGCTTATTTCTTGGGTGGCATTGAAAATTGGGTTGGTCAAATGTTTGTTAGTGGGATGAATTGTAAAGGACCTGCCTAGTATGGGCCAACAGGCCTCCTGCAGGGTTCCTCCTTTCTTATGTTCTTATGTTCCTATGTAGAGTGTGTCATTCTGCCACTCTTATCTTTCCTGCTAGTGTCACGATGATGTTATCAACATAGTAGATTATGTTGAAGATTAAGACACGTGCATATGTGTCCGTATTTTATACCACTTTCAACAATACGGTAGATTATGTTTCTCTGTTTCCCACCAGCAGGAGGTGATGGACTAAACTTGCTTGAGAATCTAAATAAGAGTAGATATTACTCAGTCGACACAGTAGTAGTACGTGATCATTCTCTGCAGACATTCTTGATGTGCACTCGGTGTTTTGCTCTATCTCACACACACACACACACACACACACACACACACACACACACACACACACATAGCAGCAGAAATCAAGATAAAGAGATTAGAAGAGGAGCTGAGACATCTGAAACAGCACAGAGACAAAGATATTACAGAAGTAGCATCGGCAATGGCTACATCAAACACAGACAACAGGTCTGAAGGAAGCATGGAAACTAAACTGTATGCAGAAGTCCTGTCAAACCCACATGGGGCCAAAACAAAGACAGGGAGCACACTAGGACAGAATGAGAGGTTGGAAGACATTGAAGGAACTAGGACATGTGCAAGGACCTTACCAGATACCTGTGGGGGCCAGGAGCAGGTGAGCAGGAAGGATAAACCAAGAAGCATAGGGGCCATAACTAGGGAAGGGACTGAAGGAAGGAACACTCCACGGGAAGGAACTAAAACACATCAGAGGATGCAATGGGAGTCACAGTGGGAGGTGGAAAGGGAGAGATCCGTGTTTGTCTATGGGCTAGACGAAGCTAAAGGGGAAACTTATGATGAAAGAAAGCATGAGGAGAAAAAAGCGATTGAAGATATCATGAAGGTGATAGGCGAGGGGGACATGACCCAGGTGGCAATTTTTCGGAGAATTGGGTGGTTCACAAAGAAAAGGAATCGGTCTCTCAAAGTAATTTTCAAGGCAGAATCAACCCGAACCATGATCCTGCAGGAGAAAGCACGGCTGAGAGGCAAGCAGGAGTTCCGGAGTGTGTACCTCGATCGAGACAGAACACAGGACGAAAGGAATACAATGAAAGAGAGAGTTCAGAAACGAAAGGAGAAATGGGAGGAAATGAAAAAGGAGAGCAGAATAACCCAGGATCAAATGGAAGGACAAGCGCACCCCCCAGAAACACCTGCAGAAGGACTCCAGCCACGACACCCCCAAGGCAACTGAACAATCCAAACCAACCATCACACACCGATCCCTCTGTTTCCACCCCCCGCACCACAGTTACAGTATTAGAACAGAAGTTGAAGGTTTGGTACACAAATGCAGATGGATTAACGAATAAACTTGAGGAATGGCAAGAAAGAATCAATGAGAAGTCCCCAGACATCATAGCAGTTACAGAAACAAAACTCACGGAGACAATAACAGATGCAATCTTCCCACCAGGATACCAGATCATGAGGAAAGATAGAAGGGGCAGAGGGGGAGGTGGGGTTGCTCTGCTCGTAAAAAACAGATGGAAAAGCCTGACTATAAAAGAGGGGACTACATAGGGTTGAAGAACTTCCTGCGGGAGGTCCAGTGGGACAGAGAACTGGCAGGAAAGCCAGTAAATGAAATGATGGAATATGTAACAACAAAATGCAAGGAGGCAGTGGAAAGGTTGATTCCCAAGGGCAACAGTAACAACGGGAAGACCAGAACGAGCCCCTGGTTTACCCGACGGTGTAAGGAGGCAAAAACAAAGTGCAATAGAGAATGGAAAAAGTACAGAAGGCAGAGAACACACGAAAATAGGGAGATCAGTCGCAGAGCCAGGAATGAGTACGCACAGGTAAGGAGGGAGGCCCAGCGACAGTATGAAAATGACATAGCATCGAGAATCAAGACTGACCCGAAACTGTTGTATAGCCACATCAGGAGGAAGACAACAGTCAAAGACCAGGTGATCAGATTAAGGACAGAAGGTGGAGAACTCACAAGAAATTATCAGGAGGTATGTGAGGAGCTGAACAGGAGATTTAAGGAAGTTTTTACAGTAGAGACAGGAAGGGCTGTGGGAAGACAGCACAGAAGGGAACATCAAGAGGGAATATACCAACAAGTGTTGGATGACATACGAACAACTGAGGAGGAGGTGAAGAAGCTCTTAAATGACCTTGACACCTCAAAGGCGATGGGACCGGACAACATCTCCCCATGGGTCCTTAGAGAAGGAGTATCGAAAGGGGTTCTTGAATGGAGATATCGTAGGATAAGGTAGACACACTTGTAGGATGGTAGGTGTATTGTCAGACTGAGATGAGAGATGGAGCCCGGTGCCTAGCCTGTTCACGCCTTGTAGGTCTGCCGCCGAGTGAGGACGGGACAGAGGGATCACTGCCCATGTGTATCCCTATGACGTCACACAAAGCCAAAGGCCTACGAGGGATCTCGTGTCTAAAGCACAGGGATGATACTAATATGCTATGCTATATAATACTGGGAATACAGGGATCAGCAACTATGCTGACAGCTCGGTCATGTTACGTATGTCGTCCCGACATACACTACTATACTATAGGCTGAACAGGCAGGCGGATCTGGGCTGATTCTATACAATAACAAATTCATATATAACTTAGAACTAATGGATGGTACAACATGATTTTGACGTAATGGGTGTTAACGTAATCATTACAAACTATAAGAACAAATCATTATACAATATGGATGGAATTGATCGATCGATCTGTATTCATGCACTCTACGGATTCTGAGGAAGAATAAATATATACAAAGAAGTGTTTAACAGAAAGGCAGATTCGGTGCACTCAAATCTAGACTGTTAATTCTCAGAATACGGAGGGAACGTGAACACGAAAATTTCTGACAAACTGATCAGCTAATAATAAAACACACAGTTGACAAATTCATTCATCTCGGACATCTAATTATACAGACTATGTACATTTAAACCCAATTCTGCGAGGGTAAGGTTTACATATGCAGAATGGTTATCATCTCTGGGAGGATCGAATTCCTCTGCAATGGCTAACACATGCCTTGACAGAGAGATCTGAACGAGTATCTACAAAAGATACAACTACAATCACTAGTGACTGTGGAATTACTAACTCGTCTGCTAGGAGTACTCAACTCGACTATTCGATACAGTAACTCTTGGCTCGTTACAAAGTCACTAATGGGTACTGGTGGCTTCACAGTAAGAATAAGATCTTCCTGGAGCAGGAATCGAATCACACCAGAACACAAGGGATCGGTTCTTTGGGCATTTTTGACATCCTCGACAGCAAATGGAGGATCTGCAGTAACTACACTAACGTGTCGCGATAAAGCATCTGCGACTACATTTGACTTGCCAGGTAAATTTTCAAAAGTGGGATTGAACTCTTGGATAGTCAAGGTCCATCTGGCTAACCTTCCAGTAGGCTGTTTGTTCTGGAATAAAGGTAACAGTTCTTCCTTACTGGAGGAATGAACAAACTCGGTGGAGTGGATGACTCCCCCCGGTTGAAAAAAATTAACGCTATAACACGCAATATGAGCAAGGGAGAACGAATCTACTATCTCAACTGCAAGCACAGGAGAAAGAAATGAACACGGTGAACAATGCTGATATTCAATCTGAGTCGCACACAGTGACACGAGGTATCAGCTATAAAGAAACTACACTTACAAACGTTAACATGTGAAAGTTACTCGAGAAATAACTTCTTACAATGCACTGATTACTGTCAACTAGGATGGGATCACCATCTGGAACATTAGGAACAACAACAGACACTCTAGTGAGAACACTAGCTGTAACAGAGACGTCTTTCTGCAGACAGCATGTCACATCAACAAGAGATGGCATTACTAGTTCCAAGTAATCGTTTTCTGACAAGGCATCCCCTGTGGAGAAACTACTACTCGAACTAGCAGTCATTGCAGGGATAGGCTGTGCACTCAAGGCAGTCTGAGTGTCCCCGGACACTTGAGGCAACGGAACACTATCCTGCAAGTCTGAAGGTATAGGTGGAACACAGATGGGAGTGACAGAATTACTAGTACCTGACCGCTCGGCTACGTTAATAAGTAATTCATGGATCTATAGGAACTTAATCTGAACTTCACATTTTGCAGCACTTTAACAAATCTCAGATACAAGCTGTGAGAACAAAGACATTGCTCAAGGGCTAGATATTGTCTTTCAGTCAGTAAGGGAATATTGTTACTATGGACTGATTCATATTGACTTTGACTGGAATGATACACTAAGTGAACGTTCAAAAGTGACTGGGACATCTTCTCAGTGAAAATACTGAAGGGCATAAGTCAAGAAAAGTGGAGAGAATGACACAATAAGCTTAAATGGAAGAAAATGCTTAACTATTCTGCATAAGTAATTAAAAATTTACAAGTTACACAGTAAGCAAAGAACTCACACAAGAAGAATATGCAACTTAGCAAACACTGAAAATCAAGAGAACTTGTACTTTGCTCAAATCTAATTTGCTCAACTTTTACTTTAAATTGAATAAATGGCACAGTGAGTTGTCCTTACTTTCAATGCAACAAGGAAAATACACTATAAAATAATAAAATGGACTCAATAAACTTGTGCAAAAATTAAAACAAACACACAATTCACTGAAATAAAAATTAAAATGACAGACAGAATAAAATACTATGCACAGAACAGAGCATAAGAAACTGCACTGTAATAAACTGTATTGCACAACACTGCATAAAATTTTCTGCAAGAAAAAACTTTAATAGCAACACAATATTTGCACAAGAATTATTGCAAAATGAGTCAATGTGCAATAATAAAAATTATAACACACAAGAAAAGAAATATATCAAGGAATGAACACTTTAACTCTTGACTGCACTTAAACAACAAGCAAAAGAACAATTTACTTTAAAAGGAGAACTTAAAAATTGCACTAAGAGTGAATTTGTTCAATAAAATATGAAAAAAAAAATTAATAGGTGCAAAAAAAACACACAACAAAAAGGAATACAACACTTACAGTGATGCAGAACACAAAACATCAACATAAACACAGTACTAGAATTTTCTTGCAATGAAACTTGATGTGTGAAAAAATTTTGTAAAAATGAGTTCGTCCTGGGGCTTTAAAAATGGCACTATTGTCTGTGGAAATAAGACAAATTAAACACTGGCTGAATAAAGGAATATGAACACAAGAATGTTCAACACACAGGGAACAAAAAAAATAAAATTACACAAATGCTGGGAAGAAAAAAAATAACAGACAACACTGAGTTGTGATGCAGAATATGAGGTGAAAAATTACTGAATTAATTCACTGGAATTCTGAAGTTTAAACACAAGTTCTATATTGCTCATATGTTGCACACACAACAAGGGAAACACTAAGTACTTACTTCAAGTGTATAAAAAGATACACAACACAACAGATATACAATAATGCACGAAAATTAACACTGAATTAAGGAGATTAAAAGAAATGAATGCAATCAGTACATGATAAACACTGAGTCTGATCAAGAGTCACTGAATGTCACTAAGAGAAAAATTCACTGGGAACACAAAAGAAATGTCTCAACACTCGCAAATGTCTCTAAAAAAAAAATATTATAGCTGTAACACTTGAAAAAAATGAGATTGATGGATTGTTTATATCGTCTTGCTGCTGTCCTCTGCACAGATGATCGTAGAATTGCGCTTAAATCGGCGAGAGACAACACACAGGAGGCTTTTAAAGATGGCGCGCCACTCTCTAGCTCTTGACCCCCTATGTGGTCCTTAAAATATGGTGCTACAACCCTTAGCAGTGCACCAAAACACTGATGAGGTAGGTGAGTTGTAATGGCCGACTGTAGTTGGGTTTGTGGGTAATGGCTGAGCGAGGCGTCTGAGACCGGCAATGGTGCGACACACGTGATCGTGAGTGGCTGGGCTTATGGGTTGAACGTCGTAAGCCTCACTGAGAAAACCCACACTGCCGCGAAGATAATTCTAAGCCGGCTGGCTTAGAAGAAACCCACGAAATACTACAACACCACAAGGATGACAAGGAGCACTCAGAATGCTTGGAACTTGAATCACAAGCGATGAAGGCTACTCATGTGGCTTGCTTGAGTACTGGGGTAAGACACCTGGGTTAGTTGCTAGCTGGCTTATCTTAACTCTTCACACATAATAGCTTGATAACTTCACACGATGAGCACAGCAGGGGTGGAAGCTGGCTTGGCAGGCAAAATAATTGGATGGAGTAGGTTAGGCTGGACTGGGCTCGGGTGTTCTGACTCCCCCACCACAGACTGGAAACTGGCTTATTTTGCAAACTCGGGTCAACCCCTCGGGAGTAATGCAAAAGAAGATAACCACTAATACAAAGAGACTGACCAGTGAATAATGTAGAAGCTGGTAGAGTAGCTGGCTTGAGGTAGCTGGATGGGTGAATCTCGGTAGTCGGTAGGCCTACTGGTCACACGAAATGGCCGTCTTGCTGGTCGACATTTTATCTCCAGAAATCGCTGTAATCGTTAGAATTACAGGCCCTCCGCTGCCACCATTTATCGAGATGCTGTGCGTGCCTCTAACCACAATCTTCAACACATCCCTTGAAACTGGGCAACTACCTGAGAAATGGAAGACAGCTAATGTAGTCCCCATATTTAAGAAAGGAAACAGAAACGAGGCACTAAACTACAGACCTGTGTCTCTGACATGTATTGTGTGCAAAGTCATGGAGAAGATTATCAGGAGGAGAGTGGTCGAACACCTGGAAAGGAACAAGATTATAAATGAAAACCAGCATGGGTTCATGGAAGGCAAATCTTGTATCACAAACCTCCTGGAGTTTTATGACAAGGTAACAGAAGTAAGACACGAGAGAGAGGGGTGGGTAGATTGCTTTTTCCTAGACTGCAGGAAGGCCTTTGACACAGTTCCCCACAAGAGATTAGTGCAGAAGCTGGAGGATCAGGCGCATGTAAAAGCGAGGGCACTGCAATGGATAAGGGAATACCTGACAGGGAGGCAGCAACGGGTCATGGTACGTGAAGAGGTATCAGTGGGCGCCTGTTACGAGCGGGGTCTCACAGGGGTCAGTTCTAGGACCAGTGCTATTTTTAATATATGTGAACATGATGGAAGGAATAGACTCTGAAGTGTCCCTGTTCGCAGATGACGTGAAGTTGATGAGAAGAATTAAATCGGACGAGGATGAGGCAGGACTGCAAAGAGACCTGGACAGGCTGGACATGTGGTCCAGTAACTGGCTTCTCGAATTCAATCCAGCCAAATGCACAGTCATGAAGATTGGGGAGGGGCAAAGAAGACCGCAGACAGAGTATAGGCTAGGTGGACAAAGACTACAGACCTCACTCAGGGAGAAAGACCTTGGGGTGACCATAACACCGAGCACATCACCGGAGGCACACATCAACCAAATAACCGCTGCAGCATACGGGCGCCTGGCAAACCTGAGAATAGCGTTCCGATACCTTAATAAGGAATCGTTCAAGACACTGTACACTGTGTATGTTAGGCCCATACTGGAGTATGCAGCACCAGTCTGGAACCCACACCTGGTCAAGCACGTCAAGAAGTTAGAGAAAGTACAAAGGTTTGCAACAAGGCTAGTCCCAGAGCTCAAGGAAATGTCGTACGAGGAAAGGTTAAGGGAAATCGGACTGACGACACTGGAGGACAGAAGGGTCAGGGGAGACATGATAACGACATACAAGATGCTGCGGGGAATAGACAAGGTGGACAGAGATAGGATGTTCCAGAGAGGGGACACAGGGACAAGGGGTCACAACTGGAAGCTGAAGACTCAGATGAGTCACAGGGACGTTAGGAAGTATTTCTTCAGTCATAGAGTTGTCAGCAAGTGGAATAGCCTAGCAAGTGAAGTAGTGAAGGCAGGAACCATACATAGTTTTAAGAAGAGGTATGACAAAGCTCAGGAAGCAGAGAGAGAGAGGACCCAGTAGCGATCAGTGAAGAGACGGGGCCAGGAGCTGAGTCTCGACCCCTGCAACCACAATTAGGTGAGTACAATTAGGTGAGTACACACACACACAAATCCATCAGAGCTGCTCTGCATAACCAATCAGCTAACTGCCAAGCAGGCCAACAAGGCAATTAGAGCAAAGCTGTTATTGGCCACTACCTAGTAATTAACCAGGTGGAGAACATGGCAACACAACCACTAGTCTTACTAATGCCAATGATAACTGCTGCTAATATTATTAGTGCCATTACTATTACTGTTAGTACCACTACTGTTGTTACTACTGCCACGACAACTGTGCTACTACTACTGCTACTGCTACTACTACTACTACTGCTGCTGCTGCTGCTGCTACTACTACTACTACTGCTGCTACTACTACTACTACTACTGCTACTAGTGATCACAAATCCATCATTTTAGCATTAATTGGGAATGCAAGAATAATGATAATACAGTAAAAATCCCCGATTTTCGTTCTGCCGATTATAATGGACTTAGGGAACATCTGTCTAATCTTGATTGGGGTTATTTAGCTAATGATTTTATTGACGATAATCATACTTATGAATATGAAGGGATCTGCTTTTAGGATTGTTTTCTTAATAATGTACACAGTGCCCAGAGTATATACATTCCCCAGAGAGAAATTAGGTCTAATAATAACGATCCCAAATGGGTTAACAGGAGGCTAAAGCATCTATTAGGGGAGAAAAGGGGAATTTATAGGCGCATCAAAAGAGGAGAGGTTAACCTTACTGACCAATATGTTCAGCTTAAAAGATAAGTAAAAAAGGCGATTAGAAAGGCTAAACGTGACTATGAAATTAGAGTTGCTAATGAATCAAAGACTAATCCAAAGGGGTTCTTTCAAGTGTATAGGACGAAGGTGAAGGAAAAAGTAGGACCTCTGAAAACTGGGAATGGACAGCTGACGGATAATGAACTGGAAATGTGTTCCTTATTTAATGACTATTTTTTGTCAGTTTTTACATAGGAAGATGTAAATGAGATTTCAGTAATTAACAATTATTTAGTTCCTGATGAGTTTAAGTTAACTAATATTACTGTCACGAGGGACATGGTTATTAAACAGATAGACAAACTGAAACAAAATAAGTCCCCGGGACCCGATGAGTTGTTTTCCAGGGTACTTAAGGAATGCAAGATGGAGCTTAGTCAGCCATTAACGAGTGTATTCAATGCGTCCATCCTTACCGGTGTTGTGCCAGAGTTGTGGAAGATGGCTAATGTGGTTCCTATATTCAAATCAGGGGATAAGTCCACTCCTTCAAATTACCGTCCAATAAGCCTGACATCTATAGTGGGCAAGTTATTAGAATCAATTATAGCTGACATTATCAGAAGTCACCTTGAAGAGCATAACTTGATAAATGAATCTCAGCATGGATTCACGAGAGGTCGTTCCTGCCTGACAAACTTACTGACGTTCTTCAATAGAACATTTGAGGCAGTTGACAGAGATAAGGAATATGATATTGTTTATTTGGATTTTAGTAAAGCCTTCGATAGAGTACCTCACAAGAGACTCTTAAGAAAAGTGGCAGCTCATGGTATAGGAGGTAAAGTTCTAGCATGGATTGAGGCATGGTTTACCAATAGAAAGCAGAGAGTTACAATTAATGGAGTGAAATCTGAATGGGGATTAGTCACTAGTGGCGTTCCACAAGGATCAGTTTTAGGCCCTCTCTTGTTCATAATTTACATTAATGACCTTGATGAAGGGATTACGAGTGACATGAGTAAATTTGCTGATGATACAAAGATAGGCCGTATAATTCACTCTGAGGAGGATATCAATGAACTCCAGGACGATTTGGACAAGTTAATGTCTTGGTCTGAAAAATGGCAGATGAAGTTCAATGTGGATAAGTGTAAGGTACTTGCCCTTGGTAATGAAAATAACCCTCGAAGCTATAATCTAGGTGAAGTAGAGCTTGATCATGCAGAATGTGAAAAAGACTTGGGAGTCATGGTAAGCAGAAATCTAAAGCCAAGACAGCAGTGCCTTAGTGTGCGCAACAAGGCCAACAGATTACTTGGATTTATCTCAAGAAGTATAAGTAACAGAAGTCCAAAAGTTATTTTACAGCTCTATACATCACTAGTGAGGCCTCATTTGGATTATGCTGCTCAGTTTTGGTCCCCTTACTACAGGATGGATATAGACTCATTAGAGAACATACAGAGAAGAATGACTAAAATGATTTACTGTGTAAGGAACCTCCAGTATGAAGATAGACTTAAAGCCTTAAATCTCCACTCTCTGGAGAGGCGTAGAATGAGGGGAGATATCATTGAAGTGTATAAGTGGATGACGGGCATAAACAAGGGAGATATTAATAAAGTACTGAGGGTGTCGAACCAGGTAAGAACCAGGAATAATGGATTTAAGTTGGATAAATTTAGATTTAGAAAGGACATAGGTAAGTACTGGTTTTCTAACAGAGTTGTAGATGCGTGGAACAGTCTTCCCAGTGGGGTGATAGAGGCTAGGACCTTGGGTAGCTTTAAGAAGAGACTGGACAAATATATGAGTGGGAGGGGCTGGGTTTGATTGGTGTCATTGGGTACGGGAGTTATTTCCAGGGAGGCTTTAGGTAGCAGTCGTTTTGATAAGGACCTGCCTCGCATGGGCCAGTAGCCCTGCAGTGCTCCTCCATTCTTATGTTCTTATGTTCTTACTACTGCTACTACTACTACTACTACTACTACTACTTCTACTGTTATTGCTACAACTTGTAGTTGCTAGCATTACTACTAAATTACTCTTTTTACTACAACTACTACTAGTTGTTAGCATACTACTACCAATACTGTTGCTATTATTACTATTAATAATACTAACTACTACTGCTAATGATACTAGTACTACTAATATTACAATCATTACTACTGCTACAACTGCTGGTATTTCTACTTCCGATATTACTACTACTAAAGTTACTTACAATATACTTAAGATGTTATCCCTGTCTGTCTTAGAAAATAAAGTCACTGTACGCTCCCAGTCAAAGAATATGTGCACATAAAAAAACCATACCACAGGCGGGGATTGAACTCACGGCTGGTGAGTTGTAAAACTCCAGGCCACTGCGTTATCCACTGGGCCAGGTGGCTGCAATAACATTCATCCAACTAGGTATGTTTCTACACCATAGGAAGGTTAGCATAGGCACAACTGTGGCCATAGATGCAAGGTTTTACAGATGAATCTCCCGCCAGCGTGGCCGTGATGAACTCTAGCTCTAGTCCCCTCAAAGCTGTCATCATGACTCACGAAATCGTAGCAATGTGCATATGATACAACAAACAATGTGCACATGATACAATGTGCACATGATACACAAATGTGCACATTGTTCTCATGTAGAGTCCGGGGCATGACTGCTAGTTCTAGAACAATGAAGGTAGAGTCCGGGGCATGACTGCTAGTTCTAGAACAATGAAGGTAGAGTCCGGGGCATGACTGCTAGTTCTAGAACAATGAAGGTAGAGTCCGGGGCATGACTGCTAGTTCTTGAACAATGACGGTAGAGTCCGGGGCATGACTGCTAGTTCTTGAACAATGACGGTAGAGTCCGGGGCATGACTGGTAGTTCTAGAACAATGAAGGTAGAGTCCGGGGCATGACTGCTAGTTCTTGAACAATGACGGTAGAGTCCGGGGCATGACTGCTAGTTCTAGAACAATGAAGGTAGAGTCCGGGGCATGACTGCTAGTTCTTGAACAATGACGGTAGAGTCCGGGGCATGACTGCTAGTTCTAGAACAATGAAGGTAGAGTCCGGGGCATGACTGCTAGTTCTAGAACAATGACGGTAGAGTCCGGGGCATGACTGCTAGTTCTTGAACAATGAAGGTAGAGTCCGAGGCATGACTGCTAGTTCTTGAACAATGACGGTAGAGTCCGGGGCATGACTGCTAGCTCTAGAACAATGACGGTAGAGTCCGGGGCATGACTGCTAGCTCTAGAACAATGACGGTAGAGTCCGGGGCATGACTGCTAGTTCTTGAACAATGACGGTAGAGTCCGGGGCATGACTGCTAGTTCTAGAACAATGACGGTAGAGTCCGGGGCATGACTGCTAGTTCTAGAATAATGACGGTAGAGTCCGGAGCATGACTGCTAGTTCTAGAACAATGACGGTAGAGTCCGGGGCATGACTGCTAGTTCTAGAACAATGACGGTAGAGTCCGGGGCATGACTGCTAGTTCTAGAACAATGACGGTAGAGTCCGGGGCATGACTGCTAGTTCTAGAACAATGACGGTAGAGTCCGGGGCATGACTGCTAGTTCTAGAACAATGACGGTAGAGTCCGGGGCATGACTGCTAGTTCTAGAACAATGAAGGTAGAGTCCGGGGCATGACTGCTAGTTCTAGAACAATGAAGGTAGAGTCCGGGGCATGACTGCTAGTTCTAGAACAATGACGGTAGAGTCCGGGGCATGACTGCTAGTTCTAGAACAATGACGGTAGAGTCCGGGGCATGACTGCTAGTTCTTGAACAATGACGGTAGAGTCCGGGGCATGACTGCTAGCTCTAGAACAATGAAGGTAGAGTCCGGGGCATGACTGCTAGTTCTAGAACAATGAAGGTAGAGTCCGGAGCATGACTGCTAGTTCTAGAACAATGAAGGTAGAGTCCGGGGCATGACTGCTAGTTCTAGAACAATGAAGGTAGAGTCCGGAGCATGACTGCTAGTTCTAGAACAATGAAGGTAGAGTCCGGGGCATGACTGCTAGTTCTAGAACAATGAAGGTAGAGTCCGGGGCATGACTGCTAGTTCTAGAACAATGAAGGTAGAGTCCGGGGCATGACTGCTAGTTCTAGAACAATGAAGGTAGAGTCCGGGGCATGACTGCTAGTTCTAGAACAATGACGGTAGAGTCCGGAGCATGACTGCTAGTTCTAGAACAATGACGGTAGAGTCCGGGGCATGACTGCTAGTTCTAGAACAATGAAGGTAGAGTCCGGGGCATGACTGCTAGTTCTAGAACAATGAAGGTAGAGTCCGGGGCATGACTGCTAGTTCTAGAACAATGACGGTAGAGTCCGGGGCATGACTGCTAGTTCTAGAACAATGAAGGTAGAGTCCGGGGCATGACTGCTAGTTCTAGAACAAGTAATCTCACCATTATTAGCTTTTGCACCAAAACCAAATTTAACCCAGCCAACGCTCGCCCGTCTTATAAATATTTCGATAGCAAAGAAACATAAGAACCTGCCTAGTATGGGCCTGTTGGTCCATACTAGGCAGGTCCTTCTCAATCCATCCCACTAACACAATATTTGCTCAACCTAGCGTATAAGTCCCACTCAAATCCGACTCCTCTGACCTACATGTTCAAACTAATTTTGAAATCAGCCAAAACGACTGAATTAACTTCGAAATATATCGTAGGTTGTAGGACAGTACTCATGTTACGGGGAAAAAAAATCCATATATATTCCAAAGAGCGCAAAAACAAGTTTTTGAGTTTGGTGGAGTTAAGAAAACAAGTGAATTATTTTTTCTTAGCAGATGAATAGTTTAGTGAAACATCTGTGTGATGGTGAACCCTGGCTGAACTACCCTGGTGAACCCTGGCTGAACCATGGTGAACCCTGGCTGAACAACCCTGGTGAACCCTGGCTGAACCATGGTGAACCCTGGCTGAACAACCCTGGTGAACCCTGGCTGAACCATGGTGAACCCTGGCTGAACAAACCTGGTGAACCCTGGCTGAACCATGGTGAACCCTGGCTGAACAACCCTGGTGAACCCTGGCTGAACCCTGGTGAACCCTGGCTGAACAACCCTGGTGAACCCTGGCTGAACCCTGGTGAACCCTGGCTGAACAACCCTGGTGAACCCTGGCTGAACAGCCCTGGTGAACCCTGGCTGAACAACCCTGGTGAACCCTGGCTGAACAACCCTGGTGAACCCTGGCTGAGCAACCCTGGTGAACCCTGGCTGAACAACCCTGGTAAACACTGGTGAACCCTGGTGAACAACCCTGTTGAACCCTGGTGAACAACCCTGGTGAACCCTGGTGAACAACCCTGGTGAACCCTGGCTTAACAACCCTGGAGAACCCTGGTGAACCCTGGCTGAACCATGGTGAACCCTGGCTGAACAACCCTGGTGAACCCTGGTGAGCAACCCTGGTGAACCCTGCCTGAGCAACCCTGGTGAACCCTGGCTGAACAACCCTGGTGAACCCTGGTGAACAACCCTGGTGAACCCTGGCTTAACAACCCTGGAGAACCCTGGTGAACCCTGGCTGAACCATGGTGAACCCTGGCTGAACAACCCTGGTGAACCCTGGTGAGCAACCCTGGTGAACCCTGCCTGAGCAACCCTGGTGAACCCTGGCTGAAAAACCCTGGTGAACCCTGGCTGAACAACCCTTGTGAACCCTGGCTGAACAACCCTGGTGAACCCTGGCTGAACGACCCTGGTGAACCCTTGTTGAACAACCCTGGTGAACCCTGGCTGAACAACCCTGGTGAACCCAGGCTGAACAACCCTGGTAAACCATGGCTGAACAACCCTGGTGAATCCTGGCTGAGCAACCCTGGTGAACCCTGTCTGAACAACCCTGGTGAACCCTGGCTGAACAACCCTGGTGAACCCTGGCGAACCCTGGCTGAACAACCCTGGTGAACCCTGGCTGAACCATGGTGAACCCTGGCTGAACAACCCTGGTAAACCCTGGCTGAACAACCCTGGTGAACCCTTGCTGAACCCTGGTGAACCCTGGCTGAACAACCCTGGTGAACCCTGGCTGAACAACCCTGGTGAACCCTGGCTGAACAACCCTTGTGAACCCTGGATGAACAACCCTGGTGAATCTTGGCTGAGCAACCCTGGTGAACCTTGGCTGAACAACCCTGGTGAACCCAGGCTGAACAACCCTGGTTAACCCTGGCTGAACAACCCTGGTGAACCCTGGCTGAACAACTCTGGTGAGCCCTGGCTGAACAACCCTGGTGAACCCTGGCTGAACAACCCTGGTGAATACTGGCTGAACAACCCTGGTGAACTCTAGCTGAACAACCCTGGTGAACCCTGGCTGAACAACCCTGGTGAACCCTGGTTGAACAACCCTGGTGAACCTTTGCTGAACAACCCTGGTGAATCCTGGCTGAACAACCCTGGTGAACCCTGGCTGAACAACCCTGATGAACCCTTGGCTGAATAACCCTGGTGAACCCAGGCTGAACATCCCTGTTGAACCCTGGCTGAACAACCCTGGGGAACCCTGGTTGAACAACCCTGGTGAACTTTAGCTGAACAACCCTGGTGAACCCTGGCTGAACAACCCTGGTGAACCCTAACTGAACAACCCTGGTGAATCCTGGCTGAACAACCCTGGTGAACCATGGCTGAACAACCCTGGTGAACCCTGGCTGAACAACCCTGGTGAACCCAGGCTGAACCATGGTGAACCCTGGCTGAACAACCCTGGTGAACCCTGGCTGAACCATGGTGAACCCTGGCTGAACAAACCTGGTGAACCCTGGCTGAACCATGGTGAACCCTGGCTGAACAACCCTGGTGAACCCTGGCTGAACCCTGGTGAACCCTGGCTGAACAACCCTGGTGAAGCCTGGCTGAACCATGGTGAACCCTGGCTGAACAACCCTGGTGAACCCTGGCTGAACAGCCCTGGTGAACCCTGGCTGAACAACCCTGGTGAACCCTGGCTGAACAACCCTGGTGAACCCTGGCTGAGCAACCCTGGTGAACCCTGGCTGAACAACCCTGGTAAACACTGGTGAACCCTGGTGAACAACCCTGTTGAACCCTGGTGAACAACCCTGGTGAACCCTGGTGAACAACCCTGGTGAACCCTGGCTTAACAACCCTGGAGAACCCTGGTGAACCCTGGCTGAACCATGGTGAACCCTGGCTGAACAACCCTGGTGAACCCTGGTGAGCAACCCTGGTGAACCCTGCCTGAGCAACCCTGGTGAACCCTGGCTGAACAACCCTGGTGAACTCTGGTGAACAACCCTGGTGAACCCTGGCTTAACAACCCTGGAGAACCCTGGTGAACCCTGGCTGAACCATGGTGAACCCTGGCTGAACAACCCTGGTGAACCCTGGTGAGCAACCCTGGTGAACCCTGCCTGAGCAACCCTGGTGAACCCTGGCTGAACAACCCTGGTGAACCCTGGCTGAACAACCCTTGTGAACCCTGGCTGAACAACCCTGGTGAACCCTGGCTGAACGACCCTGGTGAACCCTTGTTGAACAACCCTGGTGAACCCTGGCTGAACAACCCTGGTGAACCCAGGCTGAACAACCCTGGTAAACCATGGCTGAACAACCCTGGTGAATCCTGGCTGAGCAACCCTGGTGAACCCTGTCTGAACAACCCTGGTGAACCCTGGCTGAACAACCCTGGTGAACCCTGGCGAACCCTGGCTGAACAACCCTGGTGAACCCTGGCTGAACCATGGTGAACCCTGGCTGAACAACCCTGGTAAACCCTGGCTGAACAACCCTGGTGAACCCTTGCTGAACCCTGGTGAACCCTGGCTGAACAACCCTGGTGAACCCTGGCTGAACAACCCTTGTGAACCCTGGATGAACAACCCTGGTGAATCTTGGCTGAGCAACCCTGGTGAACCTTGGCTGAACAACCCTGGTGAACCCAGGCTGAACAACCCTGGTTAACCCTGGCTGAACAACCCTGGTGAACCCTGGCTGAACAACTCTGGTGAGCCCTGGCTGAACAACCCTGGTGAACCCTGGCTGAACAACCCTGGTGAATACTGGCTGAACAACCCTGGTGAACTCTAGCTGAACAACCCTGGTGAACCCTGGCTGAACAACCCTGGTGAACCCTGGTTGAACAACCCTGGTGAACCTTTGCTGAACAACCCTGGTGAATCCTGGCTGAACAACCCTGGTGAACCCTGGCTGAACAACCCTGATGAACCCTTGGCTGAATAACCCTGGTGAACCCAGGCTGAACATCCCTGTTGAACCCTGGCTGAACAACCCTGGGGAACCCTGGTTGAACAACCCTGGTGAACTTTAGCTGAACAACCCTGGTGAACCCTGGCTGAACAACCCTGGTGAACCCTAACTGAACAACCCTGGTGAATCCTGGCTGAACAACCCTGGTGAACCATGGCTGAACAACCCTGGTGAACCCTGGCTGAACAACCCTGGTGAACCCAGGCTGAACAACCCTGGTGAACCCAGGCTGAACAACCCTGGTGAACCCTAGTGAACCCTGGTGAACCCTAGTGAACCCTGGTTGAACAACCCTGGTGAACTTTAGCTGAACAACCCTTGTGAACTTTAGCTGAACAACCCTGGTGAACCCCGGGCTGAACAACCCTGGTGAACCCTGGCTGAAGAACCCTGGTGAACCCTGGCTGAACAGCCCTGGTGAATCCTGTCTGAACAACCCTGTTGAACCCTGGCTGAACAACCCTGTTAAACCCCAGGCTGAACAGCCCTGGTGAACCCTGGCTGAACAACCCTGGTGAACCCTGGCTGAACAACTCTGGTGAACCATGGCTGAACAACCCTGGTGAATCCTGGCTGAACAACCCTGGTGAACCCTAACTGAACAACCCTGGTGAATCCTGGCTGAACAACCCTGGTGAACCATGGCTGAACAACCCTGGTGAACCCTGGCTGAACAACCCTGGTGAATCCAGGCTGAACAACCCTGGTGAACCCAGGCTGAACAACCCTGGTGAACCCTAGTGAACCCTGGTGAACCCTAGTGAACCCTGGTTGAACAACCCTGGTGAACTTTAGCTGAACAACCCTTTTGAACTTTAGCTGAACAACCCTGGTGAACCCCGGGCTGAACAACCCTGGTGAACCCTGGCTGAAGAACCCTGGTGAACCCTGGCTGAACAGCCCTGGTGAATCCTGTCTGAACAACCCTGTTGAACCCTGGCTGAACAACCCTGTTAAACCCCAGGCTGAACAGCCCTGGTGAACCCTGGCTGAACAACCCTGGTGAACCCTGGCTGAACAACTCTGGTGAACCATGGCTGAACAACCCTGGTGAATCCTGGCTGAACAACCCTGGTGAACCCTGGCTGAACAACCCTGGTGAGCCCTGGCTGAACAACCCTGGTGAACCCAGGCTGAACAACCCTGGTAAACCCAGGCTGAACAACCCTGGTGAACCCTGGTTCAACAACCCTGGTGAAATTTAGCTGAACAACCCTGGTGAACTTTAGCTGAACTACCCTGGTGAACCCCGGGCTGAACAACCCTGGTGAATCCTGGCTGAACAACCCTTGTGAACCCTGGCTGAACAACCCTGGTGAACCCAGGCTGAACAACCCTGGTGAACCCAGGTTGAACCCTGGTGAACCCTGGTTGAACAACCCTGGTGAACCCCGGGCTAAACAACCCTGGTGAACCCTGGCCGAACAACCCTGGTGAACTTTAGCTGAACAACCCTGGTGAACCCCCGGCTGAACAACCCTGGCTACCCCTGGCTGAAGAACCCTGGTGAACCCTGGCTGAACAACCTTGGTGAATCCTGTCTGAACAACCCTGTTGAACCGTGGCTGAGCAACCCTGGTGAACCCTGGCTGAACAACCCTGGTGAACCCTGGTTGAACAACCCTGGTGAACCTTGGTTGAACAACCCTGGTGAACCCTGGTTGAACAACCCTGGTGAACTCCGGGCTGAACAACCCTGGTGAACCCTGGCTGAACAACCCTGGTGAACCTTGGTTGAACAACCCTGGTGAACCCTGGCTGAACAACCCTGGTGAACCTTGGCTGAACAACCCTGGTGAACCCTGGCTGAACAACCCTGGTGAACCCTGGTTGAACAACCCTGCTGAACCCTGGTTGAACAACACTGGTGAACCCTGGCTGAACAACCCTGGTGAACCCTGGTTGAACAACCCTGGTGAACCCTGGCTGAACAACCCTGGTGAACCCTGGTTGAACAACCCTGGTGAACCCTGGTTGAACATCCCTGGTGAACCCTGGTGGAACAACCCTGGTGAACCCTGGTTGAACAACCCTGGTGAACCCTGGCTGAACAACCCTGGTGAACCCTGGCTGAGCAACCCTGGTGAACCCTGGTTGAACAACCGTGGTGAACCCTGGCTGAACAACCCTGGTGAACCCTGGTTGAAAAACCCTGGTGAACCCTGGTTGAACAACCCTGGTGAACCCTGGTTGAACAACCCTGGTGAACCCTGGCTGAACAACCCTGGTGAACCCTGGCTGAACAACCCTGGTGAACCCTGGATGAACAACCGTGGTGAACCCTGGCTGAACAACCGTGGTGAACCCTGGCTGAACAACCCTGGTGAACCCTGGTTGAAAAACCCTGGTGAACCCTGGTTGAACAACCCTGGTGAACCCTGGCTGAACAACCCTGGTGAACTCTGGTTGAACAACCCTGGTGAACCCTGGTTGAACAACCCTGGTGAACCCTGGTTGAACAACCCTGGTGAACCCTGGTTGAACAACCCTGGTGAACCCTGGTTGAACAACCCTGGTGAACCCTGGTTGAACAACCCTGGTGAACCCTGGTTGAACAACCCTGGTGAACCCTGGTTGAACAACCCTGGTGAACCCTGGTTGAACAACCCTGGTGAACCCTGGTTGAACAACCCTGGTGAACCCTGGTTGAATAACCCTGGTGAACCCTGGTTGAACAACCCTGGTGAACCCTGGTTGAACAACCCTGGTGAACCCTGGTTGAACAACCCTGGTGAACCCTGGTTGAACAACCCTGGTGAACCCTGGTTGAACAACCCTGGTGAACCCTGGTTGAACAACCCTGGTGAACCCTGGTTGAACAACCCTGCTGAACCCTGGTTGAACAACCCTGCTGAACCCTGGTTGAACAACCCTGCTGAACCCTGGTTGAACAACCCTGGTGAACCCTGGTTGAACAACCCTGCTGAACCCTGGTTGAACCCTGGTGAACCCTGGTTGAACAACCCTGGTGAACCCTGGTTGAACAACCCTGCTGAACCCTGGTTGAACAACCCTGGTGAACCCTGGTTGAACAACCCTGGTGAACCCTGGCTGAACAACCCTGGTGAACCCTGGCTGAACAACCCTGGTGAACCCTGGCTGAACAACCCTGGTGAACCCTGGTTGAACAACCCTGGTGAACCCTGGTTGAACAACCCTGGTAAAGCCTGGTTGAACAACCCTGGTGAACCCTGGTGAACAACCCTGGTGAACCCTGGTTGAACAACCCTGGTGAACCCTGGTGAACAACCCTGGTGAACCCTGGTTGAACAACCCTGGTGAACCCTGGTTGAACCCTGGTGAACCCTGGTTGAACAACCCTGGTGAACCCTGGTTGAACAACCCTGGTGAACCCTGGTTGAACAACCCTGGTGAACCCTGGTTGAACAACCCTGGTGAACCCTGGTTGAACAACCCTGGTGAACCCTGGTTGAACAACCCTGGTGAACCCTGGTGAACAACCCTGGTGAACCCTGGCTGAACAACCCTGGTGAACCCTGGCTGAACAACCCTGGTGAACCCTGGTTGAACAACCCTGGTGAACCCTGGCTGAACAACCCTGGTAAACCCTGGCTGAACAACCCTGGTGAACCCTGGTTGAACAACCCTGGTGAACCCTGGCTGAACAACCCTGGTGAACCCTGGCTGAACAACCCTGGTGAACCCTGGTTGAACAACCCTGGTGAACCCTGGTTGAACAACCCTGGTGAACCCTGGTTGAACAACCCTGGTGAACCCTGGTTGAACAACCCTGGTGAACCCTGGTTGAACAACCCTGGTGAACCCTGGTTGAACAACCCTGGTGAACCCTGGTTGAACAACCCTGGTGAACCCTGGTTGAACAACCCTGGTGAACCCTGGTTGAACAACCCTGGTGAACCCTGGTTGAACAACCCTGGTGAACCCTGGTTGAACAACCCTGGTGAACCCTGGTTGAACATCCCTGGTGAACCCTGGCTGAACAACCCTGGTGAACCCTGGCTGAACAACCCTGGTGAACCCTGGCTGAACAACCCTGGTGAACCCTGGCTGAACAACCCTGGTGAACCCTGGCTGAACAACCCTGGTGAACCCTGGCTGAACAACCCTGGTGAACCCTGGTTGAACAACCCTGGTGAACCCTGGTTGAACAACCCTGGTGAACCCTGGTTGAACAACCCTGGTGAACCCTGGTTGAACAACCCTGGTGAACCCTGGTTGAACAACCCTGGTGAACCCTGGTTGAACAACCCTGGTGAACCCTGGTTGAACAACCCTGGTGAACCCTGGCTGAACAACCCTGGTGAACCCTGGTTGAACATCCCTGGTGAACCCTGGTTGAACAACCCTGGTGAACCCTGGCTGAACAACCCTGGTGAACCCTGGTTGAACAACCCTGGTGAACCCTGGTTGAACAACCCTGGTGAACCCTGGCTGAACAACCCTGGTGAACCCTGGTTGAACAACCCTGCTCTAGTGAGCAGAGTACATGATGGTACTTGATGATGATTGATGTTACTTGATGATAGTTGATGATATTTGATCATTATTGATGATAGTTGATGATAATTGATGTTACTTGATGATAATTGAAGATAAGTGATGATAGTTTATGATAATTGACGATAGTTTATGATAACTGATGATAGTTGATGATAATTGATGCTACTTAATGATATTTGATGATTACTGATAACTAATGATAGTTGATGATACTTGATGTTACAAGATGATAAGTGATGATAGTTGATGATTACTGTTGATACTTGTTAATGGTTGATGATAGTTGATGATGCACGTGTGAGTCACCTTCACCGAGGCAAGGTGGCGAGTCCCCACATGACTAATACCTAGGTACCTGCCTACTGCTGAGGAAGACACACAGTAGGTAATAATATTATGTTTATTTACTACAAGTACATATACAAGGTATACAGTCCTAGTTGACATCAGTAACATACTACTACATAGAAAGTCGCTTGTTATGCTGAACATTTCGGGCAAATTAGGTCAGTTTTGTCCCAGGATGCGACCCACACCAGTCGACTAACACCCAGGTACCTATTTTACTGATGGGTGAACATAGACAACCAGAGTAAGGAAACACGTCCAGTGCTTTCACCCGTTCGCCAGGAATCGAACCTAGAACCTCCCTCTCAAGTCTCGTACCTAAACATTGCTTCAGGGTGGTAGTACAACGTCCTGGTGTTGCTCCTCACTCTTCCTAATAACTACCACCAGGAAAATAATTTTTAAAAAGGGACTTGAAAAAAAGCGGAACATTTCCCTCATTACTGTGAACAGCGTGAGTCAACAGTTCTTCCAAGCTGGAACATTCAATACCCTCTGTCTAGGGATTTTTATTTTTTTTTATTTAGGGGAAAATTGTTATTACCCTTTGTCTACGGATTTTATTTATTTTTTACTTAGGGGAAATTATTATTATCCTTTGTTTAGGGAATTTTTGTGGTACTCACTGTCTAGGGGGACATCGAGGTGACACTAAGTGAGACAGTAACATTCTGAAGCATATTGTTAGTATACCTTTCTTGATCTATTTGTTTGTCTCTCTATGTACCTAAGTACCAGCCTACGTAGCATTCCTGCCACCCAGCAGCGACTCCTGACACTAACACCTGCCGGGTCTCCCAGCGGTGCTGCTCACCAAGTTTGGACTAGGGAAGTTAGTTCTCGTTGTACTCAGTATGTAGTGACATAAAACTTGCGTTAGTGTGCGGCAGGTGCCGGGGATCTAGCCCTAGACCGGTGTAGGGGCTATTCCCAGACCCGTGGGGGCTAGTTCCAGACCCGTGTGAGATCAAGTTCCAGAATTGTATGACAGTTAGCCCAAGACTTGTGTGGGGACTTGTCTTTACCTGTTCGAATGCTAGTCCCAAACCAGTGTATGGGGCTAGTCCCAGACCAGTATGTGAGACTAGTCCCAGACCAATGTGAGGGGCTAGTCCCAGACTTGTGTGGGAACTAGACCCAGGCCTTTGTGAGGGGCTAGTCCAAGACTTTTGTGGAGGGCTAGTCCCAGATCTGTGTGAAAGGCTAGTCCCAGACCTGTGTGGGAATATTCCCAGATCAGTGTAAGGGGCTAGTCCCAGACCTGTGTGAAGGGCTACTCCAAGACCTGTAGGGGGGTTAATCCCAGGCTTGCGTGGGGCTAGTCCCAGACCTGTGTGAAGGGTTATTCCAAGATCTATGTGGGGATTAATCCCAGACCTGTGTGGGGACTAGTCCCAGACTCATGTGAGGGGTTATTCCAAGACCTGTGTGAGGGCTAGTCCCAGACCTGTGTGAAGGGCTATTCCAAGATCTGTGTGGGAATTAATCCCAGACCTGTGTGGGGGCTAGTCCCAGACCTGTGTGAGGGACTGTTCCAAGGCCTGTGTGAAGGGTTCCAAGACCTGTGTGGGGGCGAGTCCCAGACCTGTGTGAGGGCTAGTCCTAGGCTGTGTGAGAGGCTTTTCCGAAACGCGTGTGGGGGCTAGTCCCAGGGCTATGTGAGAGACTAATCTGAACCCTGTGCAGGGGCTACTCCCAGACCTGTCTGAGGGGCTAGTTCCAGATCTGTGCGGGGGCTAGTCTCAGACATGTGTGAGAGGCTAGACCCAGACATGTGTGAGGGGTTAGTCCCAAACCTGTGTGAAAGCTAGTCACAGACCTGTGTGGAGGCTAGTCTCAGACCTGAGTGAGGGGTTAGTCCCAGACCTGTGTGAGGGGCTAGTCCCAGACCTGTGTGAAGGGCTAGTCCCAGACCTGAGGGGCTAGTCCTAGACCTGTGTGAGGGCTAGTCCCAGACCTGTGTGAGAAGCTAGTCCCAGACCTGTGTGAGGGGCTAGTCCCAGACCTGTGTGAGAAGCTAGTATCAGACCTGTGTGAGAAGCTAGTCCCAGACCTGTGTGAGAAGCTAGTCCCAGACCTGTGTGAGAAGCTAGTCCCAGACC
>NC_091293.1:59729686-59827186 GCF_038502225.1 Cherax quadricarinatus
GTATTGGTAGTGTTGGTAGTGTTGGTAGTGTTGGTAGTGTTGGTGGTGTTGGTGGTGTTGGTAGTGTTGGTAGTGTTGGTGGTGTTGGTAGTGTTGGTAGTGTTGGTAGTGTTGGTAGTGTTGGTGGTGTTGGTGGTGTTGGTAGTGTTGGTGGTGTTGGTAGTGTTGGTAGTGTTGGTAGTGTTGGTGGTGTTGGTAGTGTTGGTGGTGTTGGTAGTGTTGGTGGTGTTGGTAGTGTTGGTAGTGTTGGTAGTGTTGGTAGTGTTGGTGGTGTTGGTAGTATTGGTAGTGTTGGTAGTGTTGGTGGTGTTGGTGGTGTTGGTAGTGTTGGTGGTGTTGGTAGTGTTGGTGGTGTTGGTGGTGTTGGTGGTGTTGGTGGTGTTGGTAGTGTTGGTGGTGTTGGTAGTGTTGGTGGTGTTGGTAGTGTTGGTTGTGTTGGTGGTGTTGGTGATGTTGGTAGTGTTGGTGGTGTTGGTAGTGTTGGTGGTGTTGGTAGTGTTGGTGGTGTTGGTGGTGTTGGTGGTGTTGGTAGTGTTGGTGGTGTTGGTGGTGTTGGTGGTGTTGGTAGTGTTGGTGGTGTTGGTAGTGTTGGTGGTGTTGGTAGTGTTGGTGGTGTTGGTGGTGTTGGTCGTGTTGGTAGTGTTGGTAGTGTTGGTAGTGTTGGTGGTGTTGGTAGTGTTGGTTGTGTTGGTGATGTTGGTAGTGTTGGTGGTGTTGGTAGTGTTGGTGGTGTTGGTGGTGTTGGTGGTGTTGGTAGTGTTGGTGGTGTTGGTAGTGTTGGTGGTGTTGGTAGTGTTGGTGGTGTTGGTGGTGTTGGTGGTGTTGGTAGTGTTGGTGGTGTTGGTAGTGTTGGTAGTGTTGGTAGTGTTGGTGGTGTTGGTGATGTTGGTAGTGTTGGTGGTGTTGGTAGTGTTGGTGGTGTTGGTGGTGTTGGTGGTGTTGGTGGTGTTGGTAGTGTTGGTGGTGTTGGTAGTGTTGGTTGTGTTGGTGGTGTTGGTGGTGTTGGTAGTGTTGGTAGTGTTGGTGGTGTTGGTAGTGTTTTTAGTGTTGGTAGTGTTGGTAGTGTTGGTAGTGTTGGTGGTGTTGGTGGTGTTGGTGGTGTTGGTAGTGTTGGTAGTGTTGGTAGTGTTGGTAGTGTTGGTAGTGTTGGTGGTGTTGGTGGTGTTGGTAGTGTTGGTGGTGTTGGTAGTGTTTTTAGTTTTGGTAGTGTTGGTAGTGTTGGTAGTGTTGGTGGTGTTGGTGGTGTTGGTGGTGTTGGTAGTGTTGGTAGTGTTGGTGGTGTTGGTAGTGTTTTTAGTGTTGGTAGTGTTGGTAGTGTTGGTAGTGTTGGTGGTGTTGGTGGTGTTGGTGGTGTTGGTAGTGTTGGTAGTGTTGGTAGTGTTGGTAGTGTTGGTAGTTATTACAACCCAGGATTCCAAATGGCCTGTTACCCCAGGTGTAATGGGAGCAAATAAACACAGAAGAAAAAGTTTAGACTTATATTATCCTTCACCAATTTAGAACAGCAATATGTACACTATATACAGTGATAAGTATAGTGCACTCCACGGTAAGCACAGCTGAAATAGAAGCCACAAGATAGCAGACCGTGCTTCAACCAGCTCTAGAATGGGAATGACAAGGGCAGACAGGAGAGCGGTACCCACATAACCTCTGCGATTGCCAAAACCATCTTCTTATTGGCTAGAACCTGGTCACTAGTTGAACGACGGGGCCCCATCATCAACTCTTAGCAACCTGGTTCGCTGGTTGGGGGAGATAGCCTGTAAATGAGGGTGTGTACATGCGCCGAATAAAGGTTACGTACTCTTTGCATGCCACACCCCCACCCCGAGAAGGCTCAGGATTAGGCTGCCACCTCCCAGTGGTAACCGTGCCGCCATGGCACAAAATAATGGGACCGCCTTTCCTCTCCACCATCCAACTCTTAGATAGAGCTCAGCTTTTCTCGTGACCATAAGCCAAACCCTAAACTTAGAGTGAGACAGCAGTCAGACAGGCTAGCATAGATCCAAGATACAGGCGGACGGTAGCCCGCATCCCCTCACTAAAAAAAAACCCACGCCAGGGGATAAAAAAAAGAGCGTGAAAAGGGGTTACCACAAATAACATCCTAACCTAAATAAAATATTATACTCTAGATAAAGAGTCTGCCAACATATTTTCTTTGCCGGCAATATATTTAATGGACATATTATATGGCTGCAGCCTTAGCGTCCAGTGCATAAGCCTTGTGTTGTGGTTCTTCATGGCTTGGAGATATACTAGAGGATTGTGATCACTGTAGACTGTGACCACCTGCGATGTCTGGCCCACATAAACATCGAAATGCTCCAAAGCCAGTACCAGCGCGAGGACTTCTTTTTCAATGGTAGAATAAGCCCTCTGATGAGGCTGGAACTTGGCTGAAAAGTATGCTACAGGCTGCAACTCCTTGTTCCCGATTTGTAATAGTACTGCCCCAACCCCAGACTCACAAGCATCAACCTGTAATGAAAAAGGTTTGGAGAAGTCTGGAGACAAGAGAATGGGTGCAGTACACAATAATCTTTTTGCTTTATTAAAAGCAGTGTTACAGTCTGAGGTCCAATTAAAGGGAACTTTTTGACTGGTAAGAGAGGTAAGAGGGGCTACAATATCTGAGAAATTCTTACAGAATCTTCTGTAAAAATCCTATCATGCCTAGGAAACGTTGAAGAGATTTCCTATCATGAGGAACTGGATAATCTTTAATAGAAAGAACTTTAGCAAGTTTAGGTGCAACTTTACCACTACCTACTTCATGGCGTAGAAAAGTGACAGTGGCCTGGCCAAAGGAAGATTTAGATAAATTAACTGTTAAATGGGAACTCTTAAAGGTCTCAAAAAGAGCCTTAAGTCTAAGTAGGTGTTGATCCCAAGTATCAGACACCACAACAATATCATCTAGGTACGCTTCCGTGCCTTCAAGTCCTTTAATAGCCTGATGGATAAGTTTCTGGAATGAAGAGATTTCCTTCGCCTTATCTGTCAAAGGTACCTGATAGTAGCCTTTAAGGAGATCTAATTTGGACACAAAAGTAGCCTTACCCACAAAGTCAATTACGTCATCCAGACGAGGAAGAGGGTAAGCATCTGTAATTGTGACCTCGTTCACTTTACGGTAGTCTGTACACATACGAAACCCTCCATCAGCCTTCTTCACAAGGATGCACGGTGAAGCCCATGGACTAGACTCCTCCTCCACTAAACCATGCTTTAACAAAAATTCTACTTCCTGCTGAAGCAGCCTTTGCTTTTCAGGATTAGCTCTGTAGGGGGAGAGTTTAATTGGTTTAGAGTTTCCCACATCTACATCATGATAACCTAACGTACATTTTTTCGGCACATCCGAAAAAATATTAGGATATGACTGTAGAAGCTCAGTTAAATTTGTTGCTTGCATTTCAGATAATCCCTCCATTAAAGGGCTAGGATCCTTGAGGAGGACAGAATTTGAAAGTTTAATATTAATTTCAGAGATAGAGTGCAAAGAGTCAGAGTTGTCCTCAGAGGTAGAGGTCAGAGTCATTACTGGGACTTTATCTGGTGTATGGAAGTATTTTAATTGATTAATGTGGTAAGTTTTAGTTTTTGAGGTCTTATCAATGGGAGCTACCACATAATTTACATCAGATAATCTACTTACAATCTGCATAGGTCCCGTAAATCTAACTTTCAAGGTGTGGCCAGGTATAGGTTCCTGCACCAACACCTTGTCTCCTGGATGGAAGGAGCGGAATTGTGCACTTCTGTCATACCTCTGTTTCATCTTACTTTGAGCTGTCTTTAGGTTAGCCTTGGCTAACTGACGTGCCACCTGCAACCTTGAAGACGGATTGTAGAGTGTTGAGCTAACGTCTTCTCCCATCCATCCTTCTTTGAGCACCCGAAGAGGACCTCGTACATTGTGCCCAAAGATCAGCTCAAAAGGACTATACCCTGTAGACTCTTGCACCGTTTCTCGTACTGAGAACAGCAACAAAGGTAGTGATTCATCCCAGTCTGTAGGAAAGTGCATGCAAAAACTTCTCATCATTGTTTTTAATGTCTGGTGGAATCTTTCCAAGGCGCCTTGGGACTGAGGATGATAGGCAGTGGATAAGTTGTGGATTATCCCTAACCTAGTTAATACTTCCCTAAATGCTTTGGCAGTGAAGTTAGTACCTTGATCACTTTGAATAGTTTTAGGAATGCCAAAACAAGAAATGAATTTTGTTAAAGCTTTGAGAATAGCTTTAGTATTAATACTACGCATGGGAATTGCTTCAGGATATCTGGTTACTTTATCCATAATCGTAAATAAATATTGATTCCCAGACTTTGACCTAGGTAGTGGACCTACACAATCTATAATTAAATCTGCAAAAGGTTCTACATCAGCAGGTATAGGTTGGAGAGGTGCAGGTTTAATGGAATGTCCAGGTTTTCCAACTTGCTGACATTCTCGGCAACACCTAATATGATTCTTCACATCTTTCTTTAATTTTGGCCAATAAAATTCTTTTGTGATTCTATACAAGGTTTTTGTAATTCCTAAGTGACCTCCTAATGACGTATTATGAGCTATATTTAATATTTGAGGTCTATACTTTGTTGGAACCACTAACCTGTCATACAATTGCCGGCCCTCTATCTCCTTACCAGTCTCAGTGCAGATCAAATAATCGTTTTTAACTTCATACTTGACCGGATGACCCAAAGAGGATTTACCCATGGCTGCCTCAAAAGCGAATTTTAAAGAAGGGTCCTTTCGTTGTTCCTCCCGGAAGGACAGTCCCTCGGGCATGGAAACAGAGACATCTGGCAATCCTGCAACCTGGGAATAGGAAGGCTTGATCGGGGTCTGTTCACTTGATTTACGAGGCTCCGGCCGGTGTGCCTCGTAAAACAACGTGGCTATTCCGAGATCGGAGTCGTCCAAGGATAGGTCAACATTCTCTCCAGACAACCCTTGGGATGTTGCCCGAGTTATGGCCAACACCGGAGAAGAATTAATCATTATAGGTTCAGGACACGAACTAACAGTAGTAATGTTATTACCCAGTAATAACATTGCATCATTCATGGGGAATCCTTTTGAGACACCTACAGTCAAGTACCCAGTGTAATATTTGCACTGTACATAAATTTTATGCAAAGGAACAGAATATATAGCTCCTCCAAATGCTTCCAATAAAACAGAGGAATTCAAAGAAGTATTCTCTGAAAGGGGTAATATTCCCTCTCTTACAAGTGAGCAATATGCTCCAGTATCTCTAAAGGTCTTTACCTTAGTTGTTTCTGAGTTTTCCTGAAGGGAAATAAGACTTTTGCAATAATAAGGGGTCATACCTTTTTCTACTTCTCTAGGGGACATGTTACTAGGGATATTAGAGATTTTCCCAATGGGTTGGGGTTTATGGGGGCAGTTGGGACTGATGTGACCTACTTTATTGCACCTGAAGCAGACGACAGGCTTGCCCTTTACTCCCTGATGACGTTGCAAATGGTGTCGTTCTGGCTGGTGTCTCTCTGGATACTGTTGTCGAGATGCACCATGAGTAGTTTGCCTCTCCGCAGGTGAACCATATGTTGAGAAGCGTGGCTCACCAGGTGACTTGGTTGGCTGACGTAGACGTTCTCCCTCCAGCTGGCACTTCATTCTCCAAGGTTGACGATCTCTGCTCATGCCAGGCTGTTGAAAAGAGAGACGGGACCGCTCGGACAAGGAGTGGTTAGTTTCGAAGGTATCAGCCAACCTGGCTGCCTCCAATGCAGTGGTTAAGTCACGATCCTGCAGAAAGACTCGAACCTCTGGTCCCACAGACTCCAGCAGGTTATCAATCAGAATAAGCTGCACCAGCTCCTCAAAGGTAGAGACACCACTTGCTTTATACCAGCTGGTAAAAGCTTTGGTTTGCTGTCTCACAAAGTCCACTAGGGATTGACCAAGCTGCCGCCTGCTTAATTTAAATGCTTTTCTGTATTTGGCTGGGATACATGTATATGCTCCCAACACTGTGGTCTTCACTACTTGATAATCAGAGAATTCAGCGTCATTTAATACTGACGTAAATTCCTGTGCCTTACCCGATAATGCTGTATGAACCAACGATGCCCAATGCTGTTCCGGCCACCTCAAGGCTCGAGCCTGATTTTCGAAGCTTTCGAAAAATTGCTCTGGTTCGGCCTCATTGAAGCGGGGAACAAACTGTACTGCTTTTTGTAAACTAAAATCATTTACAGAATGCGAAAACTGCCTCCTCTCTCTTTCCCTATCAAATTCTTCCCTTGCGAATGCTCTCTGTTGCCTAGTTTGCTCAAGATTGATTTTTGCCAGCTCAAGTGCCAACGACGCTGATTCACCCTGAGACAACCCAGCTGCACTATACTGACCATTTTGCTCCGTAGGTGTATCATCTTCCTCCTGCGAGAACATAGTAGTTTTTGCCCTAGCTCCCATAGAGGGAGGAGTCTGATGTGCCATCTCTTCTTCTATAAGTTTGTCAGCAATCAGTGAACGCAATTGTGCAGCTGTGAGAGTGCGTTTGTATGTAATGCCAATGGAACGAGCAATTTGCCAACAACGCTGTAGGGACAATTTAGGTAGGTTATGCAAAGTATATGCCGACACCAGACGTCTGACTCATCTAGGTGGCATAAGTTATTCGCTATGCACAGTACGATTGCAGAATACCCCAAAGTAACATGTTAATTTGCAGAACACGCTTAGCTATGCACAGTACGATTGCAGAATACGCATACAAGCATAGCTGACTGCAAAATTCTCCACACCGAACAGGCTAGTAACAACTGACACGCAAAATTTGTAAAGCAATGCCAGACAGCAAGCTGCACAATGTTCCTGCTACGAGCTTCACCCTAAGCTCAACCGTTTCTCTAAGTCCAGCTCACATCCCGGACAGGCCCCCATATTACAACCCAGGATTCCAAATGGCCTGTTAACCCAGGTGTAATGGGAGCAAATAAACACAGAAGAAAAAGTTTAAACTTATATTATCCTTCACCAATTTAGAACAGCAATATGTACACTATGTACAGTGATAAGTATAGTGCACTCCACGGTAAGCACAGCAGAAATAGAAGCCACAAGATAGCAGACCGTGCTTCAACCAGCTCTAGAATGGGAATGACAAGGGCAGACAGGAGAGCGGTACCCACATAACCTCTGCGATTGCCAAAACCATCTTCTTATTGGCTAGAACCTGGTCACTAGTTGAACGACGGGGCCCCATCATCAACTCTTAGCAACCTGGTTCGGTGGTTGGGGGAGATAGCCTGTAAATGAGGGTGTGTACATGTGCCGAATAAAGGTTACGTACTCTTTGCATGCCACAGTAGTCTTGGTAGTCTTGGTAGTGTTGGTGGTGTTGGTGGTGTTGGTGGTGTTGGTGGTGTTGGTAGTGTTGGTAGTGTTGGTAGTGTTGGTGGTGTTGGTAGTGTTGGTAGTGTTGGTAGTGTTGGAAGTGTTGGTAGTGTTGGTGGTGTTGGTAGTGTTGGTAGTGTTGGTAGTGTTGGTAGTGTTGGTGGTGTTGGTGGTGTTGGTGGTGTTGGTAGTGTTGGTAGTGTTGGTGCTGTTGGTAGTGTTGGTAGTGTTGGCAGTGTTGGTAGTGTTGGTAGTGTTGGTAGTGTTGGTAGTGTTGGTGGTGTTGGTGGTGCTGGTAGCGTTGGTAGTGTTGGTGGTGTTGGTGGTGTTGGTAGTGTTGGTAGTGTTGGTAGTGTTGGTAGTGTTCGTAGTGTTGGTAGTGTTGGTAGTGTTGGTAGTGTTGGTGGTGTTGGTAGTGTTGGTAGTGTTGGTAGTGTTGGTGGTGTTGGTAGTGTTGGTAGTGTTGGTAATGTTGGTGGTGTTGGTGGTGTTGGTGGTGTTGGTGGTGTTGGTGGTGTTGGTAGTGTTGGTGGTGTTGGTAGTGTTGGTAGTGTTGGTAGTGTTGGTGGTGTTGGTGGTGTTGGTGGTATTGGTAGTGTTGGTAGTGTTGGTGGTGTTGGTAGTGTTGGTAGTGTTGGTAGTGTTGGTGGTGTTGGTGGTGTTGGTGGTGTTGGTGGTGTTGGTAGTGTTGGTAGTGTTGGTGGTGTTGGTGGTGTTGGTGGTGTTGGTAGTGTTGGTGGTGTTGGTGGTGTTGGTGGTGTTGGTAGTGTTGGTAGTGTTGGTGGTGTTGGTGGTGTTGGTGGTGTTGGTAGTGTTGGTAGTGTTGGTGGTGTTGGTGGTGTTGGTAGTGTTGGTAGTGTTGGTGGTGTTGGTGGTGTTGGTAGTGTTGGTGGTGTTGGTGGTGTTTGTGGTGTTGGTGGTGTTGGTAGTGTTGGTAGTGTTGGTGGTGTTGGTGGTGTTGGTAGTGTTGGTAGTGTTGGTGGTGTTGGTGGTGTTGGTAGTGTTGGTAGTGTTGGTAGTGTTGGTAGTGTTGGTAGTGTTGGTAGTGTTGGTAGTGTTGGTGGTGTTGGTAGTGTTGGTAGTGTTGGTGGTGTTGGTAGTGTTGGTGGTGTTGGTAGTGTTGGTGGTGTTGGTGGTGTTGGAAGTGTTGGTGGTGTTGGTGGTGTTGGTAGTGTTGGTAGTGTTGGTAGTGTTGGTGGTGTTGGTGGTGTTGGTGGTGTTGGTGGTGTTGGTGGTGTTGGCAGTGTTGGTAGTGTTGGTAGTGTTGGTAGTGTTGGTGGTGTTGGTGGTGTTGGTGGTGTTGGCAGTGTTGGTAGTGTTGGTAGTGTTGGTAGTGTTGGTGGTGTTGGTGGTGTTGGTGGTGTTGGTGGTGTTGGTAGTGTTGGTAGTGCTGGTGCTGTTGGTAGTGTTGGTAGTGTTGGCAGTGTTGGTAGTGTTGGTAGTGTTCGTAGTGTTGGTAGTGTTGGTGGTGTTGGTGGTGCTGGTAGCGTTGGTAGTGTTGGTGGTGTTGGTAGTGTTGGTAGTGTTGGTAGTGTTGGTAGTGTTGGTAGTGTTCGTAGTGTTGGTAGTGTTGGTAGTGTTGGTAGTGTTGGTGGTGTTGGTAGTGTTGGTAGTGTTGGTAGTGTTGGTGGTGTTGGTAGTGTTGGTAGTGTTGGTAATGTTGGTGGTGTTGGTGGTGTTGGTGGTGTTGGTGGTGTTGGTGGTGTTGGTAGTGTTGGTAGTGTTGGTGCTGATGGTAGTGTTGGTAGTGTTGGCAGTGTTGGTAGTGTTGGTAGTGTTGGTAGTGTTGGTAGTGTTGGTGGTGTTGGTGGTGCTGGTAGCGTTGGTAGTGTTGGTGGTGTTGGTGGTGTTGGTAGTGTTGGTAGTGTTGGTAGTGTTGGTAGTGTTCGTAGTGTTGGTAGTGTTGGTAGTGTTGGTAGTGTTGGTGGTGTTGGTAGTGTTGATAGTGTTGGTAGTGTTGGTGGTGTTGGTAGTGTTGGTAGTGTTGGTAATGTTGGTGGTGTTGGTGGTGTTGGTGGTGTTGGTGGTGTTGGTGGTGTTGGTAGTGTTGGTGGTGTTGGTAGTGTTGGTAGTGTTGGTAGTGTTGGTGGTGTTGGTGGTGTTGGTGGTATTGGTAGTGTTGGTAGTGTTGGTGGTGTTGGTAGTGTTGGTAGTGTTGGTAGTGTTGGTGGTGTTGGTGGTGTTGGTGGTGTTGGTGGTGTTGGTAGTGTTGGTAGTGTTGGTGGTGTTGGTGGTGTTGGTGGTGTTGGTGGTGTTGGTGGTGTTGGTGGTGTTGATAGTGTTGGTAGTGTTGGTGGTGTTGGTGGTGTTGGTGGTGTTGGTAGTGTTGGTAGTGTTGGTGGTGTTGGTGGTGTTGGTAGTGTTGGTAGTGTTGGTGGTGTTGGTGGTGTTGGTAGTGTTGGTGGTGTTGGTGGTGTTGGTGGTGTTGGTGGTGTTGGTAGTGTTGGTAGTGTTGGTGGTGTTGGTGGTGTTGGTAGTGTTGGTAGTGTTGGTGGTGTTGGTGGTGTTGGTAGTGTTGGTAGTGTTGGTAGTGTTGGTAGTGTTGGTAGTGTTGGTAGTGTTGGTAGTGTTGGTGGTGTTGGTAGTGTTGGTGGTGTTGGTAGTGTTGGTAGTGTTGGTGGTGTTGATAGTGTTGGTGGTGTTGGTAGTGTTGGTGGTGTTGGTGGTGTTGGTAGTGTTGGTGGTGTTGGTGGTGTTGGTAGTGTTGGTAGTGTTGGTAGTGTTGGTGGTGTTGGTGGTGTTGGTGGTGTTGGTGGTGTTGGTGGTGTTGGCAGTGTTGGTAGTGTTGGTAGTGTTGGTAGTGTTGGTGGTGTTGGTGGTGTTGGTGGTGTTGGCAGTGTTGGTAGTGTTGGTAGTGTTGGTAGTGTTGGTGGTGTTGGTGGTGTTGGTGGTGTTGGTGGTGTTGGTGGTGTTGGCAGTGTTGTTAGTGTTGGTAGTGTTGGTAGTGTTGGTGGTGTTGGTGGTGTTGGTAGTGTTGGTGGTGTTGGTGGTGTTGGTGGTGTTGGTGGTGTTGGTAGTGTTATTAGTGTTGGCAGTGTTGGTAGTGTTGGTAGTGTTGCTAGTGTTGGTAGTGTTGGTGGTGTTGGTGGTGTTGGTGGTGTTGGTGGTGTTGGTAGTGTTGGTGGTGTTGGTGGTGTTGGTAGTGTTGGTGGTGTTGGTGGTGTTGGTTGTGTTGGTGGTGTTGGTGGTGTTGGTGGTGTTGGCAGTGTTGGCAGTGTTGGTAGTGTTGGTAGTGTTGGTGGTGTTGGTGGTGTTGGTAGTGTTGGTGGTGTTGGTAGTGTTGGTGGTGTTGGTGGTGTTGGTGGTGTTGGTGGTGTTGGTGGTGTTGGCAGTGTTGGCAGTGTTGGCAGTGTTGGTAGTGTTGGTAGTGTTGGTGGTGTTGGTAGTGTTGGTGGTGTTGGTGGTGTTGGTGGTGTTGGTAGTGTTGGTGGTGTTGGTGGTGTTGGTGGTGTTGGTGGTGTTGGTAGTGTTGGTGGTGTTGGTGGTGTTGGTGGTGTTGGTGGTGTTGGTGGTGTTGGTGGTGTTGGTGGTGTTGGTAGTGTTGGTAGTGTTGGTGGTGTTTGTGGTGTTGGTGGTGTTGGTGGTGTTGGTGGTGTTGGTGGTGTTGGTGGTGTTGGTAGTGTTGGTGGTGTTGGTGGTGTTGGTGGTGTTGGTGGTGTTGGTGGTGTTGGCAGTGTTGGCAGTGTTGGCAGTGTTGGTAGTGTTGGTAGTGTTGGTGGTGTTGGTAGTGTTGGTGGTGTTGGTGGTGTTGGTGGTGTTGGTAGTGTTGGTGGTGTTGGTAGTGTTCGCAGTGTTGGTAGTGTTGGTAGTGTTGGTGGTGTTGGTGGTGTTGGTAGTGTTGGTGGTGTTGGTAGTGTTGGTAGTGTTGGTGGTGTTGGTAGTGTTGGTGGTGTTGGTGGTGTTGGTGGTGTTGGTAGTGTTGGTACTGTTGGTGGTGTTGGTAGTGTTGGTAGTTTTGGTGGTGTTGGTAGTGTTGGTAGTGTTGGTGGTGTTGGTAGTGTTGGTAGTGTTGGTAGTGTTGGTGGTGTTGGTAGTGTTGGTAGTGTTGGTGGTGTTGGTAGTGTTGGTAGTGTTGGTGGTGTTGGTATTGTTGGTAGTGTTGGTGGTGTTGGTAGTGTTGGTGGTGTTGGTAGTGTTGGTAGTGTTGGTGGTGTTGGTGGTGTTGGTAGTGTTGGTGGTGTTGGTAGTGTTGGTGGTGTTGGTAGTGTTGGTAGTGTTGGTGGTGTTGGTAGTGTTGGTGGTGTTGGTAGTGTTGGTAGTGTTGGTGGTGTTGGTGGTGTTGGTAGTGTTGGTAGTGTTGGTGGTGTTGGTAGTGTTAGTGGTTTTGGTGGTGTTGGTAGTGTTGGTGGTGTTGGTAGTGTTGGTAGTGTTGGTGGTGTTGGTGGTGTTGGTGGTGTTGGTAGTTTTGGTGGTGTTGGTGGTGTTGGTAGTGTTGGTGGTGTTGGTAGTGTTGGTAGTGTTGGTGGTGTTGGTAGTGTTGGTGGTGTTGGTAGTGTTGGTGGTGTTGGTAGTGTTGGTAGTGTTGGTGGTGTTGGTAGTGTTGGTAGTGTTGGTGGTGTTGGTAGTGTTGGTGGTGTTGGTGGTGTTGGTGGTGTTGGTAGTGTTGGTGGTGTTGGTGGTGTTGGTGGTGTTGGTGGTGTTGGTAGTGTTGGTGGTGTTGGTGGTGTTGGTGGTGTTGGTGGTGTTGGTGGTGTTGGTGGTGTTGGTAGTGTTGGTAGTGTTGGTGGTGTTGGTGGTGTTGGTGGTGTTGGTGGTGTTGGTGGTGTTGGTGGTGTTGGTGGTGTTGGTGGTGTTGGTGGTGTTGGTGGTGTTGGCAGTGTTGGCAGTGTTGGCAGTGTTGGTAGTGTTGGTAGTGTTGGTGGTGTTGATAGTGTTGGTGGTGTTGGTGGTGTTGGTGGTGTTGGTAGTGTTGGTGGTGTTGGTAGTGTTCGCAGTGTTGGTAGTGTTGGTAGTGTTGGTGGTGTTGGTGGTGTTGGTAGTGTTGGTGGTGTTGGTAGTGTTGGTAGTATTGGTGGTGTTGGTAGTGTTGGTGGTGTTGGTGGTGTTGGTGGTGTTGGTAGTGTTGGTAGTGTTGGTGGTGTTTGTAGTGTTGGTAGTGTTGGTGGTGTTGGTAGTGTTGGTAGTGTTGGTGGTGTTGGTAGTGTTGGTAGTGTTGGTAGTGTTGGTGGTGTTGGTAGTGTTGGTAGTGTTGGTGGTGTTGGTAGTGTTGGTAGTGTTGGTGGTGTTGGTAGTGTTGGTAGTGTTGGTGGTGTTGGTAGTGTTGGTGGTGTTGGTAGTGTTGGTAGTGTTGGTGGTGTTGGTGGTGTTGGTAGTGTTGGTAGTGTTGGTAGTGTTGGTGGTGTTGGTAGTGTTGGTAGTGTTGGTGGTGTTGGTAGTGTTGGTGGTGTTGGTGGTGTTGGTAGTATTGGTAGTGTTGGTTGTGTTGGTAGTGTTGGTGGTTTTGGTGGTGTTGGTAGTGTTGGTGGTGTTGGTAGTGTTGGTAGTGTTGGTGGTGTTGGTGGTGTTGGTGGTGTTGGTAGTTTTGGTGGTGTTGGTGGTGTTGGTAGTGTTGGTGGTGTTGGTAGTGTTGGTAGTGTTGGTGGTGTTGGTAGTGTTGGTGGTGTTGGTAGTGTTGGTGGTGTTGGTAGTGTTGGTAGTGTTGGTGGTGTTGGTAGTGTTGGTAGTGTTGGTGGTGTTGGTAGTGTTGGTGGTGTTGGTAGTGTTGGTAGTGTTGGTAGTGTTGGTGGTGTTGGTAGTGTTGGTAGTGTTGGTGGTGTTGGTAGTGTTGGTGGTGTTGGTAGTGTTGGTAGTGTTGGTAGTGTTGGTAGTGTTGGTAGTGTTGGTGGTGTTGGTAGTGTTGGTGGTGTTGGTAGTGTTGGTGGTGTTGGTAGTGTTGGTTGTGTTGGTAGTGTTGGTGGTGTTGGTAGTGTTGGTAGCGTTGGTGGTGTTGGTAGTGTTGGTGGTGTTGGTAGTGTTGGTAGTGTTGGTAGTGTTGGTAGTGTTGTTAGTGTTGGTGGTGTTGGTGGTGTTGGTAGTGTTGGTAGTGTTGGTAGTGTTGGTGGTGTTGGTAGTGTTGGTAGTGTTGGTAGTGTTGGTAGTGTTGGTGGTGTTGGTAGTGTTGGTACTGTTGGTAGTGTTGGTACTGTTGGTAGTGTTGGTAGTGTTGGTAGTGTTGGTGGTGTTGGTAGTGTTGGTAATGTTGGTAGTTTTGGTAGTGTTGGTAGTGTTGGTGGTGTTGGTGGTGTTGGTGGTGTTGGTAGTGTTGGTAATGTTGGTGGTGTTGGTGGTGTTGGTGGTGTTGGTAGCGTTGGTAGTGTTGGTGGTGTTGGTGGTGTTGGTAGTGTTGGTAGTGTTGGTGGTGTTGGTGGTGTTGGTGGTGTTGGTGGTGTTGGTAGTGTTGGTAGTGTTGGTGGTGTTGGTAGTGTTGGTGGTGTTGGTAGTGTTGGTGGTGTTGGTAGTGTTGGTAGTGTTGGTGGTGTTGGTGGTGTTGGTGGTGTTGGTAGTGTTGGTAGTGTTGGTGGTGTTGGTGGTGTTGGTAGTGTTGGTGGTGTTGGTAGTGTTGGTTGTTGTAGTAGTGTTTATGGTGTTGGTTGTTGTGGTAGTGTTTGTAGTGTTGGTGGTTGTGGTAGTGTTTATGGTGTTGGTTGTTGTGGTAGTGTTTGTAGTGTTGGTGGTTGTGGTAGTGTTTGTGGTGTTGGTTGTTGTGGTAGTGTTTGTAGTGTTGGTTGTTGTGGTAGTGTTTGTAGTGTTGGTGGTTGTGGTAGTGTTTGTGGTGTTGGTTGTTGTGGTAGTGTTTGTAGTGTTGGTAGTGTTGGTGGTGTTGGTTTTGTTGGTAGTGTTGGTAGTGTTAATAGTGTTGGTAGTGTTTGTGGTGTTGGTGGTGTTGGTGGTGTTGGTGGTGTTGGTAGTGTTGGTAGTGTTGGTAGTGTTGGTGGTGTTGGTGGTGTTGGTGGTGTTGGTGGTGTTGGTGGTGTTGGTAGTGTTGGTAGTGTTGGTAGTGTTGGTAGTGTTAGTGGTGTTGGTGGTGTTGGTAGTGTTGGTAGTGTTGGTAGTGTTGGTGGTGTTGGTAGTGTTGGTAGTGTTGGTGGTGTTGGTTGTGTTGGTAGTGTTGGTAGTGTTGGTAGTGTTGGTAGTGTTGGTAGTGTTGGTAGTGTTGGTGGTGTTGGTAGTGTTGGTAGTGTTGGTAGTGTTGGTGGTGTTGGAAGTGTTGGTAGTGTTGGTAGTGTTGGTGGTGTTGGTGGTGTTGGTAGTGTTGGTAGTGTTGGTGGTGTTGGAAGTGTTGGTGGTGTTGGTAGTGTTGGTAGTGTTGGTGGTGTTGGTAGTGTTGGTAGTGTTGGTGGTGTTGGTAGTGTTGTTAGTGTTCGTAGTGTTGGTGGTGTTGGTGGTGTTGGTAGTGTTGGTAGTGTTGGTGGTGTTGGAAGTGTTGGTAGTGTTGGTAGTGTTGGTAGTGTTGGTGGTGTTGGTGGTGTTGGTAGTGTTGGTAGTGTTGGTATTGTTGGTAGTGTTGGTAGTGTTGGTGGTGTTGGTGGTGTTGGTAGTGTTGGTGGTGTTGGTAGTGTTGGTAGTGTTGGTAGTGTTTGTAGTGTTGGTGGTTGTGGTAGTGTTTGTAGTGTTGGTTGTTGTGGTAGTGTTTGTAGTGTTGGTTGTTGTGGTAGTGTTTGTAGTGTTGGTTGTTGTGGTAGTGTTTGTGGTGTTGGTTGTTGTGGTAGTGTTTGTAGTGTTGGTTGTTGTGGTAGTGCTTGTAGTGTTGGTTGTTGTGGTAGTGTTTGTAGTGTTGGTTGTTGTGGTAGTGTTTGTAGTGTTGGTTGTTGTGGTAGTGTTTGTAGTGTTGGTTGTTGTGGTAGTGTTTGTAGTGTTGGTTGTTGTGGTAGTGTTTGTAGTGTTGGTGGTTGTGGTAGTGTTTGTGGTGTTGGTTGTTGGTAGTGTTGGTGGTGTTGGTGGTGTTGGTGGTGTTGGTGGTGTTGGTGGTGTTGGTAGTGTTGGTAGTGTTGGTAGTGTTGGTGGTGTTGGTGGTGTTGGTAGTGTTGGTAGTGTTGGTAGTGTTGGTAGTGTTGGTGGTGTTGGTGGTGTTGGTAGTGTTGGTAGTGTTGGTAGTGTTGGTAGTGTTGGTGGTGTTGGTGGTGTTGGTAGTGTTGGTAGTGTTGGTAGTGTTGGTAGTGTTCTCGACCATCAAGACAACCAAACAACTTGTTTGCACAATATAACGAGACATTCAACAAACAGCAACAATATCACAAGCAACAGCACAGCGTCAGGAACAACGAGACAAAATAACGACCCTAACCAGGAACCCTCAGCAGATCCTCCATAAATGGCATAAAATTCCCTTAGTACTGAATCTAATTTCTGCATAACCAAATCCCTGACTACGATGGTGCATAGATGCCACACAAAATAGGTCAGAAACATCAGCTTAAGGTTACTGACGTTTTACTGAGGTTGTGTCTTAGTACCACACACAACCTCAGTAAAACGTCAAAAATCACTAAGTCTGAACTTTGTTCTGTGAACACAGTTACACAGAGTTACAAGAAGTATGTTTGGATTCACCAACGTAATCATACTCTACCAAAAACAGAGTCTAAATAACGAGCAAAGAGACAGCTATAGAGAAAGCTACTTCTCCAGCGATGACCAGCTATCGGGAGTCATGCTCCCAGGACTAGAAGCAGATAGAGAGAGCGATTTTTCGACTACAGGCCTCACATCAGGTGATATCATATGACTCGCCCGTGGTACTGCAGAGACACTAGCAGGCAAACAAGTAAGCTGATAGCTAAGCAGTTTGCCAATGTAAAATTAAATTGAAGACAATAGACATTAAATATACAATATACACTAAGAAAATATCGCAAACCAAGAGATGCAAGCTGCAAGACAACCTACTGCCCCTGTGGTTATTTGGCAAACATTATATACACTGTGTCCCTCTCACGGGGAGTGTGTGAATTTTCATCTGAGCTTCTGTTGCCTCCTGGGTTATGTCTGCTATGATATTATTAAAACATTTTAAATGTCTTAAATTAAAATCAAGCAACAAGATTTTTGGGGCTGGGGTTGGAAGATTTTAGAGACAGTTTTCATTACTGAGAGTCTCCAGGGTAATGAGAGTCTCCAGAGTAATGAAAGTCTCCAGAGTAATGAGAGTTTCCAGGGTAATGAGAGTCTCCAGGGTAATGAGAGTCTCCAGAGTAATGAAAGTCTCCAGAGTAATGAGAGTTTCCAGGGTAATGAGAGTCTCCAGGGTAATGAGTCTCCAGGGTACTGAGAATCTCCAGGGTAATGAGAGTCTCCAGAGTAATGAGAGTTTCCAGGGTAATGAGAGTCTCCAGGGTAATGAGAGTCTCCAGAGTAATGAGAGTCTCCAGAGTAATGAGAGTTTCCAGGGTAATGAGAGTCTCCAGGGTAATGAGAGTCTCCAGAGTAATGAAAGTCTCCAGAGTAATGAGAGTTTCCAGGGTAATGAGAGTCTCCAGGGTAATGAGAGTCTCCAGAGTAATGAAAGTCTCCAGAGTAATGAGAGTTTCCAGGGTAATGAGAGTCTCCAGGGTAATGAGAGTCTCCAGAGTAATGAAAGTCTCCAGAGTAATGAGAGTTTCCAGGGTAATGAGAGTCTCCAGGGTAATGAGTCTCCAGGGTACTGAGAATCTCCAGGGTAATGAGAGTCTCCAGAGTAATGAGAGTTTCCAGGGTAATGAGAGTCTCCAGGGTAATGAGAGTCTCCAGAGTAATGAGAGTCTCCAGAGTAATGAGAGTTTCCAGGGTAATGAGAGTCTCCAGGGTAATGAGAGTCTCCAGGGTACTGAGAATCTCCAGGGTAATGAGAGTCTCCAGAGTAATGAGAGTTTCCAGGGTAATGAGAGTCTCCAGAGTAATGAAAGTCTCCAGAGTAATGAGAGTCTCCAGAGTAATGAGAGTTTCCAGGGTAATGAGAGTCTCCAGGGTAATGAGAGTCTCCAGAGTAATGAGAGTCTCCAGAGTAATGAGAGTTTCCAGGGTAATGAGAGTCTCCAGGGTAATGAGAGTCTCCAGGGTAATGAGAGTCTCCAGAGTAATGAGAGTTTCCAGGGTAATGAGAGTCTCCAGGGTAATGAGAGTCTCCAGGGTAATGAGAGTCTCCAGAGTAATGAGAGTTTCCAGGGTAATGAGAGTCTTCAGGGTAATGAGAGTCTCCAGAGTAATGAGAGTCTCCAGGGTAATGAGAGTCTCCAGGGTAATGAGAGTCTCCAGGGTAATGAGAGTCTCCAGAGTAATGAGAGTTTCCAGGGTAATGAGAGTCTCCAGGGTAATGAGAGTCTCCAGAGTAATGAGAGTCTCCAGGGTAATGAGAGTCTCCAGGGTAATGAGAGTCTCCAGAGTAATGAGAGTTTCCAGGGTAATGAGAGTCTCCAGAGTAATGAGAGTCTCCAGGGTAATGAGAGTCTCCAGGGCAATGAGAGTCTCCAGGGTAATGAAAGTCTCCAGGGTAATGAGAGTCTCCAGGGTAATGAGAGTCTCCACGGTACTGAGACTTTCCAGGGTACTGAGAGTCTCCAGGGTAATAAGAGTGTCCAGGGTACTGAGAGTCTCCAGGGTAATAAGAGTCTCCAGGGTAATGAGAGTCTCCACGGTACTGAGAGTTTCCAGGGTACTGAGAGTCTCCAGGGTAATGAGAGTTTCCAGGGTAATGAGAGTCTCCAGAGTAATGAGAGCCTCCAGGGTAATGAGAGTCTCCAGGGTAATGAGAGTCTCCAGGGTAATGAGAGTCTCCAGGTTAATGAGAGTCTCCAGGGTAATGAGAGTCTCCAGGGTAATGAGAGTCTCCAGGGTAATGAGAGTCTCCAGGGAAATGCGAGTCTCCACGGTACTGAGAGTTTCCAGGGTATTGAGAGTCTCCTGGGTAATGAGAGTCTCCAGGGTAATGAGAGTCTCCAGGGTAATGAGAGTCTCCAGGGTAATGAGAGTCTCCAGGGTACTGAAAGTCTCCAGGGTAATGAGAGTTTCCAGGGTAATGAGAGTCTCCAGGGTAATGAGAGTCTCCAGGGTACTGAGAGTCTCCAGGGTACTAAGAGTCTCCAGGGTACTATGAGTTTCCAGGGCTTTAAGAGTCTCCAGGGTACTTAGAGTCTCCAGGGTACTGAGAGTCTCCAGGGTATTAAGAGTCTCCAGGGTTCTAAGAGTCTCCAGGGTATTGAGAGTCTCCAGGGTACTGAGAGTCTCCAGGGTACTGAGAGTCTCCAGGGTACTAAGAGTCTCCAGGGTTCTAAGAATCTCCAGGGTATTGAGAGTCTCCAGGGTACTAAGAGTCTCCAGGGTACTGAGAGTCTCCAGGGTGCTAAGAGTCTCCAAAGTGCTAAGAATCTCCAGGGTATTAAGAGTCTCCAGGGCTCCACGAGTCTCCAGAGCACTGAGAGTCTCCAGGGTACTAAGAGTCTCCAGGGTACTCAGAGTCTTCAGGTTTCTAAGAGTCTCCAGGATACCAAGAGTCTCCGGGGTTCTAAGATTCTCCATAGTACTAAGAATCTCCAGGGTACTAAGAATCTCCAGGGTTCTAAGAGTCTCTAGGGTGCTGACAGTGTACTAAGAGTCTCCAGGGTTCTAAGAGTCTCCAGGGCACTGAAAGTCTCCAAGGTACCCAGAGTCTCCATGGTGCTGAAAGCTTCCAGGGTACTATGAGTATCTAGAGTACTGAGAGTTTCCAGGTTATTTAGAGTCTCCAGGGTACTGAGGATCTCCATAGTACTAAGAATCTCCAGGGCTCTAGGAGTCTCCAGGGTACTGAGAGTCTCCAGGGTACTGAGAGTCTCCAGAGTACTAAGAGTCTCTAGGATACTAAGAGTCTCCAGGGTACCAAGAGTCTCCAGGGTACTAAAAGTCTCCAGGGTACTAAGAGTCTCCAGGGTACCAAGGGTCTCCAGGGTACCAAGAGTCTCCAGGGTACCGAGAGTCTCCAGGGTACTACGAGTCTCCTGGGTACTAAGAGTCTCCAGGCTGCTGAGAGTCTCCTGGGTACTAAGAGCCTCCGGGGCTCTAAGAGTCCCCAGGGTACTAAGGGTCTCCAGAGTACTAAGAATCTCCAGGGTACTGAGAGTCCCCAGGGTACTGAGACTTTATAGGGTACTAAGAACCTCCCCGGTACCGAGAGTCTCTAGGGTACTAAGAGTCTTCAGGGTACTAAGAGTCTCCAGGGTACTGAGAGTCCCCAGGGTACTGAGAGTCTCCAGGGTACTAAGAGTCTCCAGGGTACTGAGAGTCCCCAGGGTACTGAGAGTCTCTAGGGTACTAAGAACCTCCAGGGTACCAAGAGTCTCCAGGGTACTAAGAGTCTTCAGGGTACTAAGAGTCTTCAAGGTACTAAGAGTCTTCTCCCCGGCAGGGTGACGCACTCTTCGACCACGACTTGGTACGTAAGGACAGTCGCATCCCAGCTCTCAGACTCCGCTTCGGCAAGCGCGACTCCTATGGACAGGTTAGTGCTGTACGTTGTACATTATAGTGTAGTTAGTGAGATGGTTTAGTGTCCGTGTAGAACTATACAGTGCCAGGGGGCAGTGAGTGTCCCCTCATCCTGGTCCTTCACATGTTTGTCCCCTCATCCTGGTCCCTCACATGTGTGTCCTCTCATCCTGGTCCCTCACATGTGTGTCCCTTCATCCTGGTCCCTCACATATGTATCCCCTTATCCTAGTCCTTCACATATTTCCCCTCATCCTATTCCCTCACATGTGTCCCCTCATCCTGGTCCCTCACACGAGCGTCCCCCACATGAGCATCCCCTCGTCCTGGTCCCTCACATGTTTGTCCCCTCATCCTGGTCCCTCACATGTGAGTCCCCTCATCCTGGTCCCTCAAACGAGTGTCCTCTCATTCTAGTCCCTAACACGTGTGCCCCCTCATCCTGGTCCATCACATGAGCGTCCCCTCATCCTGGTCCTTAGCATGCTCAATAGTTTATGTCCACAGTGAATGTGTAGTAGTACTCTATACGTCGTAATCATGTCTCCTCTAATTCTCCACTCTTCCAGGGATATGGTATCCAGAGTCTTCCTCACTGATTCATAACTTCACTTCTTAATTCACTCACCAGCCAGGAGGAGTATCATTATTTACTCTAGAGCTGTTATTATTGTTTTACTAGTGAAGAAAGCAACGGATGTTGAGCTAGATTTTTATTGGCATAAAATTAATAATGAACTATCAGACATACCTTGGTAATCAACAGTCATGAGCACCCTAAACTATCACCACTGCTGGTAAACAACAGTCATGAGCACCCTAAACTCTCACCACTGCTGGTAAACAACAGTCATGAGCACCCTAAACTCTCACCACTGCTGGTAAACAACAGTCATGAGCACCCTAAACTCTCACCACTGCTGGTAAACAACAGTCATGAGCACCCTAAACTCTCACCACTGCTGGTAAACAACAGTCATGAGCACCCTTAACTCTCACCACTGCTGGTAAACAACAGTCATGAGCACCCTTAACTCTCACCACTGCTGGTAAACAAGTCATGAGCACCCTTAACTCTCACCACTGCTGAGAAAACTCAACAGTTGATCTTTCAGGATGTGTACTAAATATGTAGACGCACATGTAAATGCACATGTTAGACAGTAACACATGTTAACCTAGGTTACTAAGCCAACTAGTTAATAATCCAAAGCGATAGTTTTTAGATTAGAAACGACAATAGCAGATGAGAGGAGGAACAGCACAGGGCTGTTGTTGTGCTGTTATGGAGGAACATCCTGACGGTGGGCCACGCCAAACACTCACTCACACGTGTGTGATACCCAATACCCATCGATATCGAGGAGAGTGGGATGTGCTATCGTCCCTGCTATCTAGGAGTATACTGTTAGTCCATTATTGACCTGCCCTCCCCGCCCCTCACAAGGTTGAGGAGGGTCAACAAGGAACTCCTTCAGATGCTCCTCACTGAAAGCAAATACTTGTCGTTAATGTAGATACGTCACACTGAGGACTTACGTTGTTATACTCTTGTCACGAGACAACTGTTATCAGGAAACGACTTCTGTCAGGTGACAGTTGATTGTTCATGTGATAGATGGCGGGAGTGGAGGATGGTGGTGAAGTATGTAGGGTGTGGTGAGGATGGTGAGAGCCTATGAAGGGTGGAGGAGGAGTGTGGAGGATCAAGCAACATATGAGGGCAGGCAACACATAAGGACAGGCAACACATGAGGACAGGCAATACAGGAGGACAGGCAATAAATGAGGACAGGCAATACAGGAGGGAGAGCGACACCCGCTAGGCTTGTCAGATCCACACCACCACATGGCTCTTGCATTGTTGGTGTCCAACGGGGGTCCCAGAGGTCGCATCAAGGTCTCAACCAGTGTTTCACAGTCCCAGAAATTATTTGAAGAGCCCAACAAGGGCTTCTCAGAGTCCAAGAGGTGGTATGAAGGTCTCAACCAGGGCTTCCCTGAGTCCCAGAGGTGGTCTGAAGGTCTCAACCAGGGCTTCCCTGAATCCCAGAGGTGGTCTGAAGGTACCATCCAGGGCTTCCCTGACTCTCAGAGGTGCTCTGAAGGTACCATCCAGGGCTTCCCTGAGTCCCAGAGGTGGTCTGAAGGTACCATCCAGGGCTTCCCTGAGTCTTAGAGGTGCTCTGAAGGTACCATCCAGGGCTTCCCTGAGTCCCAGAGGTGGTCTGAAGGAACCATCCAGGGCTGCCCTGAGTCCCAGAGGTGGTCTGAAGGTACCATCCAGGGCTTCCCTGAGTCTCAGAGGTGCTCTGAAGGTACCATCCAGGGCTTCCCTGAGTCTCAGAGGTGGTCTGAAGGTACCATCCAGGGCTTCCCTGAGTCTCAGAGGTGGTCTGAAGGTACCATTCAGGGCTTCCCTGAGTCTCAGAGGTGGTCTGAAGGTACCATCCAGGACTTCCCTGAGTCTCAGAGGAGGTCTGAAGGTACCATCCAGGGCTTCCCTGAGTCTCAGACGTGGTCTGAAGGTACCATTCAGGGCTTCCCTGAGTCCCAGAGGTGGTCTAAAAGTACCATCCAGGGCTTTCCTGAGTCTCAGAGGTGGTCTGAAGGTACCATCCAGGGCTTCCCTGAGTCTCAGAGGTGCTCTGAAGGTACCATCCAGGGCTTCCCTGAGTCTCAGAGGTGGTCTAAAGGTACCATTCAGGGCTTCCCTGAGTTCCAGAGGTGGTCTGAAGGTACCATCCAGTGCTTCTCTGAGTCCCAGAGGTGGTCTGAAGGTACCATCCAGGGCTTCCCTGAGTCCCAGAGGTGGTCTGAAGGTACCATCCAGGGCTTCCCTGAGTCCCAGAGGTGGTCTGAAGGTACCATCCAGGGCTGCCCTGAGTCCCAGAGGTGGTCTGAAGGTACCATCCAGGGCTTCCCTGAGTCCCAGAGGTGGTCTGAAGGTACCATCCAGTGCTTCTCTGAGTCCCAGAGGTGGTCTGAAGGTACCATCCAGGGCTTCCCTGAGTCCCAGAGGTGGTCTGAAGGTACCATCCAGGGCTTCCCTGAGTCCCAGAGGTGGTCTGAAGGTACCATCCAGTGCTTCTCTGAGTCTCAGAGGTGGTCTGAAGGTACCATCCAGGGCTTCCCTGAGTCCCAGAGGTGGTCTGAATGTACCATCCAGGGCTTCCCTGAGTCCCAGAGGTGGTCTGAAGGTACCATCCAGGGCTTCCCTGAGTCCCAGAGGTGGTCTGAAGGTACCATCCAGGGCTTCCCTGAGTCCCAGAGGTGGTCTGAAGGTACCATCCAGGGCTTCCCTGAGTCCCAGAGGTGGTCTGAAGGTACCATCCAGGGCTTCCCTGAGTCCCAGAGGTGGTCTGAAGGTACCATCCAGGGCTTCCCTGAGTCTCAGAGGTGCTCTGAAGGTACCATCCAGGACTTCCCTGAGTCCCAGAGGTGGTCTGAAGGTACCATCCAGGACTTCCCTGAGTCCCAGAGGTGGTCTGAAGGTACCATCCAGGACTTCCCTGAGTCCCAGAGGTGGTCTGAAGGTACCAACCAGGGCTTCCCTGAGTCCCAGAGGTGGTCTGAAGGTACCATCCAGGACTTCCCTGAGTCCCAGAGGTGGTCTGAAGGTACCATCCAGGACTTCCCTGAGTCCCAGAGGTGGTCTGAAGGTACCAACCAGGGCTTCCCTGAGTCCCAGAGGTGGTCTGAAGGTACCATCCAGGGCTTCCTTGAGTCCCAGAGGTGGTCTGAAGGTACCATCCAGGGCTTCCCTGAGTCCCAGAGGTGGTCTGAAGGTACCATCCAGAGCTTCCCTGAGTCCCAGAGGTGGTCTGAAGGTACCATCCAGGGCTTCCCTGAGTCCCAGAGGTGGTCTGAAGGTACCATCCAGGGCTCCCCTGAGTCTCAGAGGTGGTCTGAAGGTACCATCCAGGGCTTCCCTGAGTCCCAGAGGTGGTCTGAAGGTACCATCCAGGGCTTCCCTGAGTCCCAGAGGTGGTCTGAAGGTACCATCCAGGGCTCCCCTGAGTCTCAGAGGTGGTCTGAAGGTACCATCCAGGGCTTCCCTGAGTCCCAGAGGTGGTCTGAAGGTACCATCCAGGGCTTCCCTGAGTCCCAGAGGTGGTCTGAAGGTACCATCCAGAGCTTCCCTGAGTCCCAGAGGTGGTCTGAAGGTACCATCCAGGGCTTCCCTGAGTCCCAGAGGTGGTCTGAAGGTACCATCCAGGGCTCCCCTGAGTCTCAGAGGTGGTCTGAAGGTACCATCCAGGGCTTCCCTGAGTCCCAGAGGTGGTCTGAAGGTACCATCCAGGGCTTCCCTGAGTCCCAGAGGTGGTCTGAAGGTACCATCCAGGGCTTCCCTGAGTCCCAGAGGTGGTCTGAAGGTACCATCCAGGGCTTCCCTGAGTCCCAGAGGTGGTCTGAAGGTACCATCCAGAGCTTCCCTGAGTCCCAGAGGTGGTCTGAAGGTACCATCCAGGGCTTCCCTGAGTCCCAGAGGTGGTCTGAAGGTACCATCCAGGGCTCCCCTGAGTCTCAGAGGTGGTCTGAAGGTACCATCCAGGGCTTCCCTGAGTCCCAGAGGTGGTCTGAAGGTACCATCCAGGGCTTCCCTGAGTCCCAGAGGTGGTCTGAAGGTACCATCCAGGGCTCCCCTGAGTCCCAGAGGTGGTCTGAAGGTACCATCCAGGGCTCCCCTGAGTCTCAGAGGTGGTCTGAAGGTACCATCCAGGGCTTCCCTGAGTCCCAGAGGTGGTCTGAAGGTACCATCCAGGGCTTCCCTGAGTCCCAGAGGTGGTCTGAAGGTACCATCCAGGGCTCCCCTGAGTCCCAGAGGTGGTCTGAAGGTACCATCCAGGGCTCCACTACTTTTTCGGTTTTGCTTTAAAAGTCAGAGAATTTTATAAAGTTAAAGGTTTTAATAAGACTTCAATTTTTTTTTTTTTTTTACAAACCAGTGGGAAAGACTTCAAGGTGTGAGACCACAAGGATTGATATGAAGGTTTTTGCTTACTTAGAGCAAGGTTTCCAAGCCTCATTACCTCCAGAGTTGCTTAAGAGATCCTGGTTGAACTCCAGTGAATGCACGGTTTTTAAAGTGGGCTCATTGAGCTTCCAGATACATGTTGACACTCACGGTCAAGTATTATTATTATTATTAAATATTCGCCGGTATTTCTCCCGGCCCGGGCCTTTTCCAAGTGGTGGCCCGGCCTTGGCTCCCTGTCTAGGGAGTGCCTGAGACCTGAGTCTCCCATGGGAGGAGGCACAAGTATCTCTTAATCTTTGGGACCAACTGTCCCCAGGACTAGCCAGAAGCTAGGCCTCTCTGAGGTACTACCGTCCTGCCAGGTGAGTGTAAAACAGAAACCTGTAATTGTTTTACATGATGGTATGATTGCTGGTGTCCTTTTTTCTGTCTCATAAACATGCAAGATTTCAGGTACGTCTTGCTACTTCTACTTACACTTAGGTCACACTACACATACATGTACAATCATGTATATACACACCCCTCTGGGTTTTCTTCTATCTTCTTTCTAGTTCTTGTTCTTGTTTATTTCCTCTTATCTCCATGGGGAAGTGGAACAGAATTCTTCCTCCGTAAGCCATGCGTGTTGTAAGAGGCGACTAAAATGCCGGAAGCAAGGGGCTAGTAACCCCTTCTCCTGTATATATTACTAAATTTAAAAAGAGAAACTTTCGTTTTTCTTTTTGGGCCACCCTACCTCGGTGGGATACGGCCGGTGTGTTGAAAGAAAGAAAGATATATATATATATATATATATATATATATATATATATATATATATATATATATATATATATATATATATATATATATATATATATATATATATATAATATTATCCAATCTATGTTCTGTGTGCAAAAATATTTCTATTTGTTGTTTTCCTAATGTTTGTTATATAGAATGTTTGTGTTCCATGATGACGTTGTTCATCAGACAACTGACGTCTCACTATAATCTTGTTACTTTGTAGGCAAAATTAAGCCACTTTATTGCTCAATTTACATTATTTATCTTTCAGTAGTTTCTCTTGACACACGTGGTTAATTGAGGCTCTAGTGAGCTCCAGCTCTACTTACGTTAGTCAGGTGGAGCTCCCAGACGTCGCTATCTCTCTCTCTCTCTCTCTCTCTCTGTTCTCGGCCACGTCTCCTCCCATAAATGCCGCTCCGGACAAAAGCAGAATCTTCCAATTTACGATGACCTATTGTTAAGATTTAATTGGAACACTAATAAGATTCTTTATGAATGAAAATAATAATTAACGACTGTAATCAAAGATCCGTAGGTCTTCACACTAATTTATTTATGGACAGTTCTGTACTAAATCAAAGATAGAAACAATAACAGATGGAATACATGGGAAGGAATATCAGTATTATATTACCATAATTATACCGTGGGCCAATTATATTTTTTTTCTCTGGAAGTTAAGCGTCGTTGCGCCAACTTACCAACACATCGACACCATGCCTAACCCTTCTAGGGCAGGGTAGGTGCCTGAGCCCGAGCTTTTAGCTCATAAGACTGTTATTCCCATTAGCCCCCTTGGGGCGGGGATGACAGACCAGAGAGGCCTAGCTTGTGACTAGGCCTGGGGACAGTTGGTCCCAAAGATGAAGAGGTACGTGTGCCTCCTCCCATGGGAGACTTAGGTCTCAGACAGTCCCTAAAGAGGGAGCCAAGGCCGGGCCACCACTTGGAAAAGGCCTGGGCCGGGAGAATACCGGCGAATCTTTAATAAACTTACTAACAGATCGACACCATGCCCAGCCCTTTTAGGGCAGGGTAGGTGCCTGAGCCAGAGCTGGTAACTCACAAGACTGCCATTCCTATTAGCCTCCTTAGAGCGGGGATGGCAGACCAGAGAGGCCTAGCTTGTGGCTAGGCCTGGGGACAGTTGGTCCCAAAGATGAGGAGGTACTCTTGCATCCTCCCATGGGAGACTGAGGTCTCAGACTCTCCCTAAAGAGGGAGCCAAGGCCGGGCCACCACTTGGAAAAGGCCCGGGCCGGGAGAATACCGGCGAATCTTTAATAATAACTTACTAACAATGACAAACCTAATGAGTTTGTGTTAATTTGGTGGCGTTCAGGGAAATTTTGAAGACTCTTCATTCGGGGAATAGATGATGTTGATACGTAAAGCGGAACACATGTGGTGGTTGTACAAATATATGTTGATCTGGTTGAGGTACTCGAGTATGTGATGGGTCGTACGACTACGTGTTAGTCTCGTTGAGATACTCGAGTATGTAATGGGTCGTACGACCAAGTGTTCATCAGGTTGAATTACTGAAGTATGTGATGATTACCGAAGTTTAACGTGTCCAGTATGAGACACACGACGGGTCATAATAATCCATCGGTGTTACTCAGTGTTCCAGTCACATGGATGAGGAGCATCAGGCCACTGGTGTGACTATCAGAGTGCCAAGCATTTACTCAAAGATCATCATTATGTCTCCCATGAGTTGAACAGTTGTCTAAAGTGAATTAACCAATTTATTTATAATTAAATGTGTTTACAGGTAATTTTCGTGGCTTTCGTCAGTACGCAGTTCAGTGATTCACATTAATAACATACAGGTGCTGCCGCCCTGGTGACTCCAGTCTGAACTGTTCCAGGGTATCAGGTTCCTGTATTAAACATCATTTTACATTAGTGCGGCTAGTTTTAAATAAATACGCTAATAGTACTGATAAGTAAATTATCCTATAACGTAATCACATCTTAAATGTGTTTAATACGTTTTAATTAAATTTCAGTTTCGAGAGTTACGATGGCGCCTTTGAGGGGACTTGAGCTAGAGCACGCCACAGCCATGATGGTGTGTGTGAAGGCTTACTCAGCCCTGTAACAACTTCAGACAGTATTACCAAGACTGGCTCCTCCTCAGGAAAATTAATGAATAGAAAAAGAAATAATAATTCACGAAGATAAACACTTTATTATTTATTAATGCAAAGATAAAACATTGAAATATGAAGGTGTATCCTACTTGAAAGAAAAATGAAATGGAAAAATGACATTTGAATTCAACGCTAATATGTACAGTTATACTGGGGTGTCTGGTGGAGGTTGACACCGTCTTGTAGAAATTGTAACCGTTGCTGATGATGTGGGGGGGGGGGGGGCACAGGTGTTGGTGACAACCCAACGACTAGTTCTGCACAGAGTCTATAGCCTTGAATAGTCAGTCCAGATGACAGGAACGCAGGTTCTTTACCACTACAAAGATGAAGGGTAGTGTCCTGTACAATTAATCAGGTAGGTAGATCATGAAGTGACGTCCCAAGACCGGTTTCAGTCCGTCTCCTTCAACACTTCTCGTTGGTTGGCAGGTGACCCGATCTGTCATTCCAAGAGTTGTGGTGGGAGCTGTGAGTCGAGTGATTACTGTTTGGCCGGATATAACTTTTTTCTTCCTTTTTATTTTTAGAAGGTTATAAATAACCATAATTTTTAAAGGGGTGGACCGGTAAGCCAGCGGAAGGCCTCGGTCAGATGACCAAAAGCTCCAAAGGCGGGTCATCATTTGACTAAGACCCGCGTCAGGAAACATTTGTCCTGTTTCCTGACGAACCTTACCTAACCTAACCTTTGGCCGGAGCCCCACACGTCACCTTTCGGGGTGGGGAGAAGGAAGGGGGGGGGGGAAGCGGGAGATAGACTGACCCTACCTTAACAAGCAGCCGGCAGTCAAACTATCGTTACTATATACTCGCTCGCTACTCCTATCTGTTGAACTTTTCCCTCACAGTGTGAGAGTCGTCTGTACCAACCTGTACATACGGTCACAGCGGTGGCCTGTGCTAACCTCTCTATAATTTACAAAAATATACCCAGATGAATGAATCATATAAGGCCAGGATGGTCAAGAAGGTAAACACAGTGGCGTGCAAGTTTCAGTACTCGCTGCCCCGAGTACTAACCTCACTTGTTCTATAATTTGAGTTTTATCTAAGAAAATATTCCAATCTTTTGATCGGCTGTTATAAATTATGTGCTTGTGATAACACTTCATTAGCCAATGAAAACCAAGGCAGCCATCTAGGCTAGACCATTACTCTCTCCTGGAAAATAACTGTAGCCACCTGCACTGGTCTGTGTACAAGATGTATATTAAACTGATACATTCAATAATCCATTCAGTAATACTCTTAGAAAATTAATAATAAAATTAACTAATCATATATTTACTAAATCTAAATATTATTACACCTGAGTTTATTTATATAGTATTGACTAGGGAATACAAAATTTCACACACCTATTGTCTAAATTAGTTGTCCTTATACACACTGAATTAGAGTTCTAGAACTCTCTCGCCACGAGTTCAGACCCCACCAGTTCCCTGGTTTGTTTACAATCGTGTTATTACGACTCAAGAAATCGTAATGACACGATTGCAAATAAACCATACCCCCGGCCGGGATTGAACCCGCGGTCATAGAGTCTCAAAACTCCAGCCCGTCGCGTTAGCCACTAGACCAGCTAGCCACAATAAGATTCATCCAACTAGGTATATTTCTATGACCGCGGGTTCAATCCCGGCCGGGGGTATGGTGTTATTACGATTTCGTGAGACTGTCTGTCTCTTCATCTCCATGTCTTTTTCCAGACATTCTCTCTTATGCTTGATCTATGTGATTTTTGTCTCTATACTCTTTAAATCAAGTATTCTCTTATAGCACTGAGTTGTTTCACTTCCTCTCCATCTCATATGGTTCTTCGTCCAGTTTTATTCATCACAGATAAATGTAAAAGGCGCGTTTCATTTATTAACTTATGATTATTTGTACTTCTTAGGTTTGTTTCTCCCGTTATGTTCCAGCGAGCAGGATGATGCTCATACATGATGTTGACATGTGTCAGCTTGAGCTGGGAAACTTCAATAATGTCAGCCTGAGCTAGGAGACCTCAGTAATGTCAGCCTGAGCTAGGAGACCTCAGTAATGTCAGCCTGAGCTAGGAGACCTCAGTAATGTCATCCTGAGCTAGGAGACCTCAGTAATGTCAGCCTGAGCTAGGAGACCTCAGTAATGTCAGCCTGAGCTAGGAGACCTCAGTAATGTCAGCCTGAGCTAGGAGACCTCAGTAATGTCAGCCTGAGCTAGGAGACCTCAGTAATGTCATCCTGAGCTAGGAGACCTCAGTAATGTCAGCCTGAGCTAGGAGACCTCAGTAATGTCAGCCTGAGCTAGGAGACCTCAGTAATGTCAGCCTGAGCTAGGAGACCTCAGTAATGTCAGCCTGAGCTAGGAGACCTCAGTAATGTCAGCCTGAGCTAGGAGACCTCAGTAATGTCAGCCTGAGCTAGGAGACCTCAGTAATGTCAGCCTGAGCTAGGAGACCTCAGTAATGTCAGCCTGAGCTAGGAGACCTCAGCAATGTCATCCTGAGCTAGGAGACCTCAGTGATGTCAGCCTGAGCTAGGAGACCTCAGTGATGTCAGCCTGAGCTAGGAGACCTCAGTGATGTCAGCCTGATCTAGGAGACCTCAGTAATGTCAGTCTGAGCTAGGAGACCTCAGTAATGTCAGCCTGAGCTAGGAGACCTCAGTAATGTCAGCCTGAGCTAGGAGACCTCAGTAATGTCAGCCTGAGCTAGGAGACCTCAGTAATGTCAGCCTGAGCTAGGAGACCTCAGTAATGTCAGCCTGAGCTAGGAGACCTCAGTAATGTCATCCTGAGCTAGGAGACCTCAGTGATGTCAGCCTGAGCTAGGAGACCTCAGTGATGTCAGCTTGAGCTAGGAGACCTCAGTGATGTCAGCCTGATCTAGGAGACCTCAGTAATGTCAGTCTGAGCTAAGAGACCTCAGTAATGTCAGCCTGAGCTAGGAGACCTCAGTAATGTCAGCCTGAGCTAGGAGACCTCAGTAATGTCAGCCTGAGCTAGGAAACCTCAGTAATGTCAGCCTGAGCTAGGAGACCTCAGTAATGTCAGCCTGAGCTAGGAGACCTCAGTAATGTCAGCCTGAGCTAGGAGACCTCAGTAATGTCAGCCTGAGCTAGGAGACCTCAGTAATGTCAGCCTGATCTAGGAGACCTCAGTAATGTCAGTCTGAGCTAGGAGACCTCAGTAATGTCAGCCTGAGCTAGGAGACCTCAGTAATGTCAGCCTGAGCTAGGAGACCTCAGTAATGTCAGACTGAGCTAGGAGACCTCAGTAATGTCATCCTGAGCTAGGAGACCTCAGTAATGTCAGCCTGAGCTAGGAGACCTCAGTAATGTCAGCCTGAGCTAGGAGACCTCAGTAATGTCAGCCTGAGCTAGGAGACCTCAGTAATGTCAGCCTGAGCTAGGAGACCTCAGTAATGTCAGCCTGATCTAGGAGACCTCAGTAATGTCAGTCTGAGCTAGGAGACCTCAGTAATGTCAGCCTGAGCTAGGAGACCTCAGTAATGTCAGCCTGAGCTAGGAGACCTCAGTAATGTCAGCCTGAGCTAGGAGACCTCAGTAATGTCATCCTGAGCTAGGAGACCTCAGTAATGTCAGCCTGAGCTAGGAGACCTCAGTAATGTCAGCCTGAGCTAGGAGACCTCAGTAATGTCATCCTGAGCTAGGAGACCTCAGTAATGTCAGCCTGAGCTAGGAGACCTCAGTAATGTCAGCCTGAGCTAGGAGACCTCAGTAATGTCAGCCTGAGCTAGGAGACCTCAGTAATGTCAGCCTGAGCTAGGAGACCTCAGTAATGTCAGCCTGAGCTAGGAGACCTCAGTAATGTCAGCCTGATCTAGGAGACCTTAGTAATGTCAGTCTGAGCTAGGAGACCTCAGTAATGTCAGCCTGAGCTAGGAGACCTCAGTAATGTCAGCCTGAGCTAGGAGACCTCAGTAATGTCAGCCTGAGCTAGGAGACCTCAGTAATGTCAGCCTGAGCTAGGAGACCTCAGTAATGTCAGCCTGAGCTAGGAGACCTCAGTGATGTCAGCCTGAGCTAGGAGACCTCAGTAATGTCAGCCTGATCTAGGAGACCTCAGTAATGTCAGCCTGAGCTAGGAGACCTCAGTAATGTCAGCCTGAGCTAGGAGACCTCAGTAATGTCATCCTGAGCTAGGAGACCTCAGTAATGTTAGTCTGAGCTAGGAGACCTCAGTAATGTCAGCCTGAGCTAGGAGACCTCAGTAATGTCAGCCTGAGCTAGGAGACCTCAGTAATGTCATCCTGAGCTAGGAGACCTCAGTAATGTCAGCCTGAGCTAGGAGACCTCAGTAATGTCAGCCTGAGCTAGGAGACCTCAGTAATGTCATCCTGAGCTAGGAGACCTCAGTAATGTCAGCCTGAGCTAGGAGACCTCAGTAATGTCATCCTGAGCTAGGAGACCTCAGTAATGTCAGCCTGAGCTAGGAGACCTCAGTAATGTCATCCTGAGCTAGGAGACCTCAGTAATGTCAGCCTGAGCTAGGAGACCTCAGTAATGTCATCCTGAGCTAGGAGACCTCAGTAATGTCAGCCTGAGCTAGGAGACCTCAGTAATGTCAGCCTGAGCTAGGAGACCTCAGTAATGTCAGCCTGAGCTAGGAGACCTCAGTAATGTCAGCCTGAGCTAGGAGACCTCAGTAATGTCAGCCTGAGCTAGGAGACCTCAGTAATGTCAGCCTGAGCTAGGAGACCTCAGTAATGTCAGCCTGAGCTAGGAGACCTCAGTAATGTCAGCCTGAGCTAGGAGACCTCAGTGATGTCAGCCTGAGCTAGGAGACTTCAGTGATGGGGGACTTCATCAGGTCAATAAGAATATCGTCAAACATTGCAGTAAAGTCCCATCACCTTCACAGGTTTTATGGGAATGTTACTTGATAATTGCATATAACCCATACATGATCATAAAAGGGCATCTATTAGTTGACAGCCGCAGCCTGGGTGTCTCCTTCATTAACTGTCAGTATACCACGGGGCTGTTTGAAAGGTGGTGTCCCGTAGCTCGATCGCCAGCGCACTCGGCTCACGCTGAGGTCCGGAGTTCGAATCTCCGGTACGGCTGGAAAACATTAGGGACGTGTTTCCATAAGACACCTGCTGTTCCTGTTCACCCATCAGTATAAAATGGGTACCTGGGTGTTAGTCGACTGGTGTGGGTCGCATCCTGGGACAAAACTGATCTAATTTACCCGAAATGCTCTGTATAACGAGCGGCTTTCTATATAGTATTATGTCATTGATGTCAGGTAGGCCTGTATACCTCGTACATGTACTTGTAGAAATAAAAATATAATAATAATTATTATTATTATTATTATTATTATTATTATTATTATTATTATGTAACCAGAGTTAACTCTTCGCCCTAAGAATTATATATTCCACTACTTCATATTAGCTACCTGGAACATTGAGGAAGATATCTACCTGGGATCGGGCAATCGCCCGTGTGTTACGACCTCGATACGGTGTGGCCTAGTCATCTGACATCCACCTAGGTTAAAAGACGGATGTAAGCGGGAATAGTACCTACCTGGCTCATTTGTAACGGGAGTTTTGTGACGTCTTGGCGTTACTGAGGCTGATATCACCTTGATCGAAGTGATGGGTCCCCCGGTGGCCTGGTGGCTAAAGCTCTCTCTTCACACACGGAGGGCCCGGGTTCGATTCCCGGCGGGTGGGAACATTTCGACGCGTTTCCTTACACCTGTTGTCCTGTTCACTTAGCAGCAAATAGGTACCTGGGTGTTAGTCAACTGGTGTGGGTCGCATCCTGGGGGACAAGATTAAGGACCCCAATGGAAATAAATTAGACAGTCCTCGATGACGCACTGACTTTCTTGGGTTATCCTGGGTGGCTAACCCTCCGGGGTTAAAAATCTGAAGAAAATCTTATCTTATCTTATGGTGGACGATGAATGGTTTAGTCACTCGGGAATGTTCGTTGAACACTAGTGCTCATTTCCACTATTTCAACGCACCGAGTACTACTTCATGGTCACGTGACTACCATCACTTGTTCATGAGTTCATCTTGTGAAGTACATCAGTAGATAATGTCCACGATAGGGACATTATCCACGATAGGGACATTATCCATTATCCACTGTAGTAATAAAGCGCAACACTGCGCTTTATTACCACAGTTTCGATACTGTATCTTTGCTCCAGTTTTCCCCAGTGACTGAACGCGAGGGACGACGTGGAGACGACAGTTTTGAACACTAAGTTGGTTTTACACTAGTGATCGAAAGTGGCTCTATCGCGGGATTTCATTCACTTGCTCTACTCATGATATTAGAAATAATGCTGACACAATGTATGTAAGGCATGGGTGCCAGCCAGTTCTATGTGATTAAGTCAAGGAATTGATTTCTCTTACCCTGACACATTCCACGTAACATAAGACTTACTAACTGACTACTTACACTAAGAAATTATCTAGAATGAATATGATCAAGGTTTTAGAACAACAAGGGTTCACTTGTGTAAACACGGTTAGCTATTAGATACCTTCAGCGGGGTTTGATCTGCATGATAGCCAAATAATTGGTCTCACCACGCCTCCGCACTCACGCATCTGGTCAATAATTAATCAATATAAGATGGCCTACTAATGTACACGTGCAAGTTGAGCTGTTGTTTGGCGCACATATTCGATTTTCATTTTGAGATGTAAGAATGAGGAAGTGAGATTGTACCCCTCCTTCACTACCCCCTTTTGAAAGGAGGATATCGCCCCTTTCATAAACGAGAATCTCCTCCACAGGTTTCCTGAGAAGAGAGGGAGAGGGTGGGGGGGGGGGTGCTCTGGCTTGTCCCTCAGTAAGAGAGAGAGTAGCTCCAATATCTTGGTCTTCCTCTAATTATCTTCATTCATTTTGCTATTGCTCACTTTCCCTTCTCTTATTCGTGTAATATCATTGCTGTTGAGTATGTTCGTGTAACCTCACAAAAGCAACATTATCACCTTATACACACTGTTTATAACTGGCACTAAGTGTTCATCTTGTCCTTCCCCAGGAAGAAGACATGGCCAGCCAGGAGCAGTAAGAGTCTGCCTGCCACCACCCCAGCAACACTCAAACCTTGATGTTCCTCTTCTTACCTCATCGGCGGTCATCCTCTGCTGATAACGCAAGGACAACATGCGTGACTTTATCTCTCTCTAACTGAAATTTAATGTAAATTATCCCACTCTTGAAACTACCCCTAAATCCTCCCATGGATTATAATTTGGCTACTACAGTCAGCTTTCATCAGGATGTATCTGTAGCGATTGAATTTAATAAATAATAATAATAATAATAATAATAATAATAATAATAATAATAATAATAATAATAATAATAATAATAATAATAATAATAATAATAATAATAACAGTAATAGAATTAGTAATACGAAAGGTGTGATTCCAGGCTATGTATTGTCACCAGTCTGGTGTGTGTGTGTGTCACCAAGTCGCAATTTAGAGCAAGTGACCTCGGACTCACCCTAACAATGTCACAGCCATCACCAGCCCACATTACTGCCTCACCACTCTGCTAATCACCCAAAAAAAAAACATTATTTCGAATAAACCAGAACACCTGAGTGTAATAAGTCTATTTAACAGAACTGGGAGCACGTAGAACGTAGTACACGTGGTGGTCAATATTGGTGAGTTGCTGGTTGTTATGTTTAGCCTGGTGCTACCCCCCACCACCCCGCCCAGCTAGCCTCAGCTCCTGGTTCGCCCCGAGGCTAGCGAGTGAGGCTCCCATATATGGTGTCACATCTGCATTCCATTATAAATATAGCATGTGTATAGTAAGTCCTCTTATTACGAGTGATGTTGTAATAGCCTAGCTCATTCTTAAAAAAACACTAAGTTTTTCTCAAATGTTTAGGTAAAGCTGCATAAAATCAGAGGCTGGGGTAAAAAAAAATCGACTTGGTAGGCTGTTAAAACCATTACAAAAATAAGTAATAACTAATAATAAAGTTGAGAGAATTACAAAAGAAGTTGTGAGAAGAGAGTGATTATTACATTGGCGCAGGAAATATGATGGTCTTTGTGGCACATGTTGTTGCGTTCGCTACACAGTGTGGCTCTAAAAAACCAATACAATTACTAAATAAACATTGATCTCTGACAAAACGAGAGGGTCCAATTAGTCCACCAGAAAGCCGCGTTAACCACAGCTGGCTTTTATGGTCAAGATCCATGATGGTGCGAGGCAGACAAGACGTAAATCTAGAACACTCTGCTGCTATTTACATTAAACACAACTGGTCAGTGTTTCACTTCCAAGAGCTAAAAAAAACACTGAGGTAAACTGTTTACATTTGTGTTGCATTTGTGATAGGTGTTGAAAGAAAATGTAAGCGCATTAAAATGTCTGAGATTAACACAATGGTGATGTCGACCAAAGTTTCTAGTGCAGTACACCATAATTACATTTATGTATATCTAGAAATAAATAAATTGACCTTATTTTGAAGTTTTGGTTTGAATTATCCTTTATTAATAATACAGATTGATGCTACAGGTCAAGCAACCTATTATGTCAAGAACATCCTACCTATAATGTCATGGACAACCTATCTATCATCTCAACGACAACCTGTCATGTCAAGAACATCCTGTCATGTCATGGACAACCAACCTATCTTGTCATGGACAACCTACCTATCATGTCATGGACAACCAACCTATCGTGTTATGGACAAACTACCTATCATGTCATGGACAACCTACCTATCATGTCATGGACAACCTATGATGTCATGAACATCTTACCTATCATGTCATGGACAACCTACCTATCATGTCATAGACAACCTATCATGTCAAGGACATCCTAAATAAGTCATGGAAAACCTACCTATCATGTCATGGACAACCTATCATGTCAAGGACATCCTATCATGTCATGGACAACCTATCATGTTAAGAACATTCTACCTATCATGTCATGGACAACCTATCATGTCAAGAACATCCTACCTATTATGTTATGGACAACCTATCATGTCAATAGCATCCTACCTATCATGTTATGGACAGCCTATCATGTCAAGAACATCCTACCTATCATGTCAAGGACAACCCACCTAACATGCCAAGGACAACCCACCTATCATATCAAGGACAAACTACCTATCATGACAATGACAACCTATCATGACAAGGACAACCCACCTATCATGACAAGGACAACCCACCTATCATGACAAGGACAACCCACCTATCATGTCAAGGACAACCTATCATATCAAGGACAACCTATCATGACAAGGACAACGCACCTATCATGTCAAGGACAAACTACCTATCATGTCAAGGACAACCTATCATGACAAGGACAATCTATCATGACAAGGACAACCCACCTATCATGCCAAAGACAACCCACCTATCATGTCAAGGACAAACTACCTATCATGCCAAGGACAACCTATCATGTCAAGGACAGCCTATCATGACAAGGACAACCCACCTATCATGCCAAGGACAACCCACCTATCATGTCAAGGACAAACTATATCATGTCAAGGACAACCTATCATGACAAGGACAACTTATCATGACAAGGACAACCCACCTATCATGCCAAGGACAACCCACCTATCATGTCAAGGACAAACTATCTATCATGTCAAGGACAACCTATCACGTCAAGGACAACCTATCATGACAAGGAGAATACCGGCGAAAAAAAAAAGGACAACCCACCTATCATGCCAAGGACAACCCACCTATCATGTCAAGGACAAACTACCTATCATGTCAAGGACAACCTAATATGTCAAGGACAACCTATCATGACAAGGACAACCCACCTATCATGTCAAGGACAACCCACCTATCATGTCAAGGACAACCTATAATGACAAGGACAACCTATCAAGTCAAGGACAACCTATCACGTCAAGGACAACCTATCCTGACAAGGACAACCCACCTATCATGCCAAGGACAACCCACCTATTATGTCAAGGACAAACTACCTATCATGTCAAGGACAACCTATCATGTCAAGGACAACCTATCATGACAAGGACAACCCACCTATCATGTCAAGGACAAATTACCTATCATGTCAAGGACAATCTATCATGACAAGGACAACCCACCTATCATGTCACGGACAATCTATCATGACAAGAACAACCTACCTATCATGTCAAGACCCTGATTGTTTTCCCTTGATTGAACCTTATTTCTCTACCAGTCTCGGTGACAAGAGCAATAGAAAAAGAGCTGAAGCCCCATGATCAAGTAATAATAATGATAATAAAAATAATATTATTATTATTATAAAACAATAATAATAATAATAATAATAATAATAATAATAATAATAATAATAATAATAATAATAATAATAATAATAATAATAATAAACCATAGCTTCAAGACAGGTCTTCAAGCCTCCCTGCAGGTTGTCACTATTAAGCTTGTGGAAAAATACCACATCTTGTGAATATCACCATCCCATTTCTCCACCATTAAGCTTTTCTTATAAATATTGCCTATAAAAGAGAATTAATAACACTCAACTACTAAAGCATATCGATAGTTAAGGAGGCTGCAGCAAAGAGTGACTACAGTTATGGGTGTAGAAGGTAGCTACAGTTAACACGGCTGCAGTAGAAGGTAGCTACAGTTAACACGGCTGCAGTAGAAGGTAGCTACAGTTAACACGGCTGCAGTAGAAGGTAGCTACAGTTAACACGGCTGCAGTAGAAGGTAGCTACAGTTAACACGGCTGCAGTGGAAGGTAACTACAATCAACGTACTTTGGCTACGACCATTCTCGACTACCTACTGTCCAGTCATGACTGGTTTGTGACAATTTCAGACCACCTGTTGTTCTATCAAGCTTGTTCTGTGGCCATCACAAGACTACTTACGGTCTAGTCATGCCTGGACTCTGAGGATCTCCCAGATCACCTTCTGTCCTGTCATAAACAGACACACTAGTGCGTATTTTTTTTTTTTTTTATAAAAAAAATTATGAATGATCCCAATGGAAATGATCAACTTTGTTCGATTTTTTGAGGTGTTATCCAAGATAATTGTAAATACGTGTCCCTGTGCCAAAATAAACTTACTTACGTACTTACACAAAGAGGAAAAACAGGAGAGAAATCTTACAAATAAACCATCACAATAACACAAAGCAACAACTGTTTAGCCTCACGTTTAAGTACAAGTGTTTCTAACTAATTTAGGAACCTCGAACACAGTTTTGCTGCAACACTTAGAGTTTCTGTGACACCAAACTCCCGAAGTGAACGATTTGGCCAAGACACAACCATGAAGGAGAAGACATGCCAGGATACCCAACGATCAGTTTCCTGGTCGACTACTGCTGTACAAAGGTGCGGGAGACTACTGCTAGACACTAGTGCGGGAGACTACTGCTGGACACTTCTGCGGGAGACTACTGCTGGACACTGGTGCGGGAGATTACTGCTGGACACTGGTGCTGGACACTGGTGCGGGAGACTACTGCTGGACACTGGTGCGGGAGACTACTGCTGGACACTGGTGCGGGAGACTACTGCTGGACACTGGTGTGGAAGACTACTGCTGGACACTGGTGCGGGAGATTACTGCTGGACACTTCTGCGGGAGACTACTGCTCGACACTGGTGCGGGAGATTACTGCTGGACACTGGTGCTGGACACTGGTGCGGGAGACTACTGCTGGACACTGGTGAGGGAGACTACTGCTGGACACTGGTGCGGGAGATTACTGCTGGACACTGGTGCGAGAGACTACTGCTGGACAATGGTGCGGGAGACTACTACTGAACACTGGTGCGGGAGACTACTGCTGGACACTTCTGCGGGAGACTACTGCTGGACACTGGTGCGGGAGACTACTGCTGGACACTGGTGCGGGAGACTACTGCTGGACACTGGTGCGGGAGACTACTGCTGGACACTTCTGCGGGAGACTACTGCTGGACACTAGTGCGGGAGATTACTGCTGGACACTGGTGCTGGACACTGGTGCGGGAGACTACTGCTGGACACTGGTGTGGAAGACTACTGCTGGACACTGGTGCGGGAGACTACTGCTGGACACTTCTGCGGGAGACTACTGCTCGACACTGGTGCGGGAGATTACTGCTGGACACTGGTGCTGGACACTGGTGCGGGAGACTACTGCTGGACACTGGTGAGGGAGACTACTGCTGGACACTGGTGCGGGAGATTACTGCTGGACACTGGTGCGAGAGACTACTGCTGGACAATGGTGCGGGAGACTACTGCTGGACACTGGTGCGGGAGACTACTACTGAACACTGGTGCGGGAGACTACTGCTGGACACTTCTGCGGGAGACTACTGCTGGACACTGGTGCGGGAGACTACTGCTGGACACTGGTGCGGGAGACTACTGCTGGACACTGGTGCGGGAGACTACTGCTGGACACTGGTGCGGGAGACTACTGCTGGACACTGGTGCGGGAGACTACTGCTGGACACTTCTGCGGGAGACTACTGCTGGACACTAGTGCGGGAGATTACTGCTGGACACTGGTGCTGGACACTGGTGCGGGAGAATACTGCTGGACACTGGTGCGGGAGACTACTGCTGGACACTTCTGCGGGAGACTACTGCTGGACACTGGTGCGGGAGATTACTGCTGGACACTGGTGCTGGACACTGGTGCGGGAGACTACTGCTGGACACTGGTGCGGGAGACTACTGCTGGACACTGGTGCGGGAGACTACTGCTGGACACTGGTGCTGAACACTGGTGCTGGACACTGGTGCTGAACACTGGTGCTGGACACTGGTGCTGGACACTGGTGCTGGACACTGGTGCTGGACACTGGTGCTGAACACTGGTGCTAGACACTGGTGCTAGACACTGGTGCTGGACACTGGTGCTGGACACTGGTGCTGAACACTGGTGCTAGACACTGGTGCTGGACACTGGTGCTGGACACTGGTGCTGGACACTGGTGCTGAACACTGGTGCTGGACACTGGTGCTGAACACTGGTGCTGGACACTGGTGCTGGACACTGGTGCTGGACACTGGTGCTGAACACTGGTGCTGGACACTGGTGCTAGACACTGGTGCTGGACACTCGTGCTGGACACTGGTGCTGGACACTGGTGCTGGACACTGGTGCTGAACACTGGTGCTGGACACTGGTGCTGGACACTGGTGCTAGACACTGGTGCTGGACACTGGTGCTGAACACTGGTGCTGGACACTGGTGCTGGACACTGGTGCTGGACACTGGTGCTGAACACTGGTGCTGGACACTGGTGCTAGACACTGGTGCTGGACACTGGTGCTGGACACTGGTGCTGGACACTGGTGCTGGACACTGGTGCTGGACACTGGTGCTGAACACTGGTGCTGGACACTGGTGCTGGACACTGGTGCTAGACACTGGTGCTGGACACTGGTGCTGTGCACTGGTGCTGGACACTGGTGCTGGACACTGGTGCTGGACACTGGTGCTGAGCACTGGTGCTGGACACTGGTGCTGGACACTGGTGCTGGACACTGGTGCTGAACACTGGTGCTGGACACTGGTGCTGGACACTGGTGCTGGACACTGGTGCTGGACACTGGTGCTGAACACTGGTGCTGGACACTGGTGCTGGACACTGGTGCTGGACACTGGTGCTGGACACTGGTGCTGAACACTGGTGCTGAACACTGGTGCTGAACACTGGTGCTGAACACTGGTGCTGAACACTGGTGCTGGACACTGGTGCTGGACACTGGTGCTGAACACTGGTGCTGGACACTGGTGCTGGACACTGGTGCTGAACACTGGTGCTGGACACTGGTGCTGGACACTGGTGCTGAACACTGGTGCTGGACACTGGTGCTGGACACTGGTGCTGAACACTGGTGCTGGACACTGGTGCTGGACACTGGTGCTGGACACTGGTGCTGGACACTGGTGCTGAACATTGGTGCTGGACACTGGTGCTGGACACTGGTGCTGAACACTGGTGCTGAACACTGGTGCTGGACACTGGTGCTGGACACTGGTGCTGGACACTGGTGCTGAACACTGGTGCTGGACACTGGTGCTGGACACTGGTGCTGGACACTGGTGCTGGACTCTGGTGCTGGACACTGGTGCTGGACACTGGTGCTGAACACTTGTGCTGGACACTGGTGCTGGACACTGGTGCTGGACACTGGTGCTGGACACTGGTGCTGGACACTGGTGCTGGACACTGGTGCTGGACACTGGTGCTGGACACTGGTGCTGAACACTGGTGCTGGACACTGGTGCTGGACACTGGTGCTGGACACTGGTGCTGAACACTGGTGCTGGACACTGATGCTGGACACTGGTGCTGGACACTGGTGCTGAACACTGGTGCTGAACACTGGTGCTGGACACTGGTGCTGGACACTGGTGCTGGACACTGGTGCTGGACACTGGTGCTGGACACTGGTGCTGGACACTGGTGCTGGACACTGGTGCTGAACACTGGTGCTGAACACTGGTGCTGGACACTGGTGCTGGACACTGGTGCTGAACACTGGTGCTGGACACTGATGCTGGACACTGGTGCTGGACACTGGTGCTGAACACTGGTGCTGAACACTGGTGCTGGACACTGGTGCTGGACACTGGTGCTGGACACTGGTGCTGGACACTGGTGCTGGACACTGGTGCTGGACACTGGTGCTGAACACTGGTGCTGAACACTGGTGCTGGACACTGGTGCTGGACACTGGTGCTGAACACTGGTGCTGAACACTGGTGCTGAACACTGGTGCTGAACACTGGTGCTGGACACTGGTGCTGGACACTGGTGCTGAACACTGGTGCTGGACAGTGGTGCTGGACACTGGTGCTGGACACTGGTGCTGAACACTGGTGCTGGACACTGGTGCTGGACACTGGTGCTGAACACTGGTGCTGAACACTGGTGCTGAACACTGGTGCTGGACACTGGTGCTGGACACTGGTGCTGAACACTGGTGCTGGACAGTGGTGCTGGACACTGGTGCTGGACACTGGTGCTGAACACTGGTGCTGGACACTGGTGCTGGACACTGGTGCTGAACACTGGTGCTGAACACTGGTGCTGGACACTGGTGCTGGACACTGGTGCTGGACACTGGTGCTGAACACTGGTGCTGAACACTGGTGCTGAACACTGGTGCTGGACACTGGTGCTGGACACTGGTGCTGGACAGTGGTGCTGGACACTGGTGCTGGACACTGGTGCTGAACACTGGTGCTGGACACTGGTGCTGGACACTGGTGCTGAACACTGGTGCTGAACACTGGTGCCGGACACTGGTGCTGGACACTGGTGCTGGACACTGGCGCTGGACACTGGTGCTGGACACTGGTGCTGGACAGTGGTGCTGGACACTGGTGCCGGACACTGGTGCTGGACACTGGTGCTGGACACTGGTGCTGGACACTGATGCTGGACACTGGTGCTGGACACTGGTGACAGACTGAAAACTTTCATGTAAATAGAATTTCATGGAAATTTCAGTCATTTTCGTTACGGTTTTACAATGAATTTTGAGTTTTTGTTATAGCACAACACTTAATGTGTCTGTATGATACAGTACCTACGATTGTTAGGTAATATGTATCATGTAGTTCTTCATCCTTAAATGGGCAAAATTGCTCAGAAAATTATCCATCGGCAGACGATGCAATATCCACCCAATGTAAAGCAGGGGTGTCACTAGCACGTTAAGAGACAACACAATGAGTGTCAGGAGCCCAAGACTGTTCAACTGCCTCCCAGCATACATAAGGGGGATTACCAACTGACCCCTGGCTGTCTTCAAGCAGGCACTGGACAGGCACCTAAAGTAGGTACCTGACCAGCCGGGCTGTGGCTCGTACGTTTGATTGCGTGCAGCCAGCAGTAACAGCCTGATTGATCAGGCCATAATCCACCATGAGGCCTGGTCAGAGACCGGGCCGCGGGGGCGTTGACCCCCGGAACCCTCTCCAGGTAAACTGCAGGTAATCAGGCTATTAAAGGACTTGAAGGTACTGCAGCTTATCTAGATGACATTGTCAGTGTGTCAGATACTTGGGATCAACACATGTTTAGGCTTAAGGTTCTCTTTGAGACCTTCCAGAGTTCCCACTTAACTGTTAATTTATCTAAGTCTTCCTTTGGTCAGGTTACTGTTAATTTTTGGGGCCATGAAGTAAGTAATGGCAAAGTTGCCCCTAAATTTGCTAACGTTTTTGCCATTAAAAGTTATCCAGTACCTCATGATAGGAAATCTCATCAACGTTTCCTAGGTATGGTAGGATTTTATAGAAGATTCTGTAAAAAATTCTCAGATTTTGTAGCCCCTCTTTCCTCACTTACGAGTCACGAAGTTCCTTTTAACTGGACCCCAGAATGTAAAAATGCTTTTACGAAAGCAAAAAGATTATTGCGTACTGCACTTGTCTCCAGACTTCTCCAAACCTTTCTCATTACAGGTTGATGCTTGTGAGTCTGGGGTTGGGGCAGTACTGTTGCAAGCCGGTGATGATGGGTTGCAGCCTGTGGCCTACTTCTCGGCTAAGTACCAGCCGCACCAGAGGGCCTACTCTACAATTGAAAAAGAAGCCCTCGCTCTGGTACTGACCTTGGAGCACTTTGATATATATGTGGGCCAGACTTTGCAGGTGGTCACAGTCTACACCTACCACAACCCTCTAATTTATATCCAACATATGAAGAATCGTGAGGGGGACCCTCAGGCTGCAACCATATAATATCTGTATAAAGTACATTCCTGGCCAAGATAATAAGTTGGCCGACTCGTTATCAAGAGTCTAGATTTTTATATGTATTAGGTTAGGATGTGTTAGGGACCTTCTGTCCACAGATATCTTGGACCTACGTTAGCCCTACTGTCTGCTGTCTCGCTCTGAGTTTGGAGTTTGGTTTTATGTCATAAATAAAGTTGAGCTCTACCTCAGAGTTGGATGGTTGAGAGGAAAGGCAGTTCCATTATATGGTGCCATGGTGGCACAGTTACCAACTGAAGGTGGAAGCCTATTCCTGAGCCCTCTTGGGGTGGGGGTGTGGCATGCAAAGAGTATGTAATCTTTATTAGGAGCATGTACGCACCCTCATTTAAAGGGTACCTCCCCATCCAGCGAAAAAGATGCTAAGGATCGGACGATCGGGGCCCCATCGTCGGATCAGTATCTAGGTTCAGCCAATGTGAAGGTGGGTCTGGCAATTGTGGAGGTGTCGTGGTCACCACTCACCTGTCCACCCTTGTAATTTCCATTCTAGAGCTGGTTGAACACGGTTGTTCATTCTGTCTCCATTAATGTTCACTCTGTCAGACACTGCAACACAAGGGTATCTTGGTACAGACCGGAAATCTACTTGGACAACTTCTGCTAGTGAGAATGGCTGGATTTGAGAAGGACCTGACCTCCCAACGACTACATTCTTACCTCTACTAGTTGCCTACATCTTACCTCCTGGCGTTATATAAGGCTCCATCCTGTCACTTCAACTCCATATTGTTTCAGACTATGGAACAATACTCTTCTCCACACTGAGGGACTCACCGCCTCAAAACTTCAAGGGTGATGGACTGATTACATCATCTTCAAGTCTCTTCTGCTTCTATCAATTTTTCTGTACTCGACTGAAGAAGCCTACTGTGTAGCGAAACGTTTCGAAATAAAGTTACCTAACTGTTGCATTGGTGTCTTACCTAACAACCTGTCGGTATTTTATACCATTTTAATGTTCAGACCTTATTGTGCCAGGGTTGTAATAATGATGGACACTGGTGCTGGACACTGGTGTTGGAGACTACTCCTGGACATTGGTACTGGAAACTGGTACTGGACACTGGTGCTGGAGACTACTCCTGGACACTGGTGCTGGATACTGGTGCTGGACACTGGTGCTGGACACTAGTGCTGGACACTAGTGCTGGACACTGTTGCTGGACACTGGTGCTGGAGACCACTCCTGGACACTACTGCTGGACACTGATGCTGGAGGCTACTCCTGGACACTGGTGCTGGGCGCTGGTGCTAGGCACTGGTGCTAGACACTAGTGCTGGACACTGATGCTGGGGACTACTCCTGGACACTGGTGCTGGACACTGGTGCTGGACACTGGTGCTTGACACTGGTGCTAGACACTGGTGCTGGACACTGGTGCTGGACACTGGTGTTGGATACTGGTGCTGGACACTGGTGATGGACACTGGTGTTGGGCACTGGTGCTGGGCACTTGTGCAGGAGACTACTCCTGGGCACTGGTGCTGGACACTGGTGTTGGACACTAGTGCTGGACACTGGTGTTGGACACTGGTGCTGGACACTGGTGCTGGACACTGGTGCTGGACACTGGTGCTAGACACTGGTGCTGGACTCTGGTGATGACACTAGTGCTGGACGCTGGTGCTGGACACTGGTGCTAAACACTGGTGCTAGACACTAGTGCTAGACACTGATGCTAGACACTGGTGCTGGACACTGGTGCCAGACACTGGTGCTAGACACTGGTGCTAGACACTAGTGCTGGACACTGGTGCTAGACACTGGTGCTGAACACTGGTACTGGACACTGGTGCTAGACACTGGTGCTGGACATTAGTGCTGGACACTGGTGCTGGACACTGGTGCTAGACACTGGTGCTAGACACTGGTGCTAGACACTGGTGCTGGACACTGGTGCTAGACACTAGTGCTGGACACTGGTGCTGTACACTAGTGCAGGACACTAGTGCTGGACACTGATGCTGGACACTGGTGCTGGACACTGGTGCTAGACACTGGTGCTAGACACTGGTGCTGGACACTGGTGCTAGACACTGGTGCTGGACACTGGTGCTAGACACTGGTGCTAGACACTGGTGCTGGACACTGGTGCTAGACACTGGTGCTAGACACTGGTGCTGGACACTGGTGCTAGACACTGGTGCTGGACACTGGTGCTGGACACTGGTGCTAGACACTGGTGCTAGACACTGGTGCTGGACACTGGTGCTAGACACTGGTGCTAGACACTGGTGCTGGACACTGGTGCTAGACACTGGTGCTGGACACTGGTGCTAGACACTGGTGCTAGACACTGGTGCTAGACACTGGTGCTAGACACTGGTGCTGGACACTGGTGCTAGACACTGGTGCTGGACACTGGTGCTGGACACTGGTGCTAGACACTGGTGCTAGACACTGGTGCTGGACACTGGTGCTAGACACTGGTGCTAGACACTGGTGCTAGACACTGGTGCTGGACACTGGTGCTAGACACTGGTGCTAGACACTAGTGCTGGAGGGTCAACAATAGTGACAAACAGTAATAACTCTCAAACTGCAACAAAAGTTAACTTAAAACAACCAATTTGTTTTCTGTACTACATACAATGTTACATTTTATTTTCCAGTGTTTATAATTAATAGAAAGTTTTACACTCCCTCAGGTGAACGTCTGTAAAACTTGTGGCCACACAAAACCTGGTTTTTAACCTGCATCGTAACTACCTTGACTACGGTTTAGTCTAGGTCTGGTATCTGATCTTCCTGGATATTAATTCCAAACCATAGTGGGGCATTAATTACTGAATTTTAAAAGAAAACTTTCGTTTTTCTTTTTTGGTCACCCTGCGTCGGTGGGATACGGCCGGTTTGTTGATAAAAAAATGGCATTGCTGGTGATCCTTTGTTTTATACATATGGGACGAGAGATAACGTAGCCTGAGTGGGTCAGTGGTTGTTGATCCACTGAAGAGGTTACCAACTGACGAAGACTCTTGTCAGGAGACACTTTACTGCTTCACCGGCCGTATCCCACCAAGGCAGTTTGACCTAAAAAGAAAAACTTTAGTTTTTAAAATAGTAATGTATACAGGAGAAGGGGTTACTAGCCCCTCGCTCCCGGCATGTTAGTCGCCTCTTACGACACGCATGGCTTACGACACGCATGGCTTACGACACGCATGGCTTACGACACGCATGGCTTACGACACGCATGGCTTACGACACGCATTACTTACGACACGCATGGCTTACGACACGCATGGCTTACGACACGCATGGCTTACGACACGCATGGCTTACGACACGCATGGCTTACGACACGCATTACTTACGACACGCATGGCTTACGACACGCATTACTTACGACACGCATGGCTTACGGAGAAAGAATTTTGTTCCACTTGCCCGTGGAAAGACACCTTACTATATACTGATAAAGAAAGCAACATTATGATACAAGTTTAACACATGGGTATCTTCATCAGCGAAACGTTTCACCTGCACAACAAACTTTTTCCGTCAGATACAGAAGAATATATCACTAGAGTAGTAACAGTATTTAGTTTATAATCCAACTTAAGCTCCAACCACACTCACCAATAAAGCTAAAATTCGGAACAAAATCCTTAAACAAATTATATAAGACTCCGGAAATATAACCCAGGCCAAAACTGACCCTCTGTTGTAGTAGTAGTAGTAGTAGTAGTAGTAGTAGTAGTAGTAGTAGCAGTAGTTTACCTGTTGCCTGGGCAGCAGCAGCAGCAAGTTAGCAGCAGCAATAGCAGCAGCAGCAGCAACAGCAGCAGCAGCAGCAGCAGCAGCAGCAGCAGTAACCAGCACAGCAGCAGCAGCAGCAGCAGCAGCATAGCAGCAGCAGCAGCAGCAGTGGGCAGCAGCAGCAGCAGCAGCAATAGCAGCAACAGTAGCAGCAGTAGTAGTAATAGCAGTAGCTAAGGTAGGTAGCAGTAGCAGTAGCAGCAATAGTAGTAGCAGCAGCAGTAGTAGCAGCAGCCAGTACAGTAGCAGCAGTAGCAACAATAGTAGCAGTAGTAGCAGCAGTAACAGCAGTAGTAGTAGTAGCAACAGTAGTAGCAGTAGTATAGTAGTAGTAGTAGTAATAGTAGTACAGCAGTAGCAGTAGTAGCAGTGTAGCAGCAGTAGCAGCAGCAGTAATAGCAGTAAGTAGTAATAGTAGTATCTCCGTTTTTAGGGTTATATTCTCCAGTATTCGACTGAAGAGGCGAAACGTCTTGAGTCAAGATGTTCAGGTACTGTACCTGTGTTGAACTTGTCACCTTTGTCAACCAACAATAAAGTAAATTGTAAGTGCCAAGAGCAACAATATGTTCTCATACATGCTAAGTAGCGCCACGTCAAGTAGCGCCACGTCAAGAGCGCCACGTCATAGCGCCACGTCAAGTAGCGCCACGTCAAGCAGCGCCACGTAAAGTAGCGCTACGTCAAGTAGAGCCATGCGTCAATAGCGCCACATCAAGTAGCGCCACGTAAAGTAGCGCTACGTCAAGCAGTGCTACGTCAAGTAGCGCCACGTCAAGTAGCGCCACGTCGGGTAGCGCCACGTCGCAGCGCCACGTCAAGAGCGCCACGTCAAGTAGCGCCACGTCAAGTAGCGCCACGTCATAGTGCTACGTCAAGCAGCGCCACGTCGAAGCGCCACGTCAAGAAGCGCCACGTCAAGTAGCGCCACGCAGTAGTGCACGCGGGCAGCGCCACGTCAAGCAGTGCTACGTCCGGCAGCGCCACGTCAAGTAGCGCCACGTCAGCAGCGCCACGTCGTAGCGCCACGCAAGTAGTGCGTACGTCAAGCAGCGCCACGTCGTAGCGCCACGTAAAGAAAGCTACGTCGGGTAGCGCCTGTCAGAGCGCCACATCGCAGCGCCACGCAAAGCAGCGCTACGCAAGTAGCGCCATGTCGGTAGCGCCACGCAAAGTAGCGCTACGTCAAGTACCGCCATCGGAGCGCCACGCCGGGCAGCGCCACACGGGCGAGCGCTAGCGTCAAGCAGCGCCACGTCAAGCAGCGCCACGCCTCAGCGCGCCATCGAGCGCTCGGCAACCAGCGCTACGTCAAGTAGCGCCGATCGCAGCGCCACGTCGCAGCGCTGCGGGCAGCGCCACGTCAAGTAGCGCCACGGTCAAGTAGCGCCACGTCGCAGCGCCTCGCGCGCAGCGCAGCGCGCAAGCAGCGCCACATCGCGCGCCACAGTAGCGCCACAGCGCTCGCAGCGCCACGCAGCGCCTACGTCAAGTAGCGCCACGCTGCGCCAGCGTCAGCGCGCTACGTCGTAGCGCCACGTCAAGTAGCGCCACGTCAAGCAGCGCCATGCGTCGCCAGTGAGCGCCACGTCAGACGGCGCAGCGCCATGCAAGTCGCAGGTCGCAGCGCCACATCAAGCAGCGCCACGTAAAGTAGCGCTACGTCAAGTAGCGCCAGTCGGGCGTAGCGCCACGTCAAGGGCAGCGCCACGTCGCAGCGCCACGTCGCAGCGCCAGTCAAGCAGCAAGTCGCCACGCTCAAGCAGCGCCACGTAAAGTACGTACTAAGTGCAGCGCTACGTCGCAGCTGCCAAGTACGCCACTAAGTAGCGCCACGCAGCCAGCGCTACGTCAAGCAGCGCCATCGGGCAGCGCCACGCAAGTAGCGCCATACGTGCAAGTAGCGCCACGTCAAGCAGCGCCACGTCGGCAAAGCCCCAGCGCCACATCGTAGCGCCAACGTGCAGCGCCTACGTCAAGGCAGCGCCTACGTCAAGAGCACTAGGGCAGCGCCACGTCAAGTAGCGCCACGTAAAGCAGCGCTACGTCAAGTAGCGCTACAAGTCAGCGCCAGCAGTAGCGCATACGTAGCAGCAGCCACGTCAGCAGCACAAGCAGCAGCAATAGCACACGCACGAAGAACAGCAGCAGCAGCAAGCAGCGCAGCAAGTAGTACAGCAGCAGCAGTAGTACAGTAGCAGCAGCAGGCAGCAGCTAGCAACAGCAGAAGCAGCAGTAGCAGTGCAGCAGCAGCAGCAGCAGCAGCAGCAGCAGCAGCAGTAGCAGGCTTCAGCAGCAGCAGCAGCAGCAGCAGCAGCAGCAGCAGTAGCACAGCAGCAGCAGCAGCTGTTGCAGCAGCAGCAGTAGCAGCAGCAGCAGCTTGCAGCAGTAGCAGCAGCAGCAGCAGCAGCAGCAGCAGCAGCAGCAGCAGCAGCACAGCAGCAGCAGCAGCACAGCAATAGTAGTAGTAGTAGTAATAGTAGTAGCAGTAGTAATAGTAGTAGTAGTTGTAGTAATAGTAGTAGCAGTAGTAATAGTAGTAGTAGTAGTAATAGTAGTAGTTCTGTGATTTATTCATCACGCCAGAATTATTTCTACTGTTTTTAGGGTTATATTCTCCAGTATTCGACTGAAGAGGCGAAACGTCTTGAGTCAAGATGTTCAGGTACTGTACCTGTGTTGAACTTGTCACCTTTGTCAACCAACAATAATAAAGTATTGTGAAGCCAAGTAGCAACAATATGTTCTCATACTATGTAAGTAGCGCCACGTCAAGTAGCGCCACGTCAAGTAGCGCCACGTCAAGTAGCGCCACGTCAAGTAGCGCTACGTCAAGTAGACCCATGTCAAGTAGCGCCACGTCAAGTAGCGCCACGTCAAGTAGCGCCACGTCAAGTAGCGCCACGTCAAGTAGCGCCACGTCAAGTAGCGCCACGTCAAGTAGCGCCACGTCAAGTAGCGCCACGTCAAGTAGCGCCACGTCAAGTAGCGCCACGTAAAGTAGCGCTACGTCAAGTAGCGCCATGTCAAGTAGCGCCACATCAAGTAGCGCCACGTAAAGTAGCGCTACGTCAAGTAGCGCTACGTCAAGTAGCGCCACGTCAAGTAGCGCCACGTCAAGTAGCGCCACGTCAAGTAGCGCCACGTCAAGTAGCGCCACGTCAAGTAGAGCCACGTCAAGTAGCGCCACGTAAAATAGCGCTACGTCAAGTAGCGCCATGTCAAGTAGCGCCACGTCAAGTAGCGCCACATCAAGTAGCGCCACGTAAAGTAGCGCTACGTCAAGTAGCGCCATGTCAAGTAGCGCCACGTCAAGTAGCGCTACGTCAAGTAGCGCCATGTCAAGTAGCGCCACGTCAAGTAGCGCCACGTAAAGTAGCGCTACGTCAAGTAGCGCCATGTCAAGTAGCGCCACGTAAAGTAGCGCTACGTCAAGTAGCGCCACATCAAGTAGCGCCACGTAAAGTAGCGCTACGTCAAGTAGCGCCATGTCAAGTAGCGCCACGTCAAGTAGCGCCACATCAAGTAGCGCCACGTAAAGTAGCGCCACGTCAAGTAGCGCCATGTCAAGTAGCGCCACATCAAGTAGCGCCACGTCAAGTAGCGCTACGTCAAGTAGTGCTACGTCAAGTAGCGCCACGTCAAGTAGCGCCATGTCAAGTAGCGCCACATCAAGTAGCGCCACGTAAAGTAGCGCTACGTCAAGTAGCGCCACGTCAAGTAGCGCCATGTCAAGTAGCGCCACATCAAGTAGCGCCACGTCAAGTAGCGCTACGTCAAGTAGTGCTACGTCAAGTAGCGCCACGTCAAGTAGCGCCATGTCAAGTAGCGCCACATCAAGTAGCGCCACATCAAGTAGCCCCACGTCAAGTAGCGCTACGTCAAGTAGTGCTACGTCAAGTAGCGCCACGTCAAGTAGCGCCATGTCAAGTAGCGCCACATCAAGTAGCGCCACGTAAAGTAGCGCTACGTCAAGTAGCGCTACGTCAAGTAGTGCTACGTCAAGTAGCGCCATGTCAAGTAGCGCCACGTAAAGTAGCGCTACGTCAAGTAGCGCCACATCAAGTAGCGCCACGTAAAGTAGCGCTACGTCAAGTAGCGCCATGTCAAGTAGCGCCACGTCAAGTAGCGCCACATCAAGTAGCGCCACGTAAAGTAGCGCCACGTCAAGTAGCGCCATGTCAAGAAGCGCCACATCAAGTAGCGCCACGTCAAGTAGCGCTACGTCAAGTAGTGCTACGTCAAGTAGCGCCACGTCAAGTAGCGCCATGTCAAGTAGCGCCACATCAAGTAGCGCCACGTAAAGTAGCGCTACGTCAAGTAGCGCCACGTCAAGTAGCGCCATGTCAAGTAGCGCCACATCAAGTAGGGCCACGTCAAGTAGCGCTACGTCAAGTAGTGCTACGTCAAGTAGCGCCACGTCAAGTAGCGCCATGTCAAGTAGCGCCACATCAAGTAGCGCCACATCAAGTAGCCCCACGTCAAGTAGCGCTACGTCAAGTAGTGCTACGTCAAGTAGCGCCACGTCAAGTAGCGCCATGTCAAGTAGCGCCACATCAAGTAGCGCCACATCAAGTAGCGCCACGTAAAGTAGCGCTACGTCAAGTAGCGCTACGTCAAGTAGTGCTACGTCAAGTAGCGCTACGTCAAGTAGCGCCACGTCAAGTAGCGCCATGTCAAGTAGCGCCACATCAAGTAGCGCCACGTAAAGTAGCGCTACGTCAAGTAGTGCTACGTCAAGTAGCGCTACGTCAAGTAGCGCCACGACAAGTAGCGCCATGTCAAGTAGCGCCACAACAAGTAGCGCCATGTCAAGTAGCGCCACAACAAGTAGCGCCATGTCAAGTAGCGCCACAAGTAGCGCCATGTCAAGTAGCGCCACGTCAAGTAGCGCCATGTCAAGTAGCGCCACAACAAGTAGCCCCATGTCAAGTAGCGCCATGTCAAGTAGCGCCATGTCAAGTAGCGCCACAAGTAGCGCCATGTCAAGTAGCGCCACGTCAAGTAGCACCACAACAAGTAGCGCCATGTCAAGTAGCGCCACGTGAAGTACCGCCATGTCAATTAGCGCCACGTCAAGTAGCGCCATGTCAAGTAGCGCCACGCCAAGTAGCGCCACGTCAAGTAGTGCCATGTCAAGTAGCGCCACGTCAAGTAGCGCTACGTCAAGTAGCGCCATGTCAAGTAGCGCCACGTCAAGTAGCGCTACGTCAAGTAGCGCGACGTCAAGTAGCGCGACGTCAAGTAGCGCCATGTCAAGTAGCGCCATGTCAAGTAGCGCCATGTCAAGTAGCGCCACGTCAAGTAGCGCCATGTCAAGTAGCGCCACGTCAAGTAGCGCCACGTCAAGTAGCGCCATGTCAAGTAGCGCCATGTCAAGTAGCGCCATGTCAAGTAGCGCCACGTCAAGTAGCGCCATGTCAAGTAGCGCCACGTCAAGTATCGCCACGTCAAGTAGCGCCATGTCAAGTAGCGCCATGTAAAGTAGCGCCACGTCAAGTAGCGCCTCAACAAGTAGCGCCATGTCAAGTAGCGCCACGTCAAGTAGCGCCATGTCAAGTAGCGCCATGTCAAGTAGCGCCATGTCAAGTAGCGCCATGTCAAGTAGCGCCACGTCAAGTAGCGTCATGTCAAGTAGCGCCACGTCAAGTAGCGCCATGTCAAGTAGCGCCATGTCAAGTAGCGCTACGTCAAGTAGCGCCATGTCAAGTAGCACCATGTCAAGTAGCGCTACGTCAAGTAGCGCCACGCCAAGTAGCGCCACATCAAGTAGCGCCATGTCAAGTAGCGCTACGTCAAGTAGCGCCACGTCAAGTAGCGCTACGTCAAGTAGCGCTACGTCAAGTAGCGCCACGTCAAGTAGCGCCATGTCAAGTATCGCCATGTCAAGTAGCGCCACGTCAAGTAGCGCCATGTCAAGTATCGCCATGTCAAGTAGCGCCACGTCAAGTAGCGCCATGTCAAGTAGCGCCACGTCAAGTAGCGCTACGTCAAGTAGCGCCAAGTCAAGTAGCGCCACGTCAAGTAGCGCCATGTCAAGTAGCGCCATGTCAAGTAGCGCCATGTCAAGTAGCGCCACGTCAAGTAGCGCCATGTCAAGTAGCGCCACGTCAAGTAGCGCCACGTCAAGTAGCGCCATGTCAAGTAGCGCCATGTCAAGTAGCGCCATGTCAAGTAGCGCCACGTCAAGTAGCACCATGTCAAGTAGCGCCACGTCAAGTATCGCCACGTCAAGTAGCGACACGTCAAGTAGCGCCTCAACAAGTAGCGCCATGTCAAGTAGCGCCACGTCAAGTAGCGCCATGTCAAGTAGCGCCATGTCAAGTAGCGCCATGTCAAGTAGCGCCATGTCACGTAGCGCCACGTCAAGTAGCGTCATGTCAAGTAGCGCCACGTCAAGTAGCGCCATGTCAAGTAGCGCCATGTCAAGTAGCGCTACGTCAAGTAGCGCCATGTCAAGTAGCGCCATGTCAAGTAGCGCTACGTCAAGTAGCGCCACGCCAAGTAGCGCCACATCAAGTAGCGCCATGTCAAGTAGCGCTATGTCAAGTAGCGCCACGTCAAGTAGCGCTACGTCAAGTAGCGCCACGTCAAGTAGCGCCATGTCAAGTAGCGCTACGTCAAGTAGCGCCACGTCAAGTAGCGCCACATCAAGTAGTGCCATGTCAAGTAGCGCTACGTCAAGTAGCGCCATGTCAAGTAGCGCTACATCAAGTAGCGCCACGTCAAGTAGCGCCATGTCAAGTAGTGCTACGTCAAGTAGCGCCACGTCAAGTAGCGCCACGTCAAGTAGCGCTACGTCAAGTAGCGCCACGTCAAGTAGCGCCACGTCAAGTAGCGCCACATCAAGTAGCGCCATGTCAAGTAGCGCCACGTCAAGTAGCGCCACGTCAAGTAGCGCCACGTCAAGTAGCGCCATGTCAAGTAGCGCCACATCAATTAGCGCTACGTCAAGTAGCGCCACGTCAAGTAGCGCTACGTCAAGTAGCGCCACGTCAAGTAGCGCCATGTCAAGTAGCGCCACATCAATTAGCGCTATGTCAAGTAGCGCCACATCAAGTAGCGCCACGTCAAGTAGCGCTACGTCAAGTAGCGCCACGTCAAGTAGCGCCATGTCAAGTAGCGCCACATCAATTAGCGCTACGTCAAGTAGCGCCACGTCAAGTAGCGCCACGTCAAGTAGCGCCACGTCAAGTAGCGCCACGTCAAGTATCGCCACGTCAAGTAGCGCCACGTCAAGTAGTGTCATGTCAAGTAGCGCCATGTCAAGTAGCGCCACACCAAGTAGCGCCACGTCAAGTATCGCTACGTCAAGTAGCGCCACGTCAAGTAGCGCCATGTCAAGTAGCGCCACATCAATTAGCGCTACGTCAAGTAGCGCCACGTCAAGTAGCGCCACGTCAAGTAGCGCCACGTGAAGTAGCGCCACGTCAAGTAGCGCCACGTCAAGTAGCGCCACGTCAAGTAGTGCCATGTCAAGTAGCGCCATGTCAAGTAGCGCCACGCCAAGTAGCGCCACGTCAAGTAGCGCCACGTCAAGTAGCGCCACGTCAAGTAGCGCCATGTCAAGTAGCGCCACGTCAAGTAGCGCCACGTCAAGTAGCGCCATGTCAAGTAGCGCCACGTCAAGTAGCGCCATGTCAAGTAGCGCCACGTCAAGTAGCGCCACGTCAAGTAGCGCCACGTCAAGTAGCGCCATGTCAAGTAGCGCCACGTCAAGTAGCGCCACGTCAAGTAGCGCCACGTCAAGTAGCGCCACGTCAAGTAGCGCCACGTCAAGTAGCGCCATGTCAAGTAGCGCCACGTCAAGTAGCGCCATGTCAAGTAGCGCCACGTCAAGTAGCGCCACGTCAAGTAGCGCCATGTCAAGTAGCGCCACGTCAAGTAGCGCCACGTCAAGTAGCGCCACGTCAAGTAGCGCCACGTCAAGTAGCGCCATGTCAAGTAGCGCTACTAACGGACTCTTTACCTCGGCAAAAAGTGCAAAGTGGTACTTCTTCGGAGCCCATCATGCACACACTTGACTGAAGGAAATCACAAGTTGCTGGATCATTGTTTGGTTCAGTGATGAGCTTCGTCTAAACGTAACTTGATAAGCTCTACACAGGACGTAACATGACGCAATTAAGCTCTACACAGGGCCTAACATGACGCGACAAAGCTGCTAACAGAGAGAAATAAGAGCTGATAAAGCTCTACACAGAACTGCAAATCCTGTTCAGGAGTCATGTCATTTTATCAGAACTCTCAACCAGTACTCTAGTAGGTATGACCCATCACAGGACCAGACCCGCTCTAGTGCATAAAGGTTCCCAGACCAACTGAGACGATGGTATAGTTCAAAAGTCATCTTTGGAATCACAAACTAAACTTACATTGAAAAGGTTCACTGTGACGGCCGTGTGGAACTGACTATGTAAAGCTCTGCTGGTAAACGAGTGAGTTATCTTCTCTTCCTGAGCCCGAGCTACCATGTTCTACCCTCAGATCTCTCTCTCCATCTCTCTCTCTCTCTGTCTCCTCGCACAAGTTCTAGGCTCAGTTCTCTCTTTCCTCACACAAATTTTACTCTCAGCTCTCTCTCTTCCCACAGGTTCTACTCCTCAATCGAGATTAGACAGATGTTCCCTAAGTCCATTATAATCGGCAGAACGAAAATCAGGGTTTTTTTTTTTACCGTATTATCATTATCCTTGTATTCCCAGTTAATACTAAAAGTGATGGATTTGTGATCACTTGTGCCAAGCTCTTCGGCGATCTCCAGATTATTTACGAGTGTTTCCTTATTTGACAAGACTAGGTCTAGCAAATTATTACCCCTGGTAGGCTCTGTTACACACTGCTTCAGAAAACAGTCCTGAACTGTTTCCATAAAGTCATTGGACTCCAGATTACCGGTCAAAGAAGTCCAGTCAATTTGACTAAAATCCCCTACTATCACTACATTAGTGTCAAGAAGCCCTAAGAGTTTCGTCCCAAAGAAGTCTCCCTCTATCGTGATCCAAGTCTGGAGGTCGGTATATCCCACCTAGAATTAATTTTTCTTGACCTTCTACAAACTCTACCCAAACAGATTCTGTTATTAGTCCATCTATTTTTATACCTGTTTTTATGCAAAAATTAATATTTTCTCGTACATATAATGCGACTCCTCTCCCCCCTTCCCTTCCCATTACATCTATCCACATGGAACAACTTAAACCCTTGAATATTACACTCAGCAATCATATCCCAACTTTTTAAAGCATACCACGTTTCAGTTAATGCAATGACATCAAAGTTCCCAGCACATGCTACCAAACGTAGTTCATTAATCTTATTTCTTGCACGTCGACTGTTGGGATAAAATATCATCACATGTTTGTTTTTCTTCTGCACATTTTTCCTATTCATCTTTGCTTTTACACAATTTCTGAAATTATCATTACCCAGCGTTACTCCACGACTGTTATTAAGATTCATAATATCAAAGCCTAAATCAATATATCCATACTCATTATTTTTCATTTCTAAACCCATACCTCTAACTAATCCTAGTTTAAAGTCCTAACAACCCCTTTCAACTGAGCTAGCAAGAAAACCCACACCTGCCCTGGATAAGTGAGCTCCATCCCTGGCATACATGTCATTTCGGCCATAGAAGTTGTTCCAGTTGTCAATGAATGGTACTGCATTATCCTTACAGTGTTTGTCCAGCCAACAATTAATACCAATTGCTCTGGACAACCATTCATTTCCAACACCCCTTCTTGGCAAAATGCCACATATAACAGGGCACCCCTTCTTCCTAATTATGTCTATTGCTGTCCTGAACCTTCTAACTAAATCCTCACTTTTACACTTGCCTACATCATTGCCTCCAGCACTGAGGCAGATAATAGGATTGATCCCATTACCATTCATGACATCAAGCCAGCTAACAATATCCTCCATCCCAGCACCAGGAAAGCAAACCCTGTATCTCCTACTCCTATCCTTCAAGCAGAAGGCCCTATCCATATACCTAACCTGGCAAAAATATTTTTACCTTCCTTGGTGTCGTTCGTCGTCACGTTTCCAGTAGTCGATTCACATTCGTCGGGTAGCACGGAGAATGCTTTAGATGTTTCCACAACAGTTTCCACGGCAGTCTTTCTCCATCGTTTCTACCTTTCCATTCGTCTTCTTGATCATCAACTTCGTTCCATGCTGTCCAGCCACTGTCCAGGTTCCCTTCTTGACCTGAGGATTCACAACAGGAGGACTACTACAAATCCTCTTGTGTTCCTCAGTCAATCACAGTATCTCTATCTTCACTACCCTCAATTCCTCCTTAAGCTGCTAGTAAAGTTGCTCGATGGAGGGCATCTTGGTTCAGTCCACAGAGAGTACACTAGACACGTCCCCACTAAGCTAGGTACAGGTCACCACTGACACTTATTAATAATAAAAAATTGCGCCTTACTAAAGCAGATCAAATAAATAAATCCCTTAGAAACTGTTAACAGTAATTTCAATAAAACAATAAAACTTCTACTGAAATCAAAGATGAATTAATCACGTGGATTAATAAAAACACACAAACCAGGTAATCCAGTCAGACCAATTATTAGCTCCATAAGTTCAGTTTCATATAAATTATCTAAATGGCTTGTCAACATTTTGATCCTTATTGTTGGAAAAATTTCTAACTTTAATGTTAAAAACAACTTAGATTTAGTTGATAAATTAAGCACCTTGACTGACTTAAATGATTTTATCATGGTTAGCTTTGATGTTACTTCCTTGTTTACAAAAGTTCCTGTTGATGACTTGTTAAGTTTCTTATCTGAAGAACTTGTTAATTACGATTTACCATTGCTAGTTCCTGCTATCATTAAACTTATTAAACTTTGTATTGTTGATGCAAAATTTGTATTTAATAAGTTTTATACTCAGAAGTTTGGTATGGTAATGGGAAATCCTCTCACCTGTTCTTAGTAACCTATACATGGAAGTTTATGAAACAAGGTTGCTTAACACAATCCTCCCTAATAGAGTTAAATGGTTCAGATATACTGATGATATTTTGTGTTATGCCTTGTTAAATTAAATAGCTTAGCCCATTCTATAAACTTTACTGTTGAGTTTGAGGAAAATAACTCATTGCCTTTTCTAGATGTTTTAATTATTAAGAGTAATAATGAATTCAAATTTAACATTAACAGAAAACCTACAAATAACTGTTCCCATGTAAACTATTATTCTTCACATCAAGATAGAGTTAAACTGTCTGTTTTCTCATCAATGTTTTTGAGAGCTTTACGTATTTGTAGTCCAGAGTTCATAGATGAGGAAATATCAAAAAATTATGAAATAGCTAATGATCTGAAATACCCAAGAAACGTAATTGATAAAACTTTTAAAATTGCTAGAAATACTTTTTACAATCCAAAAAGGGACAACCAACCTTATTCAACTAAAAATATGTTGGTTCTCCCTTACCATGAAAACTTGGTTGATATGCCTTCTCTTCTTAAGACTTTTAATTTCAAAGTTGTATTTAAAAATCTTGATACAGTAAAAAAAACTTTTGATAAAGAATTCCCCCCAAAATGCTGATGGATGTGTCTATAAGATTCCTTGTAAAATTTGCGATAAAGCTTATTACGGTCAAACTGGTAAAAATTTCGAACTTAGATTAAAACAACATAAATATAACATTAGAACTGGACAAGATTCCAATGCTCTATTTATTCATTTGAGAGATTTTAACCATCAAATTGATTTTCAAAAAGTAGAGAAAGTTGTATCAAGCAAGTCCATGGTCGACAGGAATGTAATTGAATCTTGTTTCATAAAAAGCAGTTTTGAAAATATGAATATTTCCTTTGGTTTATATAAATTAGATCCATTTATAATTAATAAAATTTTGAAAGAATTTAATAATACATTGGACAAATAATAAATCTTAATTCTTGGGTAGAATATTTCGTTAGTGGGATGTCGTGAAGGACCTGTCTAGTTGGGCCAGAAGCCCTTCTGCAGTGTTCCTCCTTTCTTATAAGTCGGGTGTCGTCGCGCGTCAGGTGTTGCTTTGTTGTGGGATATGATTGTGAGGTGTGGTCTAGACCCTTTATATGCCTTCCTTTGATGTATTACTTTTATTGTTCCTTGATAATGTGAGAAGTCATGAAAGGGCTTGGAATTTCACTATCCTTTCACAGTGGTTGTTTTGCATATTCTGATATCACCTGTTTAATATATATATATATATATATATATATATATATATATATATATATATATATATATATATATATATATATATATATATATATATATATATATTCAACAAGTCGGCCGTCTCCCACCGAGGCAGGGTGACCCAAAAAGAAAGAAAATCCCCAAAAAGAAAATGCTTTCATCATCATTCAACACTTTCACCTCACACATAATCACTGTTTTTGCAGAGGTGCTCAGAACACAACAGTTTAGAAGCATATACGTATAAAGATACACAACATATCCCTCCAAACTGCCAATATCCCGAACCCCTCCTTTAGAGTGCAGGCATTGTACTTCCCATTTCTAGGACTCAAGTCCGGCTATATAAAAATAACCGGTTTCCCTGAATCCCTTCACTAAATATTACCCTGCTCACACTCCAACAGATCGTCAGGTCCCAAATACCATTCGTCTACATTCACTCCTATCGAGATATATATATATATATATATATATATATATATATATATATATATATATATATATATATATATATATATATATATATATATATATATATATATATATATATATATATATATACTCACACACACACTGGGAGTGTGTCCTGATGCCAATGTGTTGGCATTCACAGAACAGTGGTTTACAACAAATACGGTACTGCGACTGACCAAGGGATGGAAATCTTCAGGTCAAGATATTTGACACGTTTCCATGTATCATCAAGAGCTATGCAAAGTTGCAAGAACAGCAACAAGTAGATTAAATTAATTTTCTCAGATGAAAGGTAGCGTGTTGATGGTAATCTATGGCACCTCAGTAAGGATAGTCAGGCACCGTCCCGCCCCCCACACAACATGTCCCCTCAACAACAACCCCCCCCCCATGTGGGGTAGGGTAGGTGGAGGGGACCTACGAGGTTTACAACAAGCAAGTTACAGAATAATGTAGAATAGTGATAGCGAGCATTAAGCCGCAGTTAAACATCGTCAACAAGTGTCATAAGAGATTACGTTGATCAAGTGCATAATACACTGCAAACACTGAAATTATTTGTAAACCATTGTTTTAATGAAAGAGTCGAATGTGGTCATTGTCAGCATAAACTACCACACGTCCAGGAAGGTTTGAGATAGTGTTCTAAAGAATCCATACATTCTTAAATAATATAAAAAGAAATTCATTCATTATCATGACTATTCCTTGGCATCCTGAATATTCCACATAAAATCCTGAATCTTGTAAATATTCCGATCATTCCTTATCATATAACATCCCGAATATTCATGAATTTTCCTCATTATTCCTAATATGACGGATATTCAGAGCCTGGCTATCATACTAAGGTACTCTGCTCAACATACAGAACTGTTTACACATGCTAAGTATTATTATTATTAACATATTATACTAGATATTCTACAAACTCTGAATGTCTCCCGTCACTAGAAACCAAGTAACAAGTCCCTCCCATGACATTCCTGGGTTACCCTGGGCGACTCGTATGTGTTGTTGTGTATGAAAGTTGCAATCACCTTTATGTGTGATAGTTGCAATCACCTGCGCTTGCGCATTTAGAGATATTTTAGGAACCCATGAATATCTTCCATCACTAGCACCACAGTGGTGATAGATCACCCCTCCTAGCCCTCTTGGACCATCCTAGGAATCACATATGCTATGTCGCAGGGCCGGATTACCGCATAGGCAAACTAGGCATTTGCCTAGGGCCTCGCGCATTTGGGGGCCCCGCGGTCCAAGGGGTTCAGGGGCTCATCCAAGACTGCGCACATGGTGCAAGTGCAAAGGGGTCCCTACCTAAAAAGTTCAAGTGTTTGGAGAGTAAAATTAATTTTTAAAAATTAATCAAAACAAAAATAAATAATGAAATAAAATAAAATAAAAATAAATAAACCTAACCATAGATGGCAACACTCAACACGCCTTTGTTTACATCAGAACAGCTGTGTTTTCCCGCTAATGGGTGAGTATGGGAGATTCCTCTCCAATTTTCTGTAGTAATTACACGTTATCTAGACTTGTACTGTGACAAATTAACTGAAGTGTTGTAGATAGACATTGATGTGTATGGATAAATGTTTGTTTTCGCCTCTAAATGTTAAGGGAGGTACCTGATAGGGTTACTTGACCAGTAAAGACGCATGGACCAGTGAAGACGCATTTTTGGTAAAAAATCCTATAAAGAAAAACCTAAAAACGCAAACTGACTTCCGTTTGTAGGTTTTAAAAGCACTTTGTCCTGTCTTTAAGTCTTTACCATTTCAATAACAGATCTCAATTGATTGATGTTCTACATCACTTCCGTCGCAAATGCTTAGTTTTCAAGTTGCGACGGAAGTGATGTAGAACATCAATTAATTTACTACATATTTCCCCAGAAACACACAAGCCACATCAGAAAATCGTTGGTTGGGTGAAACTGAAAATTGTCCCTGCATTCTTTAATTCTCATGTCCTTATCTATGGTGGTAGGCCATATATCATGCAAAACATAATGGTTAGTTTAGTTATGAAAATGGTAATATAAATACCATTGTGCATTGTTCTTGGACTCGGTATGATTTCTGTTTAAGTAAACTGGAGATCAAGGAGGATGAATTAGTAAAATATTCGTAGCCCAAATCACTAACCTAATCTATGGTAAAAGTTCTGTATATGACTCCTTTCTGGTAACGTTTTGAATTTTTAGATGCGCAGCCAGAGGAAAGGGGGCTACAAGGGCCATATCCCCCCAATTGACAGAAAAAAAAAATCTAATAATTAAAAAATTAATAATAATTGATAATGAAAAATTTGTATTTGCATGATTACAGACAGTGATACATCCTCATTATGGCATCTCGTGAACGTGATGTTGGACGTTCTTATGCGAGTGGGTCACAGAAAAGAAAGAAAGAAAATTCAAGAAGTAGAACAGAAAAAGAAAGATGTAGGAAGCTGCAGAAAGATCACAGACATGCTCACGAAAACAGTTTCTGATGTTACCAGTACAGTTGAATCTGCAGATAGGTCAGATCATACAGGAAGCCCTCCCTCCCATTATTTCTCAGCCAGCATCTACTTCTTTTGTGTCTTCTCTCAATGTTTCAATGGACATTTCATCCACAGGATTTGTCTTAAAAGATCCTGCCTCATGGCCAAATGTAATCCCAGATTCTCTACGTAATGCTTTCATTGCAGAAAACTTCAGTCAAACTCTGAACATTGACTTTAGGAAATCAGCAAGGATTTATGATGATGGAAGTCATCGTTGTTTAAAGTCATCTGTTTTATAGGAAGCTTGCAAATTCAGGAACTGTGAAAAGATCATGGATGGTATACTCTGAAAGCTCAGGAAAAGTGTACTGTTCAGCATGCAAGCTATTTTCTACCAAAGAAAATACCTTCACACAGGGGTTCAATGACTGGAAAAATTCCAAGCGTTTCGAGGAACATGATAACAGCACCACTCACAGGAGCTGCATTTTAGCCAGTGTATTTCGTGCACAGAAAAAAAGCTTACTGGATTCTCATTTGGAAAATCAAACTGAAAAAGAGCGCACTTATTGGAGAAAAGTTCTAGAAAGAGTTGTTGCTGTTGTAAAATTCTTAGCTCTAAGAGGACTTGCTTTCCGTGGAGAAAATGAGGTTTTTGGTTCGGAAAACAATGGCAATTTCCTAGGGATCATAGAACTGTTAGCACAATTCGATCCATTCTTAGCAAATCATGTGTCACGCCTTGGGAATGCAGGAAGAGGCACTGTATCTTACATGTCATCTACTATGTGCAATGAATTTATTGAACTGATGACTAAGAAGGTCCTCAATAACATCATAGCAGCTGTGAAAACTGCAAAATACTTTGCAATAAGTGTAGATTCAACACCAGATATTTCACATACAGATCAATTGACATTCATTGTTCGCTTTGTCGACTCCAGTGGTAAGCCTGTAGAGCGCTTTATAAAATTCATTCCTCTTTCAGGCCATGATGGAGAAACAATGATGAATGTAGTGCTGGATACTCTGCTTAAACATGATCTCTCTATTATGGATTGCCGTGGCCAGAGCTACGACAATGCAAGTAACATGTCGGGTAAATATAATGGATTGCAAGCCCGTATCAAGCAAATCAACCCACTTGCTGAATATGTGCCCTGCTCAGCACATTCTCTTAATCTTGTTGGGTCATGTGCTGCGGAGTGTTGTATCGCTGCAGTTTCATTTTTTGGACTTTTACAAGCACTCTTTAATTTTTTCTCTGCTTCAACGCATCGGTGGAGTATACTCAAGTCAACCATTCATGGAGATGTCATCAAATCATTATCAACAACAAGGTGGTCAGCGCAGCATGATGCAACACATGCTTTGAAAGACAGCTTTGCTGAAATACGTTCTGCTTTGATCCAAATAGCAGAGGATGAAGACCAGACAGCAACTACAAGAAGCGAAGCAGCCAGCTTAGCATCAAAATTGGAAGATTTTGAATTGGCCTTACTCTGTGTGCTTTGGGACTGTATACTGGAACGGTTAAATGCCACGAACAAGACACTTCAGAAAATTGAAATTGAAATGGCTACTTGTGCTAACCTCTATGCAGGCTTAGTGGAATTTGTAAGCTCACTTCGCAATGATGAAGCTTTTGAAATGTTTGAAGAGAAAGCTAAACTGCTGGTGAAAGACTACAGTTACCGGGCTGATCATCAGCAGTCAAGGAAGAGGAAACGCAATTTTGAAGAGCCAGACAATGAAATTGTGTTGCTACCAAGGCAGAAATGTAAGACAGCTACATACTTCGTCATTCTGGATTCACTGATTACAGAATTGGTGAAAAGAAAAGAAATCTACCAGAATCTCAATGACAAGTTTGGATTTCTGTTCAAAATTACTACTATGCCAGATGCAGAATTGAGAGAAGCTGCATTAAAGTTGCAACAACACCTTTCAGCAGATGTTCAGGGCACATTTGTTGAAGAAATAGTTCATTTTTCTGGGTATATGAATCAGATTAAAGCTCCACCTGAAAAATGTGCACCCTCAGCTGCTTTGAAACATTTAAGAAATGCAGGTATCTCAGAAACCTTCCCTAATGTTGACATAGTGTATCGCCTTTACCTAACACTTCCAGCTACTAACTGTGAAGGAGAACGTTCATTTTCTGTTTTGAAAAGAGTGAAAAACCAGCTCCGTTCAACAATGAGCCAAGACAAATTGTGTAACCTAGCCTTGTTGACCATTGAGTCTGATCTAACAAGAAATATTGATTTTCAGAATATAATTGATGATTTTGCCAATATGAAATCCAGAAAAAAAGTTTATTTAAGAAGTGCCTGTGAATATAAACAATTCTTTACTTTCTTGAGTTTATATGATTTGATAGTCTTATGCATGATGCAATGATAACAATAATGGTCAGTGATTTATAAAGGGAATAATAGTGCTGTAGTGGTTATGCTGAATATAATAGGTACATGATGTCACTACTTTAATAGCCTAATCTAGTAATACTATGCTGTCTTGAGTTTATTCTCTTTAAAATGCATGATTTAACAAGATAGTTACATGTATAATGGCTGTTGGTAAACGGTTTTGGTTGTCTTGATGTACTTTCCCTATTAAATTTAATCTAAATAGCCAGAATGTATTTAATTAGACCTTAAACAGGCTCACACCGACCCCCTCCACCCCCACCCCCAAGCTGGAAGGGGTCGCTTCGCTTACCCGTAACTCAAAGGGGCCCCGCCAATCTGAATAGCCTAAGGCCCGGAGACTTCTTAATCCGGCCCTGGAGCCTATGTGTGGTAGTTGTAATCACATAAACTAGTTTCAATCAAGTTTCAATCACTAGTTGCAATCACCAAGTTGCAATCACTAGTTGCAATCACCAAGTTGCAATCACCAGTTGCAATCACTAGTTGCAATCATCAAGTTTCAATCACTAGTTGCAATCATCAAGTTTCAATCACTAGTTGTAATCACCTATTTGCAATCACTAGTTGCAATCACCAAGTTGCAATCACCAGTTGCAATCATCAAGTTGCAATCACTAACTGCAATAATCTAAACCTGTGTATCATACCCTCTTGCAGCTCTACCTGAATGAACTCCCTACTATTGTTTACATAGTTTACCCCAGGATTATTATTATAATCAAAAAGAAGCGCTAAGCCACAAGGGCTATACAGCATTTACCCCAGGAACACAAACAGAGAAAGTGAGAATCAATTTTCTCACAACACCTCATGGGGTGCTACACTTCCCGGAGTTCCCCGTGTACGACCATACCGACTGGCAGGATGTGTTCCCTGACGGGCGAAATGTGCAGGACAGGTGCGGAGAACATTAGTCTAACGGCACCAAATCCTCTCGAGGCCCCATTGCATAAAGATGCAACGTTTTTGTATAGCGTTTTTGTATAGCACTCTTGCTTAAGGTTATGCATAATAGACTCCACTAGAAAGCACAATGATTTGAGCAGCTGCCCACTTTGGTGGGTGACTGCACGCAGTGACGTGGTTGAAGACTGCATTCGACTCCTGGCCCGTCCTGATTGAGTACTGATATTGGGCTAATCTGGTTTCCAGTGGTGATAGTGCTGTCCTGGGAGAAAGTAATGGTGAAGCTGGAGGTGCTGTCCTGGGAGACAGTAATGGTGAAGCTGGAGGTGCTGTCCTGGGAGACAGTAATGGTGAAGCTGGAGGTGCTGTCCTGGGAGACAGTAATGGTGAAGCTGGAGATTTTGTCCAGGTAGTCGGGAATTATACGCAGGAAGGAATACATATAAATGACCTCATAGGGGACAAGAGCCGTAGTGGGGAAGCAAGTGTAGTCAAAGATAAGATAAAACCAATATTGCAAACTAGAAATACCACAGGAAATAGCAAACAAGAGGACTCCACTAGCAATAGTGAGGATATATTACCATAAACAGCTGGTGGGAGCTCCATTGTTGGTGCTAGGGAGGATAGGAATAAGACAGGGAAACATGCACCAACAGGGAATACAGTCACAGAAACCCAAAAGCAAACGGAAACCAAGCCTGTGCACATACTATGCACTTGGTATCTGCAGACATGGGAAATCTGGAAAAAAACGGGGCGTGCAACTATGACCACCCTAGAAAATGCCATGCCCATATGACAACAGGAAAATGCAAACTCCCTTCCTGTAAGCTTTTTCACCCTGAAATGTGTACCTCTTCAGTGCAGGAAAGACTGTGCTATAACTTAAATTGCCAGGCACACCATCTAAAGGGGACAAAAAGATACAAAACATCCAGGCCATGGGAAAACCTGGGTAGCCACAGCCACTCAAGAGGGAGAGGTTTTTTAGTGCCAGGAAGGAAAAAAAAACTGGCAGGAAATGGCAGAAATCGTACACCAAATCCAGTCATTCCTGGAGTGGAACCACAGTCGATGGCCTCCACTCCAAACCAACAGATACAGATACTAATGCCGGAAAAAAAATCCCCCCCCAGTACCAACAGTACCACCAGTCCAATGACATTCTTCTTTGCAAATATACAGGGTCTAAAGCCAGCAACAAACAACAAAATACATTTCATCCGTGGACTGCTTGCAGAGGCAAAGGCAATGTTCGCGGCTTTCACTGAGACCCACATAAAGGATCACTTGGACAACGAAATATGGATCCCAGGTTACAACCTATACAGATGTGACAGAGTGAACAGGCAAAACGGGGGGGGGGTTGGCCTGTACATTGCAGAGTCACTTGATTGCACAGAACTGCTTAATGCCTCAAATGATGTAGTGGAAGTTTTAGCAGTAAAGGTCGAGAACCAAAACCTAGTCATTGTGGTAGTCTACAAGCCTCCGGATGCAACATCCCAGAAATTCCAGGAACAGCTGTTAAAAATTGACCACTGTCTGGAAAATCTTCCAGCTCCTGCACCCAACATCTTGCTCCTGGGGGATTTCAACTTAAGGCACCTAAAATGGAGGAATATAGCAAATAATATTGTTGCAGCAATAACACCAGGAGGCAGCTCTGATGAAAACTCACCCTCACACGAGCTTTTAAATCTCTGCACAAAATTCAATTTAAACTAGCAAATAATAGAGCCTACTAGACTGGAGAATACACTAGACCTCATCTTCACTAACAATGATGATCTGATAAGAAATGTCACCATATCAAAAACAATATACTCAGATCACAACATAATTGAAGTTCAGACATGAATGCGTGGAGCCCCAGACCGACATAATGAGACTAGTCACGAGGGAGCATTCACCAAATTCAACTTCAATAACAAAAACATAAAGTGGGACCAAGTAAACCAAGTCCTAACCGATATAAGCTGGGAAGATATACTAAGCAACACAGACCCAAACTTATGCCTAGAACAGATTAACTCGGTGGCACTCGATGTATGCACAAGACTTATTCCTCTAAGAAAAAGGAGGAGTAGATGTAAAATAGAAAGAGACAGGCGCTCCCTTTACAGGCGACGGAAAAGAATAACAGAGCGGCTAAAAGAGGTCAATATATCTGAAGTGCGTAGGGAGACACTGGTCAGAGAAATAGCAAGCATCGAACTCAAGCTAAAGGAATCTTATAGGAGTCAGGAATCGCGGGAAGAACTAAAAGCCATAAATGAAATCGAAATAAACCTAAAGTATTTCTTCTCCTATGCCAAATCAAAGTCGAGAACAACGTCCAGTATTGGGCCCCTACTTAAACAAGATGGGTCCTACACAGATGACAGCAAGGAAATGAGTGAGCTACTCAAGTCCCAATATGACTCAGTTTTTAGCAAGCCGCTAACCAGACTGAGAGTCGAAGATCAAAATGATTTTTTTATGAGAGAGCCACAAAATTTGATTAACACAAGCCTATCCGATGTTATCCTGACGCCAAATGACTTCGAACAGGCGATAAATGACATGCTCATGCACTCTGCCCCAGGGCCAGACTCATGGAACTCCGTGTTCATCAAGAACTGCAAGAAGCCCCTATCACGAGCCTTTTCCATCCTATGGAGAGGGAGCATGGACACGGGGGTCGTCCCACAGTTACTAAAAACAACAGACATAGCCCCACTCCACAAAGGGGGCAGTAAAGCAACAGCAAAGAACTACAGACCGATAGCACTAACATCCCATATCATAAAAATCTTTGAAAGGGTCCTAAGAAGCAAGATCACCACCCATCTAGAAACCCATCAGTTACACAACCCAGGGCAACATGGGTTTAGAACAGGTCGCTCCTGTCTGTCTCAACTATTGGATCACTACGACAAGGTCCTAAATGCACTAGAAGACAAAAAGAATGCAGATGTAATATATACAGACTTTGCAAAAGCCTTCGACAAATGTGACCATGGCGTAATAGCGCACAAAATGCGTGCTAAAGGAATAACAGGAAAAGTCGGTCGATGGATCTATAATTTCCTCACTAACAGAACACAGAGAGTAGTCGTCAACAGAGTAAAGTCCGAGGCAGCTACGGTGAAAAACTCTGTTCCACAAGGCACAGTACTCGCTCCCATCTTGTTCCTCATCCTCATATCCGACATAGACAAGGATGTCAGCCACAGCACCGTGTCTTCCTTTGCAGATGACACCCGAATCTGCATGACAGTGTCTTCCATTGCAGACACTGCAAGGCTCCAGGCGGACATCAACCAAATCTTTCAGTGGGCTGCAGAAAACAATATGAAGTTCAACGATGAGAAATTTCAATTACTCAGATATGGTAAACACGAGGAAATTAAATCTTCATCAGGGTACAAAACAAATTCTGGCCATAAAATAGAGCGAAACACCAACGTCAAAGACCTGGGAGTGATCATGTCGGAGGATCTCACCTTCAAGGACCATAACATTGTATCAATCGCATCTGCTAGAAAAATGACAGGATGGATAATGAGAACCTTCAAAACTAGGGATGCCAAGCCCATGATGACACTCTTCAGGTCACTTGTTCTATCTAGGCTGGAATATTGCTGCACACTAACAGCACCTTTCAAGGCAGGTGAAATTGCTGACCTAGAAAATGTACAGAGAACCTTCACGGCGCGCATAACGGAGATAAAACACCTCAATTACTGGGAGCGCTTGAGGTTCCTAAACCTGTATTCCCTGGAACGCAGGCGGGAGAGATACATGATCATATACACCTGGAAAATACTAGAGGGACTAGTACCGAACTTGCACACGAAAATCACTCACTACGAAAGCAAAAGACTTGGCAGACGATGCAACATCCCCCCAATGAAAAGCAGGGGTGTCACTAGCACGTTAAGAGACCATACAATAAGTGTCAGGGGCCCGAGACTGTTCAACTGCCTCCCAGCATACATAAGGGGGATTACCAACAGACCCCTGGCAGTCTTCAAGCTGGCACTGGACAAGCACCTAAAGTCGGTTCCTGACCAGCCGGGCTGTGGCTCGTACGTTGGTTTGCGTGCAGCCAGCAGCAATAGCCTGGTTGATCAGGCTCTGATCCACCAGGAGGCCTGGTCACAGACCGGGTCGCGGGGGCGTTGACCCCCGGAACTCTCTCCAGGTAAACTCCAGGTACCTATATGTCCAATATATGAGAGAGTGTATAGAGCGCATGGGACCTTGTAAACACTACCATCCCATTGTTTTCAAAGACAATATTTACATTGAGCTTTTTTTTAGTGCCTCGCGTAGGCTGTCTAAATTCTCATTGTATGATAAAACCAGTACATTTTTTCGTGGAAGGCATTTTCTTAGATCTGTCAACAGGTGAAGCAGCAGCTGGTGTCCTGATCACACTAGACACGGACGTGAAGCAGCAGCTGGAATCCTGATCACACTAGACACGGACGTGAAGCAGCAGCTGGTGTCCTGATCACACTAGACACGGACGTGAAGCAGCAGCTGGTGTCCTGATCACACTAGACACGGACGTGAAGCAGCAGCTGGTGTCCTGATCACACTAGACACGGACGTGAAGCAGCAGCTGGTGTCCTGATCACACTAGACACGGACGTGAAGCAGCAGCTGGTGTCCTGATCACACTAGACACGGACGTGAAGCAGCAGCTGGTGTCCTGATCACACTAGACACGGACGTGAAGCAGCAGCTGGTGTCCTGGTCACACTAGACACGGACGTGAAGCAGCAGCTGGTGTCCTGATCACACTAGACACGGACGTGAAGCAGCAGCTGGTGTCCTGATCACACTAGACACGGACGTGAAGCAGCAGCTGGTGTCCTGGTCACACTAGACACGGACGTGAAGCAGCAGCTGGTGTCCTGATCACACTAGACGCGGACGTGAAGCAGCAGCTGGTGTCCTGATCACACTAGACACGGACGTGAAGCAGCAGCTGGTGTCCTGGTCACACTAGACACGGACGTGAAGCAGCAGCTGGTGTCTTTGTCACACTAGACACGGACGTGAAGCAGCAGCTGGTGTCCTGGTCACACTAGACAAGGACGTGAAGCAGCAACTGGTGTCCTGGTCACACTAGACACGGACGTGAAGCAGCAGCTGGTGTCTTTGTCACATTAGACACGGACGCCTGAGCAACGAATTCATCCCTAACTAGATTCGTCTGTATGGTGAGTATTTATTAAAATTTGAAATACACTCAGTGTGAAAGACGAAAACAACTCAGGGATCCTGTGTGGACACTTGCTCAGAATCTGTGTGAGAAACAGGGACGGTTGCTTGCGAATTTCATTTACGAGAGTGGCAATACAGCAGATAAAATCCCCTCAGTTGTATTTTTCTTGCACTGCAATAGTGGTTGTGATATTTACAGAGGACTTTCACCGTCTAGGTCATCCAACACTCTTAGCGATAAAAATTATAAACAATACACACACACACACACACACACACATACACACACACACACACACACACACACACATACATACACACACAGACACACACACACACATACACACACACACACATACACACACAAACACACACACACACACACACACACACACACACACACACACACACATACACACACATAGACACACACACACACACACACACACACATACACACACATACACACACACACACACACACACACACACACACATACACACACATACACACACACACATACACACACACACACACACACACACACACACACATACACACACACACACACACACACACACACACACACACACACACACACATACACACACATACACACACACACATACACACACACACACACACACACACACACACACACATACACACACATACACACACACACACACACACACACACACACACACACACACACACACACATACACACACACACACACACACACACACACATACACACACACACACACACACACACACACACACACACACACACACACACACACACACACACAATAAAACAAAGATAATATTAACAGAAAACATAAATTACACAGTAAACATTATCATACCGATATCCAGCATCAGTTAAAAATCCCACTAAATTATTGTCATAAGACATACCTAAAAAACTTCCATGAGATTCCTACAGGCAACCTGGTGATTATAAAAATCATGACGCTGGCAGGAACAGATAATATGTGTTCCACAAACAACTACACGACATGAGCTACAGAGGGAAGCAGAAGCGTCCGTGGGAGGTATGTGCTCGATCCTCAGACGACAAGATTCGTCTCAAAGTGACAATTCGTGTTGTAGGAGGAGGGCCAGACACACATGCCCTGTCGAACCTTGTATAACTCGGTGCTTCTCTGTAGGGCCCACCGGGGCCGCCACTTCCTAAGGAAGTATCAACGTATATGACCCATAAAGCCACTGTGAGGTTATAGAATGAGCTCAATTATACTATGGAAGAGTATATTCGTATGAGTTTAGTCAGAATATATCCACCTCACCCAAACAAAAGAAAAGATCGTTCTGTTATCAGAGAAACCAAAAAGACGACTTAATCAAATTCACCTGCATCTGAAAAAAAAGTTAATGCAAGTCTACAAAAAAAGATTGTCATAAAGTAAGAGACATGTGACATGAGAGCCTCTCATGGACGCTCTGCCATGAAGAAGCTTCACTGGTGGTGACATGAGAGCCTCTCATGGACGCTCTGCCATGAAGAAGCTTCACTGGTGGTGACATGAGAGCCTCTCATGGACGCTCTGCCATGAAGAAGCTTCACTGGTGGATAATGCACTATCGTAACACTTGAAGTTTGGTTCATCAACTATGAAACAACGAGAAAAATCACAAGTCCCAGTGAGTTACTGGTATTTATATTCTTACAAATGAAAATGTAAAAACTTTCAAAGCTGAAAAGACACAAACAAAACAAGAAAATTTTGTTGATAAACAATATAAATATTACCTAAGAAGACAACGCTAATGAAGGTTATCATCACAATTCTTACTGAATCATCAACTACTTAGAAAAACACACGTGACATCGGTTTTGCTTGCATACAATGTTTCAAAACAGAAAATGAAATACAAAGTTGCTGAAAAACTTTCTAATCTGCTTTGGTTATGGTAAGTCAGATCTGCGGTAATCTGTTTGTAGAAGACGTAAAAACTGCCTCGAGTGATGCCAGCGTGTCTTAAGTGACGCCAGAGTGTCTTAAGTGATGCCACAGTGTCTTACGTGACGCCACAGTGTCTTAAGTGACGCTAGAGTGTCTTAAGTGATGCCAGAGTGTCTTAAGTGACGCCAGAGTGTCTTACGTGATACCATAGTGTCTTACGTGATGCCACAGTGTCTTAAGTGATGCCACAGTGTCTTAAGTGATACCATAGTGTCTTAAGTGACGTCATAGTGTCTTAAGTGATGCCACAGTGTCTTACGTGATGCCACAGTGTCTTAAGTGATGCCACAGTGTCTTAAGTGATGCCACAGTGTCTTAAGTGATGCCACAGTGTCTTAAGTGACGCCAGAGTGTCTTAAGTGATGCCACAGTGTCTTACGTGATGCCACAGTGTCTTAAGTGATGCCACAGTGTCTTAAGTGACGCCACAGTGTCTTACGTGATGCCACAGTGTCTTAAGTGACGCCAGAGTGTCTTAAGTGATGCCACAGTGTCTTAAGTGATGCCAGAGTGTCTTAAGTGATGCCACAGTGTCTTACGTGATGCCACAGTGTCTTAAGTGATACCATAGTGTCTTAAGTGACGCCAGAGTGTCTTAAGTGATGCCACAGTGTCTTACGTGATGCCACAGTGTCTTAAGTGATGCCACAGTGTCTTAAGTGATGCCACAGTGTCTTAAGTGATGCCACAGTGTCTTAAGTGACGCCAGAGTGTCTTAAGTGATGCCACAGTGTCTTACGTGATGCCACAGTGTCTTAAGTGATGCCACAGTGTCTTAAGTGACGCCAGAGTGTCTTAAGTGATGCCACAGTGTCTTACGTGATGCCACAGTGTCTTAAGTGATACCATAGTGTCTTAAGTGATGCCACAGTGTCTTACGTGATGCCACAGTGTCTTAAGTGATGCCACAGTGTCTTAAGTGACGCCAGAGTGTCTTAAGTGATGCCACAGTGTCTTACGTGATGCCACAGTGTCTTAAGTGATGCCACAGTGTCTTAAGTGACGCCAGAGTGTCTTAAGTGATGCCACAGTGTCTTACGTGATGCCACAGTGTCTTAAGTGATACCATAGTGTCTTAAGTGACGCCAGAGTGTCTTAAGTGATGCCACAGTGTCTTACGTGATGCCACAGTGTCTTAAGTGATGCCACAGTGTCTTAAGTGACGCCAGAGTGTCTTAAGTGATGACACAGTGTCTTAAGTGGTGCCACAGTGTCTTAAGTGACGCCAGAGTGTCTTAAGTGATGCCACAGTGTCTTAAGTGGTGCCATAGTGTCTTAAGTGACGCCAGAGTGTCTTAAGTGATGCCACAGTGTCTTAAGTGGTGCCACAGTGTCTTAAGTGATGCCACAGTGTCTTAAGTGATACCATAGTGTCTTAAGTGATACCATAGTGTCTTAAGTGACGCCATAGTGTCTTAAGTGATACCATAATGTCTTAAGTGACGCCACAGTGTCTTAAGTAATACCATAGTGTCTTAACTGATGCCACAGTGTCTTAAGTGATGCCACAGTGTCTTAAGTGATGCCACAGTGTCTTAAGTGAAGCCACAGTGTCTTAAGTGATGCCATAGTGTCTTAAGTGATACCATAGTGTCTTAAGTGACGCCATAGTGTCTTAAGTGATGCCACAGTATCTTAAGTAATACCATAGTGTCTTAACTGATGCCACAGTGTCTTAAGTGATACCATAGTGTCTTAAGTGATGCCACAGTGTCTTAAGTGATACTATAGTGTCTTAAGTGACGCCAGAGTGTCTTAAGTGATGCCACAGTGTCTTAAGTGATGCCATAGTGTCTTAAGTGATACCATAGTGTCTTAAGTGACGCCATAGTGTCTTAAGTGATGCCACAGTGATGCCACAGTGTCTTAAGTGATGCCACAGTGATGCCACAGTGTCTTAAGTGATGCCACAGTGTCTTAAGTGATACCATAGTGTCTTAAGTGATGCCACAGTGTCCTTAGTGATACCATAGTGTCTTAAGTGACGCCATAGTGTCTTAAGTGATGCCACAGTGTCTTAAGTGATACCATAGTGTCTTAAGTGATGCCACAGTGTCTTATGAGATACCATAGTATCTTAAGTGATACCATAGTGTCTTAAGTGATGCCATAGTGTCTTAAGTGATGCCACAGTGTCTTAAGTGATACCATAGTGTCTTAAGTGATGCCACAGTGTCTTATGAGATACCATAGTGTCTTAAGTGATACCATAGTGTTTTAAGTGATGCCATAGTGTCTTAAGTGATGCCACAGTGTCTTAAGTGATACCATAGTGCCTTAAGTGATACTATAGTGTCTTAAGTGATACCATAGTGTCTTAAGTGATGCCACAGTGTCTTAAGTGATGCCACAGTGCCTTAAGTGATGCCACAGTGTCTTAAGTGATGCCATAGTGTCTTAAGTGATGCCACAGTGTCTTAAGTGATGCCACAGTGTCTTAAGTGATGCCATAGTGTCTTAAGTGATGCCACAGTGTCTTAAGTGATGCCACAGTGTCTTAAGTGATGCCACAGTGTCTTAAGTGATGCCACAGTGTCTTAAGTGATGCCATAGTGTCTTAAGTGATGCCACAGTGTCTTAAGTAATGCCATAGTGTCTTAAGTGATGCCACAGTGTCTTAAGTGACGCCATAGTGTCTTAAGTGACGCCATAGTGTCTTAAGTGACGCCATAGTGTCTTAAGTGATACCATAGTGTCTTAAGTGATGCCACAGTGTCTTAAGTGATGCCACAGAGTCTTAAGTGATGCCATAGTGTCTTAAGTGACGCCATAGTGTCTTAAGTGACGCCATAGTGTCTTAAGTGTACTCGCATATAATCTAGTGATACCAGTGAATAGCAGAATACAGTGTTGTAGTAGCAACTAACCAGTATTATAATGGTACTTAGTGAAGTGGAGTGACTTTCATTAGTTTCTTTTTCTTGAAATACCAGACGTTACTGTGAATTTCATATAACCTGTAGTTACCAGCGGTCGCAATATACACAACGAGAAGCAATTATTACTACAGAAAAAGCGCCCTTCCTCCAAAATTTGCACCAGTCAACTATAGTGATAATATAGCATTTATTGTGGTGGAGACGAAAAAAAAAAAAATAGAGAAGCTAGATACAGCGATTGATAAACAAAGGTGGAGGCTCGACCGTTCGTCATTGTAGGAGTGCCAGCAGTCACCGGCTCTTCAACACGCAAGTTATACTTTTGTATCAATCAAATCACATATTACTCGGGTAGATAATTTCCAGTAGATCCTTCATGTGTTAGCTCAAATCACCGACCAGTATGGTTTAAATAAGTGACCCACTGATCAGATCAGATAGACTGGTCCGAACCCTTGACTGGTCCGAACCCTTGACTGGTCCGAACCCTTGACTGGTCCGAACCCTGGACTGGTTTCAAACGGTTTCGTTGTGCACCACCTAGCAGGTTATTAATAGAATATTCAAGAGGTTGTAGTAGAATTGCAGTAAATAAACCATTCAAATCATTATGAAGCTGTGTGTAGTCTGTGGTCAGTCAAACAAACGGGCTTCCACAAGCATAAATTGTCATTTCTGTGGAAATTGGTGTCACGCCCCTTGTGCAGATATCCAAGAACTAGCTACAAGCAGTATTAAAACAGGGAAGTGTTTTTGGGTATGCCCAAATGAGATAAATCTGTGGACTAAAATCACAAGGGTATTAAAAGAGGTCAACATCAAAGCTGCTTTCATAGAAAACCTGGAAGCTTTCTACAACAGATGGGAACATAAAAAGTCCGGGCTGAATGGTACTGCCCTTGATACTGGCCATGTAGTCAGAAACTGTAAGGCTGGAGATGATGTCCTGGTAGTCAGTAAATGGGGGGCTGATAGTGCTGTCCTGGGAGACAGTAATGGGGAAGCTGGAGGTGCTGTCCTGGGAGACAGTAATGGTGAAGCTGGAGGTGCTGTCCTGGGAGACAGTAATGGTGAAGCTGGAGATGCTGTCCTGGGAGACAGTAATGAGGAAGCTGGAGATGCTGTCCTGGGAGACAGTAATGGTGAAGCTGGAGATTTTGTCCAGGTAGTCGGGAATTATACGCAAGAAGGAATACATATGAATGACCGCATAGGGGACAGGAGCCATAGTAGGGAAACAAGTGTAGTCAAAGATAAGATAAAACCAATATTGCAAACTAGAAATACCGCAGGAAATAGCAAACAAGAGGACTCCACTAGCAATAGTGAGGATATATTACCAAAAACAAATGGTGGGAGCTCCATTGTTGGTGCTAGGGAGGATAGAAGTAAGACAGGGAAACATGCACCAACAGGGAATACAGTCACAGAAACCCAAGGCAAACGGAAACCAAGCCTGTGCACATACTATGCACTCGGTATCTGCTGGCATGGGAAATCTGGAAAAACAGATGGGACGTGCAACTATGACCACCCTAGGAAATGCCATGCCCATATGACAACAGGAAAATGCAAACTCCCTTCCTGTAAGCTTTTTCACCCTGAACTGTGTACCTCTTCAGTACAGGAAAGACTGTGCTATAACTTAAATTGCCAGGCATACCATCTAAAGGGGACAAAAAGATACAAAACATCCAGGCCATGGGAAAACCTGGGTAGCCACAGCCACTCAAGAGGGAGAGGTTTTTTAGTGCCAGGAAGGAAAAAAAACTGGCAGGAAATGGCAGAAATCGTACACCAAATCCAGTCATTCCTGGAGTGGAACCACAGTCGATGGCCTCCACTCCAAACCAACAGATACAGATACTAATGCCGGAAAAAAAATCCCCCCCCAGTACCAACAATACCACCAGTCCGATAACATTCTTCTTTGCAAATATACAGGGTCTAAAGCCAGCAACAAACAACAAAATACCTTTCATCCGTGGACTGCTTGCAGAGGCAAAGGCAATGTTCGCGGCTTTCACTGAGACCCACATAAAGGATCACTTGGACAACGAAATATGGATCCCAGGTTACAACCTATACAGATGTGACAGAGTGAACAGGCAAAAGGGGGGGGTTGGCCTGTACATTGCAGAGTCACTTGTTTGCACAGAAATGCTAAATGCCTCAAATGATGTAGTGGAAGTTTTAGCAGTAAAGGTCGAGAACCAAAACCTAGTCATTGTGATAGTCTACAAGCCTCCGGATGCAACATCCCAGCAATTCCAGGAACAGCTGTTAAAAATTGACCACTGTCTGGAAAACCTTCCAGCTCCTGCACCCAACATCTTGCTCCTGGGGGATTTCAACTTAAGGCACCTAAAATGGAGGAATATAGCAAATAATATTGTTGCAGTAATAACACCAGGAGGCAGCTCTGATGAAAACTCACACTCACGCGAGCTTTTAAATCTCTGCACAAAATTCAATTTAAACCAGCAAATAATAGAGCCTACTAGACTGGAGAATACACTAGACCTCATCTTCACTAACAATGATGATCTGATAAGAAATATCACCATATCAAAAACAATATACTCAGATCACAACATAATTGAGGTTCAGTCATGTATGCGCGGAGCCCCAGACCGACATAATGAGATTAGTCACGAGGGAGCATTCACCAAATTCAACTTCAATAACAAAAACATAAAGTGGGACCAAGTAAACCAAGTCCTAACCGATATAAGCTGGGAAGATATACTAAGCAACACAGACCCCAACTTATGCGTAGAACAGATTAACTCGGTAGCACTCGATGTATGCACAAGGCTTATTCCTCTAAGAAAAAGGAGGAGTAGATGTAAAACAGAAAGAGACAGGCGCTCCCTTTACAGGCGACGGAAAAGAATAACAGAGCGGCTAAAAGAGGTCAATATATCTGAAATGCGTAGGGAGACACTGGTCAGAGAAATAGCAAGCATCGAACTTAAGCTAAAAGAATCCTTTAGGAGTCAGGAATCGCGGGAAGAACTAAAAGCCATAAATGAAATCGAAAGAAACCCAAAGTATTTCTTCTCCTATGCCAAATCAAAATCGAGAACAACGTCCAGTATTGGGCCCCTACTTAAACAAGATGGGTCCTACACAGATGACAACAAGGAAATGAGTGAGCTACTCAAGTCCCAATATGACTCAGTTTTTAGCAAGCCGCTAACCAGACTGAGAGTCGAAGATCAAAATGAATTTTTTATGAGAGAGCCACAAAATTTGATTAACACAAGCCTATCCGATGTTATCCTGACGCCAAATGACTTCGAACAGGCGATAAATGACATGCCCATGCACTCTGCCCCAGGGCCAGACTCATGGAACTCTGTGTTCATCAAGAACTGCAAGAAGCCCCTATCACGAGCCTTTTCCATCCTATGGAGAGGGAGCATGGACACGGGGGTCGTCCCACAGTTACTAAAAACAACAGACATAGCCCCACTCCACAAAGGGGGAAGTAAAGCAACAGCAAAGAACTACAGACCAATAGCACTAACATCCCATATCATAAAAATCTTTGAAAGGGTCCTAAGAAGCAAGATCACCACGCATCTAGAAACCCATCAGTTACACAACCCAGGGCAACATGGGTTTAGAACAGGTCGCTCCTGTCTGTCTCAACTATTGGACCACTACGACAAGGTCCTAAATGCACTAGAAGACAAAAAGAATGCAGATGTAATATATACAGACTTTGCAAAAGCCTTCGACAAGTGTGACCATGGCGTAATAGCGCACAAAATGCGTGCTAAAGGAATAACAGGAAAAGTCGGTCGATGGATCTATAATTTCCTCACTAACAGAACACAGAGAGTAGTCGTCAACAGAGTAAAGTCCGAGGCAGCTACGGTGAAAAGCTCTGTTCCACAAGGCACAGTACTCGCTCCCATCTTGTTCCTCATCCTTATATCCGACATAGACAAGGATGTCAGCCACAGCACCGTGTCTTCCTTTGCAGATGACACCCGAATCTGCATGACAGTGTCTTCCATTGCAGACACTGCAAAGCTCCAGGCAGACATCAACCAAATCTTTCAGTGGGCTGCAGAAAACAATATGAAGTTCAACGATGAGAAATTTCAATTACTCAGATATGGTAAACATGAGGAAATTAAATCTTCATCAGAGTACAAAACAAATTCTGGCCACAAAATAGAGCGAAACACCAACGTCAAAGACCTGGGAGTGATCATGTCGGAGGATCTCACCTTCAAGGACCATAACATTGTATCAATCGCATCTGCTAGAAAAATGACAGGATGGATAATGAGAACCTTCAAAACTAGGGAGGCCAAGCCCATGATGACACTCTTCAGGTCACTTGTTCTATCTAGGCTGGAATATTGCTGCACACTAACAGCACCTTTCAAGGCAGGTGAAATTGCCGACCTAGAAAATGTACAGAGAACTTTCACGGCGCGCATAACGGAGATAAAACACCTCAATTATTGGGAGCGCTTGAGGTTCCTAAACCTGTATTCCCTGGAACGCAGGAGGGAGAGATACATGATTATATACACCTGGAAAATCCTAGAGGGACTAGTACCGAACTTGCACACGAAAATCACCCACTACGAAAGCAAAAGACTTGGCAGACGATGCACCATCCCCCCAATGAAAAGCAGGGGTGTCACTAGCACGTTAAGAGACCATACAATAAGTGTCAGGGGCCCGAGACTGTTCAACTGCCTCCCAGCACACATAAGGGGGATTACCAACAGACCCCTGGCAGTCTTCAAGCTGGCACTGGACAAGCACCTAAAGTCAGTTCCGGATCAGCCGGGCTGTGGCTCGTATGTTGGTTTGCGTGCAGCCAGCAGCAACAGCCTGGTTGATCAGGCTCTGATCCACCAGGAGGCCTGGTCTCAGACCGGGCCACGGGGGCGTTGACCCCCGGAACTCTCTCCAGGTAAACTCCAGGTATAGTGTCTTAAGTGATGCCACAGTGTCTTAAGTGATGCCACAGAGTCTTAAGTGATGCCATAGTGTCTTAAGTTACGCCATAGTGTCTTAAGTGACGCCATAGTGTCTTAAGTGATGCCATAGTGTCTTAAGTGACGCCATAGTGTCTTAAGTGACGCCATAGTGTCTTAAGTGATGCCATAGTGTCTTAAGTGATACCATAGTTTCTTAAGTGATGCCACAGTGTCTTAAGTGATGCCACAGAGTCTTAAGTGATGCCATAGTGTCTTAAGTGACGCCATAGTGTCTTAAGTGACGCCATAGTGTCTTAAGTGATGCCATAGTGTCTTAAGTGATGCCATAGTGTCTTAAGTGACGCCATAATGTCTTAAGTGATGCCATAGTGTCTTAAATGATGCTACAGTGTCTTAAGTGATGCCACAGTGTCTTAAGTGATGCCACAGTGTCTTAAGTGATGCCATAGTGTCTTAAGTGATACCATAGTGTCTTAAGTGACGCCATAGTGTCTTAAGTAATGCCACAGTGTCTTAAGTGATGCCACAGTGTCTTAAGTGATGCCATAGCGTCTTAAATGATGCCATAGTGTCTTAAGTAATGCCTCAGTGTCTTAAGTGACGCCACAGTGTCTTAAGTGATGCCACAGTGTCTTAAATTATACCATAGTGCCTTAAGTGATGCCACAGTGTCTTAAGTGATGCCACAGTGTCTTAAGTGATGCCACAGTGTCTTAAGTGATGCCACAGTGCCTTAAGTGATGTCACAGTGTCTTAAGTGATGCCACAGTGTCTTAAGTGATGTCACAGTGTCTTAAGCGATGCCACAGTGTCTTAAGTGATGCCACAGTATCTTAAGTGATGCCACAGTGTCTTAAGTGATGCCACAGTGCCTTAAGTGATGTCACAGTGTCTTAAGTGATGTCACAGTGTCTTAAGTGATGTCACAGTGTCTTAAGTGATGCCATAGCGTCTTAAATGATGCCACAGTGTCTTAAGTGACGCCATAGTGTCTTAAGTGATGCCACAGTGTCTTAAGTGATACCATAGTGTCTTAAGTGATGCCACAGTGTCTTAAGTGATGCCACAGTGTCTTAAATGATGCCACAGTGTCTTAAGTGATGCCATTATGACCTAAGTGATGCCACAGTGTCTTGAGTGATGCCACAGTGTCTTAAGTGATGCCTCAGTTTCTTAAGTGATGCCATTATGACCTAAGTGATGCCACAGTGTCTTGAGTGATGCCACAGTGTCTTAAGTGATGCCTCAGTGTCTTAAGTGATGCCACAGTGTCTTAAGTGATGCCATTATGACCTAAGTGATGCCACAGTGTCTTGAGTGATGCCACAGTGTCTTAAGTGATGCCTCAGTGTCTTAAGTGATGCCACAGTGTCTTAAGTGATGCCACAGTGTCTTAAGTGATGCCACAGTGTCTTAAGTGATGCCATTATGACCTAAGTGATGCCACAGTGTCTTGAGTGATGCCACAGTGTCTTAAGTGATACCACAGTGTCTTAAGTGATGCCACAGTGTCTTAAGTGATGCCACTATGACCTAAGCGATGCCACAGTGTCTTAAGTGATGCCACAGTGTCTTAAGTGATGCCACTATGACCTAAGCGATGCCACAGTGTCTTAAGTGATGCCACAGTGTCTTAAGTGATGCCACTATGACCTAAGTGATGTCACAGTGTTCACAGATCCATCTGGCTTCATGTCTACAATCTGCTCTCAAATTTGGTTTCCAGCTTAATGAGACCATTGAAATTTTTAACTGTGAAATACTGTTGGCTTACATAAGATACGTAGGGCAAGAAGTTTGTGTGTAAGACTTACTGAGGGTCCTGAGCTGACCAAGGAATACAACAGCCTCGGGGATGGACAGAATTCTACAAGATTGTGCAATTGGAAAATATAATTTGAACTAAGCTAATTGCGCACGATTTACAAAGGATGGTGTAGTAAATATAACTGGAAGAAATAGTAGGGTTTTCAGAGAAATAATAAAAGCACAAATGATGCTATCTTACACATTCTAGAACTAATATATACCGCACTTGAAAAGAAAGAAGTCCCGATGGGCATTTTCATTGATTTACGTAAAGCTTTCGATACAGTTGACCATGAACTGCTGTAATCCAAATTAACACACTATGGTATCATAGGCCACTCCATCAACTACCTAAAATCATACCTTAGTAACAGAACTCAATATGTGTATGCAAATGATGCAAACTCTTCCACACAACCAATCACAGTAGGTGTCCCACAAGGAAGTATCCTTGGACCACTCCTCTTTCTCATCTACATCAATGATCTACCGAATGTATCACAGCTACTCAAACCCATATTATTTGCAGATGACACTACATATGTCTTTTCCCACCCAAACACAGTCATACTAGCAAACACAGTCAATGCTGAATTACAGAAAATATCTGCCTGGATGATGACTAACAAACTTACCCTGAACACTGATAAAACCTATTTCATTCAGTTTGGAAACAAAGCTGCAAATGATCCAATTAACATAACGCTAAACGGATCATCAGTCACAAGACTCACAGAGGGAAAATTCCTAGGTATCCACCTTGACAGTAGCCTTAAGTTCCGGACACACATACAACAAACCACCAAGAAAATCTCCAAGACTGTAGGCATCCTATCAAAGATAAGGTACTACGTTCCACAATCAGCTCTCCTGGCACTGTACCATTCACTCATATACCCTTATCTTACATATGGAATTTGTGCATGGGGATCAACAACATCCAATCACCTAAAACCCCTAATAACCCAGCAAAAGGCAGCAGTAAGAATAACAAATTCCCACTCCCACCAGCATACTCCACCAATTTTCAAAAGTCTGAATCTGCTTACCATTAAGAACATCCATACTTATTCATGTGCCTACTACATACACAGAACAATACACAAAAATATAAACCCTCCACTCAAACTTTTCCTCACCAACCTTAACAGGACACATGACCACAACACAAGACACAGATCTCTTTTTGATATACCTCGTGTCTATATCACACTGTGTAAAAACTCTATGCACATAAAGGGCCCAAAATATAGAATTCATTACCAGAAGATATTAAAGTAACCCGGTCTGAAAATCAATTTAAGACTCTTCTCAAAAGTTACTTAATCACCCTAGACTAAATGTTAAATACTCAGTACACACTTACTCACTTATGTTCTCCCACATCATAACTTCAACAATCACTTTGAACCTTTTATCCATTGTTGACAGAAATATAATTGAATCATTGTTTTCACAAAAAGCATTTCTGAATATATGAATATATCTTTTGTCTTATACAAATTTGATTCATTTATAATTAATATTCTACTGTACAACTATGATATACTCCTTAGTGTTAAGTAGTCTGTAAGTCAATAATGCTAAGTTGGCCCATAATGTCTAGGCATAATAGAGGTTCTCTTTGTATTGCAACTCACTATTGTAAATATAAAAACCCCAATGTACTGTTTGCAAAGACATAAAATAAATAAATATCTGAAGCAGCAGGTAGTAATGTTACTTGGATTCTGAAAGATGTAATGACTAATATCATTATAACTGCATCTCACAGTAATGACTAATATCATTATAACTGCATCTCACAGTAATGACTAATATCATTATAACTACATCTCACAGTAATGACTAATATCATTATAACTACATCTCACAGTAATGACTAATATCATTATAACTACATCTCACAGTAATGACTAATATCATTATAACTACATCTCACAGTAATGACTAATATCATTATAACTACATCTCACAGTAATGACTAATATCATTATAACTACATCTCACAGTAATGACTAATATCATTATAACTGCATCTCACAGTAATGACTAATATCAGTATAACTGCATCTCACAGTAATGACTAATATCAGTATAACTGCATCTCACAGTAATGACTAATATCAGTATAACTGCATTTCACAGTAATGATTAACATCATTATAACTGCATCTCACAGTAATGACTAATACCATTATAACTGCATTTCACAGTAATGATTAACATCATTATAACTGCATCTCACAGTAATGACTAATACCATTATAACTGCATTTCACAGTAATGATTAACATCATTATAACTGCATCTCACAGTAATGACTAATATCATTATAACTGCATCTCACAGTAATGACTAATATCATTATAACTGCATCTCACAGTAATGACTAATATCAGTATAACTGCATTTCACAGTAATGATTAACATCATTATAACTGCATCTCACAGTAATGACTAATACCATTATAACTGCATTTCACAGTAATGATTAACATCATTATAACTGCATCTCACAGTAATGACTAATACCATTATAACTGCATTTCACAGTAATGATTAACATCATTATAACTGCATCTCACAGTAATGACTAATATCAGTATAACTGCATTTCACAGTAATGATTATCATTATAACTGCATCTCACAGCAATGACTAATATCATTATAACTGCATTTCACAGTAATGATTAACATCATTATAACTGCATCTCACAGTAATGACTAATACCATTATAACTGCATTTCACAGTAATGACTAATACCATTATAACTACATCTCACAGTAATGACTAATATCATTATAACTACATCTCACAGTAATGACTAATATCATTATAACTGCATCTCACAGTAATGACTAATATCATTATAACTACATCTCACAGTAATGACTAATATCATTATAACTGCATCTCACAGTAATGACTAATATCATTATAACTGCATCTCACAGTAATGACTAATACCATTATAACTACATCTCACAGTAATGACTAATATCATTATAACTGCATCTCACAGTAATGACTAATATCATTATAACTACATCTCACAGTAATGACTAATATCATTATAACTGCATCTCACAGTAATGACTAATATCATTATAACTACATCTCACAGTAATGACTAATATCATTATAACTGCATCTCACAGTAATGACTAATATCATTATAACTACATCTCACAGTAATGACTAATATCATTATAACTGCATCTCACAGTAATGACTAATATCATTATAACTGCATCTCACAGTAATGACTAATATCATTATAACTACATCTCACAGTAATGACTAATATCATTATAACTGCATCTCACAGTAATGACTAATATCATTATAACTACATCTCACAGTAATGACTAATATCATTATAACTGCATCTCACAGTAATGACTAATATCATTATAACTGCATCTCACAGCAATGACTAATATCAGTATAACTGCATTTCACAGTAATGATTAACATCATTATAACTGCATCTCACAGTAATGACTAATATCATTATAACTACATCTCACAGTAATGACTAATATCATTATAACTACATCTCACAGTAATGACTAATACCATTATAACTACATCTCACAGTAATGACTAATATCATTATAACTACATCTCACAGTAATGACTAATATCATTATAACTACATCTCACAGTAATGACTAATATCATTATAACTACATCTCACAGTAATGACTAATATCATTAAAACTGCATCTCACAGTAATGACTAATATCATTATAACTACATCTCACAGTAATGACTAATATCATTAAAACTGCATCTCACAGTAATGACTAATATCATTATAACTACATCTCACAGTAATGACTAATATCATTAAAACTGCATCTCACAGTAATGACTAATATCATTATAACTACATCTCACAGTAATGACTAATATCATTATAACTACATCTCACAGTAATGACTAATATCATTAAAACTGCATCTCACAGTAATGACTAATATCATTATAACTACATCTCACAGTAATGACTAATATCATTATAACTACATCTCACAGTAATGACTAATATCATTATAACTACATCTCACAGTAATGACTAATATCATTATAACTACATCTCACAGTAATGACTAATATCATTAAAACTGCATCTCACAGTAATGACTAATATCATTATATCTACATCTGACAGTTCACTGGGCCGCTGGAAGTGCTCCACTGAGGGAAGTAGGGAGCTTTATATTAATTTTTGGTATATCAGACTTAAGTTGTGTGGGTGTCCCAGGACCAGAGTTCTAACAAGTATTTATGAGCTAAGGAACAGACGGATAGATACTTATGCTTTGTTCTGGGGGGAAGCATATTTGTTATGGGGAATATTAATGATAATATTTGCCAGAATTTTTTCCAAAAGAACACGTGTTACTGAGAGCGATGAGTGTGTCGTCGTTCGTGTGGTGTTATTCAGCTATAAGTTACATGAGTAACGTTAACTTCTCCACTGTGATAATCTTGAAAACCAGAGAGTGAAAATGAGTGAAACAGAGAGTGAAACGTAAAGAGTGTAGAGAATATGAGTGTAGCGCACTCATGTCAGCCTGAGAGCCACATAACACCACCACTCACACACAGCACCACCACTCACACACAGCACCACCACTCAAACAACAACACCACCACTCACACACCAGCACCACCACTCAAACAACAACACCACCACTCACACACAGCACACTCGCACCACTCACACACAGCACACTCGCACCACTCACACACAGCACACTCGCACCACTCACACACAGCACCACCACTCAAACAACAACACCACCACTCACACACCAGCACCACCACTCAAACAACAACACCACCACTCACACGACTTGACTTAAGAAATCGTAATGACACGATTGCAAATAAACCATACCCCCGGCCGGGATTGAACCCGCTGGAGTTTTGAGACTCTATGACCGCGGGTTCAATCCCGGCCGGGGGTATGGACCACTCACACACCAGCACCACCACTCACACACAGCACCACCACTCACACAACAGCACCACCACTCACACACCAGCACCACCACTTACACAACAGCACCACCACTCACACAACAACACCACCACTCACACACCAGCACCACCACTCACACACAGCACCACCACTCACACAACAGCACCACCACTCACACAACAGCACCACCACTTACACAACAGCACCATTACTCACACAACAGAGCCACCACCACTTTCAAAACAGTACCACCACCCCCACAATAGCACCACCAATCACAAAACAGCACCACCACTCACACAACAGCACCACCACTCACACAACAGCACCACCACTCACACAACAGCACCACCACTCACGTAGCAGCACCACAACTCACACAAAAGCACCGCCACTCACCTAACAGCACTGCTACTTACACAACAGCACCATCACGCACACAACAGCACCGCCACTCACCTAACAGCACTGCTACTTACACAACAGCACCACCACTCGCACAACAGCACCACCACTTACACAATAGCACCGCCACTCACACAACAGCACCACTACTCACACAGCACCACCACCACTCACACAGCACCACCACTCACACAGCACCACCACTCATACAGCTTAACCACCACTCACACAGCACCACCACTCACACAGCACCACCACTCACACAGCTTAACCACCACTCATACAACAGCACCACCACTTACACAACAGCACCGCCACTTACACAACAGCACCGCCACTCACACAACAACGCCACTACTCACACAGCACCACCACTCACACAGAACCACCACAAGTCACACAGCACCACCACCACTCACACAGCACCACCACCACTCACACAGCGCCACTACCACTTACACAGCACCACCACTCACACAGCACAACCACTCAAGCGGAACCACCACCACTCACACAGTACCACCACCACTCACACAGCATCACTACCACTTACACAGCACCACCACTCACACAGCACAACCACTCAAGCAGAACCACCACCACTCACGCAAGAGCACCACAACTCACACAACAGCACCACCACTCACACAGCATAAGCACTTACACAACCTCACCATCACTCACACAACAGCACCACCACTCACAATAGCACCACCACTTACACAACAGCACCACCACCCACACAACAGCACCACCACTTACACAACAGCACCACCACTCTCACAACAGCTCCACCACTCACACAACAGCACCACCACTCACACAACAGCACCACCACTCACACAACAGCACCACCACTCACACAACAGCACCACCATTCACACAACACAATCACTCACATAACAGCACCACTACTCACACAATAGCACCACCACTCAGCACCATCACCATTCACACAGAACTACCAGCACTCACACAGCACCACCACTCACACAGTACCACCACCTCTCACACAGCACCACCACCACTCAAGTAGAACCACCAGCACTCACACAGCACTACCACTACTCACACAGCACCACCACCTCTCACACAGCACCACCACTCACCAAGAACCACCACCACTCACACAGCACCACCACTCACGCAGCACCACCACTCACACAGCACCACCACTCACACACCATCATTTAAGCAGAACCACCACCACTCACACAACAGCACCACTACTCACACAGCACCACCACCACTCACACAGCACCACCACCTCTCACACAGCACCACCACCATTCACACAACAGCACCACTACTCACACAGCACCACCACCTCTCATACAGCACCACCACCTCTCACAGCACCACCACCACTCACACAGCACCACCACTCACACAGCACCACCAAGACTCACACAGCACCCCCACCTCTCACACAGCACCACCACCTCTCACACAGCACCACCACCACTCACACAACAGCACCACCACCACCACTCACACAGCACCACCACCTCTCACAGCACCACCACCACTCACACAGCACCACCACTCACACAGCACCACCAAGACTCACACAGCACCCCCTACCTCTCACACAGCACCACCACCTCTCACACAGCACCACCACTACTCACACAACAGCACCACCACCACCACCACCACCACCACTCACACAGCACCACCACCTCTCACAGCACCACCACCACTCACACAGCACCACTCACACAGCACCACTCATACAGCAGCATCACTACTCACACAGGACCACCACCGCTCACACAGCACCACCACTCACACAGCACCACCAAAACTCACACAGCACCCCCACCTCTCACACAGCACCACCACCTCTCACACAGCACCACCACCACTCACACAACAGTACCACTACTCACACAGCACCACCACCACTCACACAGCACCACCACCTCTCACACAGCACCACCACCACTCACACAGCACCCCCACCTCTCACACAGCACCACCACCTCTCACACAGCACCACCACCACCACTCACACAGCACCACCACCACCACTCACACAGCACCACCACTCACACTGCACCACCAAGACTCACACAGCACCCCCACCTCTCACACAGCACCACCACCTCTCACACAGCACCACCACCACTCACACAACAGCACCACTGCTCACACAGCACCACCACCTCTCACACAGCACCACCACCACCACTCACACAGCACCACCACCTCTCACAGCACCACCACCACACACAGCACCTCTCACACAGCACCGCCACCACTCACACAGCACCTCTCACACAGCACCATTACCTCTCACACAGCACCGCCACTCACGCAGGCGCACCACCACTCACACAGCACCACACTCACACAGCACCACCACTCACACAGCACCACCACTCATACAGCACCACCACTCACACAGCACCACCACTCACACAGCACCACCACTCACAGCAGCACCACCATTCACACAGCATCATCACCACAGTGCAGTTAAATTTCAAGATAATTTATTTGCTTATTTTATAATTACAAAATCTAATTGGTATAATAAATCTCCATAACTTAAATTAAACTGTTATTGTCGTTTTTTTTAATTCCGTGACTCACATTATTTTAATAAAACGTAATACGGCCGTGGTCGTCATCTTTATTGCACCGGGTCGTCGGGAAATCAGGTCTGAAGGACAACTTTAGTGGTCCAAACCATAGGTTCCTAACCCAGGGTCGTGACCCCATCCTTGCACAATCTGGGTCTTCAAATGGGTCGTCCTGTCCCGATATGAAAAAATATTTGTGAGGGAGGGAAGGGACGGGAAACTTGCGGTATGTGTAGAGGACCACCAAGGTTTTTATCTTGTGTGTGCAGACAGCTAGCCAGGTGGTGCTGGTAGTCAGGTGGCATTGGTAGCTAGTCAGGTAGTGCTGGTAGCTAGCTGGGTGGTGCTAGCAGCTAGCCGAGTCGTGCTAGCAGCTAGCCGGGTCGTGCTAGCAGCTAGCCAGGTCATGTTAGCAGCTAGTCAAGTTGTGCTAGCAGCTAGCCAAGTGGTGCTAGTATCTAATCAGGTGCTAGCAGCTAGTCAGGTCGTGCTAGCAGCTAGTCAGGGCGTGCTAGCAGCTAGCCAGGTCGTGCTAGCAGCTAGCCAGGTCGTTCTAGCAGCTAGTTAGGTCGTTCTAGCAGCTAGCCAGGTGCTGGTATCTAGTCAAGTTGCGCGGGTAGATAACCAGGTCGTGCTAGCAGCTAGCCAGGTCGTTCTAGCAGCTAACCAGGTCGTTCTAGCAGCTAGCAGATGGTGCTGGTATCTAGTCAGGTCGTGCTGTGTGCCTAGCCAGCTCGTGCTAGGAGCTAGTCAGGTTGTGCTAGCAGTTAGCCAGGTCGTGCTAGCAGCTAGTCAGGTCGTGCTAGCAGCTAGCCAGGTCGTACTAGAAGCTAGCCAGGTGCTGTTGGTATCTAGTCAGGTCGTGCTGGTAGCTAGCCAAGTCGTGCTAGCAGCTAGTCAGGTCGTGCTAGCAGCTAGCCAGGTCGTGGTAGCAGTTAGCCAGGTCGTGCTGGTAGCTAGTCAGGTCGTGCTGGTAGCTAGTCAGGTCGTGCTGGTTGCTAGCCAGATCGTGCTAGCAGCTAGCCGGATCGTGCTAGCAGCTAGCCAGGTTTTGCTTGCAGCTAGCCAGGTCGTACTAGCAGCTAGCCAGGCCGCGCTAGCAGCTAGCCAGGTCGTGCTAGCAGCTAGCCGGGTGGTGCTAGCAGCTAGCCGGGTGGTGCTAGCAGCTAGCCGGATCGTGCTAGCAACTAGTCAGGTGGTGCTAGCAGCTAGCCAGGTCGTGCTAGCCGCTAGCCGGATCGTGCTAGCAGCTAGCCAGGTTTTGCTTGCAGCTAGCCAGGTCGTACTAGCAGCTAGCCAGGCCGCGCTAGCAGCTAGCCAGGTCGTGCTAGCAGCTAGCCGGGTCGTGCTAGCAGCTAGCCGGGTGGTGCTAGCAGCTAGCCGGATCGTGCTAGCAACTAGTCAGGTGGTGCTAGTAGCTAGCCAGGTCGTGCTAGCCGCTAGCCAGGTCCTGGTGATGTATATTTCATTTGAAATTAATATAGGTCCAGAGTGACTTGTGGAGAGATAGATAATTATCTTTGTTACTATTTACTGGTATGTACCTTATGAGTTACATCCAGGTAACTTTAATTTTCCACAATAGCCAGAAGTTCTTCATTTGCTTGATCAAGTCTCCTGAAATAGAAAGGTGGGGTGGGTTGTTTTGACTCATCCTGCGCCAGTGTAGATATCCCCTGAAAAGGGATATCTGTAGTGGTTGTTGGATTTTTTTCTCACAAGGTTTCTGTGAGATAACTTGAGAATGCCTCTTTTGATTTGCATATACACTTTTGTTTAACAATAATACATTTTGAAACTGATGTTAGAATTACAGTTACAGTTGTACACCTCACAATGCACTCGCACTCTGGGGTCATCTGAGCGTCAACTGTTTCAAATACACTCAACTGTCGCCTGCTTTCTTCCAGTTTTCTCCCTTAGTCATGCTTAATAATGGTTCTTAATGGACTTTACTCTCCAAACTTTGGGCTGAGAGTGAATAATGAACGCATTATTTAGTTACAATAATCCACCAAAGACCTACCTTAAATTTAGCATTGAAAGTTTATTAATTTCAGATCACTTTATAGTTTGCTTATCATAAAGATTAAACGTTCCAAATGTGTCTCAGGAAACAGCTGATGCATCGTAGCCAGTCAGTGCCACACAAGGGCCTATTATAAATTGAAATTCACCACAACAACTACCATCATTATGGTGGGATTCAGTGAGCTAATACACACCACAGCTGGAAAGCAAACATACCCTCAGCTGCACCACAGTTAACGCACTGAACTGAGAAGTCAGTCGTGAGGACCTCTGTGCTGGTCAAGAGCTTAATTAGCGTGCTATTGCTGTGCTAACTCACAGGATTAACACCACTACCACGGCATCCAAGGTAAACCTTGTTAACATGAGCGAGGGGCTTCCAGTCACTACTGACCACTGAATCAAGAGTAACTTATGAAGGCCATAAACAAAATCGTAATTAACATTGTGTAAAATAGTAATAATAATAATAATAACAACGTTAGGCTGGTTGTCTGAGGAAAGGTGGAACTAACCTCCTAGATAATATAAAGCTTCTGTTTCATTGAGGAAAGTGACCCACAAACTGTAGTCCACAACCAGCATCATGGGGAGTGCAAAACTGGTCATAATGCTGGCTTTATATTTGCCAACTGGCTTCTGCAAACCTGTTTTTCCCTGCATATTCACTGCACAAAAGTACATACACTTATTCTTGCGACTTTCCCATAGCATTATTCCTGAACGAGAGTGACTGAGATAAACTCCAAGCCACACTTCACTCAAACTCTGAGAGTAACATTGTCATCGTTGAGAAAAAATTCACTTACTTTTTCATATCTGAGACCTATTGTGAGTTGAAGTTTTCCTTAATTTTATTTATTTAATGATCATAAATACGAATACTCGTAATTCTATCCGTTTTTACACACTTTACAAATTCAGCTTTATTTGTGTCTGGTACCTTCGTGGCCATGGTTGTGAGAGCAGAAGTAACGCACAGGAAAAAGAACAGACGTCTTCACATCATGATTCCTCCATCTAAGATTCTTGGTCAGAAACACGTTTGTGCAGTGAACATGAAGACTATTGAATTGGTACTCAGCTGACCAATATTCAATTATCTCTTGATTCGCCACACAGCTACCGCATCTTTATTGAGACGAACCATACCCCCGGCTGGGATTGAACCCGCGGTCATAGAGTCTCAAAACTCCAGCCCGTCGCGTTAGCCACTAGTGGCTAACGCGACGGGCTGGAGTTTTGAGACTCTATGACCGCGGGTTCAATCCCAGCCGGGGGTATGGTTTATTTGCAATCGTGTCATTACGATTTCTTAAGTCAAGTTTTATTGAGACGTCTTGCATCTTCTGCGTTTACAAAGTTGTATCTGATGGGGATAACATTTTCTACTGATCCACTTCTTATATAAGACGAGGTAATGTTTCAGAATTACCAAGTTAAAACTATCCGTCAAAATTCCCGTAACATTCTTGTGAATACAACTTTTCAAAAAATCCTGTTCACTGATTTGAATGTTTCGTCAAGGAATCCTCCAGTGCGCCAATACACAAGTGTCTGCTACCCATCTCGGAGCTACATTAAAAACATATAAACTCTTCCATTTTGTTCTTATCACATATTGTCACAATTTTAAATTTAGTGAAGCCACCAAAGACATTTACCATATAAATCAACACTCCTTCCTAAGTTCTGCCAAGGTAGCACCAGAGCTGACCTCAGAAGCCAGGCAGCCACCTGAGGTCAAGAAGGGAGCAAGGGCAGCACCAGACCTGGCTTCAAGAGTCAGGTATCCGAGTTATCAAAGCATTAGCTAAGAACTATAAACCAATAGCTCTAACGTCCCACATCATAAAAATCTTTGAAAGAGTGCTAAGAAGCGCTATTGCAAACCACTTGGATTCCTAAACTCAGCACAATCCAGGGCAACATGGGTTCAGAGCAGGTCGTTCCTGCCTCTCGCAGCTACTGGATCACTTTCATGTGGTCTTGGATGCACTGGAAGAAAAACAGAATGCAGTTGTAATATACACTGACTTTGCAAGAGCGATTATGGCGTAATAGCGCACAAAATACGTGCCAAAGGAATAACTTGCAAAGTGGGGAGATGGATCTTCAAGTTTCTAACCAATTGAACACAAAGAGTAGTGGTAAACAGAGTTAAATCGGAAGCTGTCGTAGTGAAAAGCTCTGTTCCACAAGGCACAGTACTCGCCTCCATCCTGTTCCTCATCAGACATAGACAGAGATGTAATCCACAGCACAGTGTCATCCTTTGCAGACGATACTAGGATCTACATGAGACTGTCTTCGATAGAGGACACTGTTAACCTCCTAGAAGATATAAACCAAGTTTTCCAATGGGCAACGGCAAACAATATGATGTTCAATGAAGACAAATTCCAACGACTTCGTTATGGAAAACAGGAGGAGATAATAATTAGAACTGAGTATACTATATACTCTGATCATACAATAGAGCGTAAAAATAATGTGAGGGACCTGGGAGTGGTAATGTCTGAGGATCTCACTTTGAAGGATCACAACAGTGCCACAATCACAACTGCAAAGAAAATGATAGGATGGATAATGAGAACGTTCTAAACAAGAGATGCCAAGCCAATGATGATCCTTTTCAAATCAATTGGTCTCTCTACACTGGAATATTGCTGTACATTAACATCTCCGTTCAAAGCAGGTGAAAATGCCGATCTAAAGAGTGTACAGAGAACCTTTGCTGCACATATAAGTTCTAGCAAACACCTCAACTACTGAGAACGCTTGGAAGCACTTGACTTGCACTCACTGGAACGCAGGCGAAAGAGATATATCATAATCTACACTTGGAAAATCCTAGAAGGAATGGTCCCGAATCTGCACACAGAAATCACTCCCTACGAAAGTAAAAGATTTGGCAGGCTGTGCAAAATACCCCCAGTGAAAAGTAGGGGCGCCATTGGTACACTAAGAGAAAGCACTATATGTGTCCGGGGCCCAAGCCTGTTCAACAGCCTCCCACCATGCATAAGGAGAATTACCAATAGGCCCCTGGCTGCCTTCAAGAGGGAGCTGGAAAGATTCTTAAAGTCAAAAAAGGGGCATTGGCATCATCAGATCAAGATCAGGAGCCAGGCATCAATCTAACGTCTGTTCATGAGAGAGAAAAACTAAATATATATCAGGAAAATAATTGAAACGATGGTCTTTGCCACAGACGAAGCAAGAGATGAGGTCGGTGCCTAGAGACCTACCTCATCTTTTGAAGGGGAGAACATAATAGAATTTTGAAAATCTTGTCAGAATAAAACAAAAAGGACCAGGAGTTCATCGAAAGCAACTCCCCAGCCAACGTGATCAACAGTGGCGACATTCCTGTGCATCATACGGTACACTGTCTAGGGCACATACCCCTGATAGTACCACAAGAATGAACAAAATTGATTGTTTAGCTAGAAAGTACCAACAATGTATACATCAGTCAGCAACTAAAGAGCTCAAATGAACCGTCAACACTGCCAAGTGTAACACGTTTTCCTTTACAACTCCTGAAATAGCAAGTGACCTCCTACATATTTTACTCTATGGCTACAACAGCCACTATGGCACTGCAAATGAATGACACCGGGAAGGCATATCCAGACACCAGTTCCTTGACTACTTCGAAAATAAAATTATAATGAAAGGGAAAATATCTGGCTGACAGGAAAGGAAGGAGAGTGCAACTTATTCCCACCACCATCACACTCAGGCAACCCAGCACT